>NC_141536.1:155904998-156227498 GCF_021556685.1 Rattus norvegicus
GATGCTCCACAGCCCTCCTAGGTTGTGCCTGCTGCCTCTGTTCAGGCTGGAACCCAACAGACATTTATTTATTTATTTATTTATTTATTTATTTATTTATTTATTTTTTGATGGGGTCTCACTATGTAGCTCTGGCTGTCCTGAACTATGTAGACCAGTCTGGCCTTAAACATACAGAGATCTACCTACCTTTTCTTTCAGAGTGCTGGAATGAAAAGCATGCCCCCACCATGCCCATAGATAGAAGAGAACCCTGAAGGAAGCATGAAAGTGGCCAGATAAAGCGGAAGACAGGGGATCCGGTGGTACAACCTGTGATCCTTATGCTTGGGAAGTAGAGAACAGAGGGTCAGGAGTTCAAGATCCTCCTCAGCTACGTGGGAGTCTCCATCTCGAAACAAGACAAAACAAAACAAAATGAAAACTCCACACCAAACCAAACGGAAACAGCGTTAAACAAAGCCAGAGCTGAGTGAGTCAGGGCCCTCTCCCGCTCTACTCTGAATACAAATACAGCACAGGACAGAGAAGGGGACCACGGGACCCACCCGGGCCGAACAAGTTCCTAGTGCTTCAGAGAACAAGGACTTGAGCAAACAAGGGCGACTTCATGTCCAGGCAAGAATTACCCAGGCAATACAGTCCTCAAACACAAAGACAAAGGCATGCAGGTCACTTGCTATTGCCACAATGTTACCGGGAGTCAGGGTTGGCTCAGCGCCCACCCCCAAGTGGAATCAGCTTGCCTTTCTGATTCTGAAAGTAACTTTGACTCATTATTGTAATCGATACTTTCCTTTGAATTTCATTTTTATTTGTATATGTTTCTCTCTCTCTCTCTCTCTGTGTGTGTGTGTGTGTGTGTGTGTGTGTGTGAACAAGCATGCGGGCGTCTCAGGAGAAGAGGGTGCTGGGTCCCTTGGAGCTGGAGTTAGTGGTGTTTAGGATCCACGTGATTGGGATGCTGGGAACCAAATAGGGTCCTCTGCAAGAGCAGGAAGTACTTTCAACAGCTGAACCATCTCTCCAGCCCCTAAAGATATTTTCAAAGCAGACATGCTGGACTACACTTGTAATCCCAGCACAACAGAAGCAGTAACAGGACCCTCTCTGTGAGTTCAAGGCCAGCCTGGACTGCATATTGAGAGCCTATCTCAAAAAATTACCAGTAACAAAAACCAGGGGCGGTCGACTATGACCTGCAATCTCATGGTTTGAGAGGTAGAGAGGCAGAGTCGAGAGGGTCTGGAGTCCAGGTCATCCTCTGCTACCCCTGTAATTTCAAGTCATCCTGAACAACCTGAGACCTTGTCTCGAAAAGAACCACCACCACCAAGCGAACCAGTTGGCAACAGTTTTAGACAATACAGGAAATGTTAGGAAATGAAAGACCTGGGCTAGAGAGATGGCTCAGTAGTTAAGAGCACTGACTACTCTTCCAGAGGTCCTGAGTTCAAACCCCTCAAATTCCAGCAACCACATGGTGGCTCACGACCATCTGTAATGGGATCCAATGAGCTCTTCTGGTGTGTCTGAAGACAGCTACAGTGTACTCATATATATAATAAATACATAAATCTTTTAAAAGGAAGTGAAAGGCCTGAGTTCAAAGCATTTTTCAAATTATCCTGGATGCCGTTCACTGATCGAATCAAATATAAACTCAAAGGTGAGTATGTGCTTCTGTTACACACTGCAGCTTATGATGTCCTGAGCGCCCATCCTGTACACACTGTCCCCTCTGTGCATTGCTGATTCAAGTGTGTTGTGTGCTATGATCAACAATGGGGAAACTGAGGCACGGAGCAGTTGAATGAATTGTGCGCTGTCACAGGTGTACGATCTTGCAGGGATTTAGATGGGGGCCTTCTGGCCTCCAGTCTCCAGACTCTCATCCGACCCCCGCCCCCATCTCCCATTCCCCCCGCCATGCTTTGCCTTTGCTCCTTTCCATGGGGAGCAAGCTGCATTGACTCCCCTTCTTGTGGGAATTGGGCTTTTCCACTCTGATGGGAATAGAGAAAATTTTCCCTTTTGGGTCTTCAGTGAGGTGAGAAAGCGATGGTTAAAGGTCACTGTAGGGGCTGGGGATTTAGCTCAGTGGTAGAGCGCTTACCTAGGAAGCACAAGGCCCTGGGTTCGGTCCCCAGCTCCGAAAAAAAAGAACCAAAAAAAAAAAAAAAAAAAAAAAAAAAAAAGGTCACTGTAACCTGTGCTTCTAACCAGGACAGCACAGGCACTCAGCCCGCCTTGATCAGCCGCCCCACCGCAGATGCAGGTCAGGGGCTGGGGGAAAACATCCAGAAGGCTCTTGTGTAACAGGCCTGACTCTAAGGATGTCATGAGCTTACTCACTGCAAATAAAGGACGTTAAGGCACAGAGTTTAACGAGTATCTGGCTCTGGCCTCCCATTCTGATGGACAGCTCTGCTCAGCCCTGGTTCTGCAGTTCTTGGTTGTTGAGGGCCTTGCCTCCTATGCTCAGGACATATCACCTGCTTGAGCTGTTCGCAAGAGCCAGGCAGTTTTCTCTCTCAGATGGCTGCTGGATTCAGTTCTCATGGCTGTGGTGGCTGATCTCCCTGTTTCCTTATTTGGGGATACAAGGCAAAGAGGCAATTCTCTCTGTAGTCAGAAATGAAAAAGTGTGGAGCGATGCAGCCTGGCCAGGGTCTGGGTGAGGACCGTGGCGGACGCTAAAGTGCCGTGAAGGAGAATGTTCAGAAACAATGCTTACCTTGCACTGACCCTTCTGAAAACTCATCAGGGCTAAAGTAATTGTTCAGTAATTCTGGGGAGGTTGGAATGTTGCAAGTCAACTGCCTTCAACGCCTTCTGTTGAGTCTGTGTGTGAACTGACATCCGGTGTGGCCGTTAGGTAAATTATTAAAGTGCACAGTCAATATAAGCTCATCAACCAATGGTTCAGTGTCACCAGGCAGCATCTGAGGCTAATGTTGCCACCCCTGTGTTTAAAAACTGTCTTGATTTATGACTTTCTTTGTTTTGTTGCTATAACAACTTAATAATAACTAAAACTTCATCCAGGCTGGAACCTGGAATGTGGGGTGGTAGAGGTGCGCGTTCCCACACCGCAGTCCTCAGCGTTTGTCTCCAGGATACATCCCGGCTGTCTCTGAGGAGAGAGCTGGTTTGCACAGAGCGTGCTCTTTTCTCAAGAAAGGAGAAAGAAGGGAGAGAGCTCGGTGGCTCATTGCGTAGGGGAGCGAGGATGGTACTAGTGAGATGTAGGGGAGCGAGGACGGTGTGGTGTGGACGGTGTGGTGTGGACGGTGTGGTGTGGTCGGTGCTCGAGAGCCATGCAATGGTTTGGGAAAGAGGAGGGGCAGTTGACGAGTGTGCCTGGCATGAGGAAGAGCTTTGCTTTCCTCTCTGTTCCCTGGCTGTCCCCGGCATGCTGTGCTGCAGTCTGAGGGGGCCTTTTAAAATTAGATAACTGATTGTACCTTAGTCCAGGACAGATGTAGCCCAGGCTAGCCTCAATTCTCTACGTACCCGAGGATAACCTTGAGCTCCTGATCCTACTATCTCCACTTTCCAGGTGTGGGATATCCCCACTTCAGGCTCCCCTCTCCCTTTTAAAATGAAGACACTTTTTGCCAGAGAGAATGGTTAAGCAGGTGAGAGCAGCATGGTGCTTGTGGGAAGGGCCCCCCTGCAGCTCACAGCTATCTGTAGCCTCAGTCCAGCAGATCTGATGCCTTCTTCTGAACTCCGTGAGTACCAGGCACATACATGTGCACAGGCGTAGGTGCAGGCAAAACACGCACACACTTAAAATAATAAATAAATATATATATTATATATATATTTTTAAATTGTATCATTTTTCACTGTTCAAACCATGTGCTATTTGCATTAAAATCACTAAGTTAGAAATAAGCCGAAGAGGGCTGGGGGGATGTCTCAGTGGTTAGAGCACTGACTGCTCTTCCAGTGGTCCTGAGTTAAATTCCCAGCAACCACATGGTGGCTCACAACCATCTGTAATGGGATCTGATGCCCTCTTCTGGTGTGTCTCAAGCCAGTGACAGTGTCCTCACATACATAAAGTAAATAAATAAATCTAAAGAAGAAAAGAAAAGAAGTAAGCCAAAGAGAGAAGAAAGAAACCCACTGGTCCTGTTAGAGGCGTCTGGAGCCTCAGTTCTTACAGCTTCTGCCTATTTCTAATTTCTGTTTTAAGATTTTTAATCATCCTCCCTCTGGTCATCATGATGATGATGGTGGTAGTGGTGATGATGGTGATGATGGTGCTTTTGTATTGGGGCATACAACCCAGGAGGCACTGAACAGTCAAATTTTCTAAAGACAGAGTAGAATTTTCCCCCCTAAAATCAGAAATCCCCGCTTCCCGCACAGCAGTTGGGGCTAATAGCTTTTATGTTTGTTCCTTGTTTCGAAATAATGCCCAGAAGCTCACACCTGTCATCCCAGAGCTTGGGAAGGGACCGCAGGAAGACAAGGTGTTCAAGGTCTACCTCACCACAGAAGCTCTGGGCTAGCCGAGACACACACACACACACACACACACACACACACACACACAGAGAGAGAGAGAGAGAGAGAGAGAGAGAGAGAGAGAGAGAGAGAGAGAGAGAGAGAAACATATACAAATAAAAATGAAATTCAAAGGAAAGTATCGATTACAATAATGAGTCAAAGTTACTTTCAGAATCAGAAAGGCAAGCTGATTCCACTTGGGGGTGGGCGCTGAGCCAACCCTGACTCCCGGTAACATTGTGGCAATAGCAAGTGACCTGCATGCCTTTGTCTTTGTGTTTGAGGACTGTATTGCCTGGGTAATTCTTGCCTGGACATGAAGTCGCCCTTGTTTGCTCAAGTCCTTGTTCTCTACAGGAGCAACCCTGACATTTGTGAAAATGCTAGAGAACTGGTTCAGCCATCAAAAGCACTGGCCGCTCTTCCAGAGGACCTGGGTTCAAGTCTCATACTGTGTTGCTCACAACTGTTTGTGACTCTGGTTCCAGGGGATCTGACATCCTCTTTTGGCCTCTACAAGAAAAGCAAAACAAAAATCGTGTGTTGTCAGATGTTGTGTAAGCCTTCCATTCTGGCACTCGGGAAGCACAGACAGGTGAATCTCTGTGAATCTGAGGCCAGTCAGGGCTGCATAATGTGATCCTGTCTCCAAAACATCAAAAAACACCATGTGGTAACCAGAGGACTGATAAACCTTGTAGGCCAGCCTGGTCTACAAAACAAATGTTAGGCCAGCCTGAGCTACATGTAAGCTACTATTCCAGAGAAAAGGAGAATTAACATGCTTTGATAGCCAAACCCCTCTTATTTAGAAATATTTTCCACACTATATATTTTGGTCGTGATTTTCCTCTCCCTTGTGTCCTCCCAGTACTACCTCCCTCCCAATTTTCTTTCTTTCTCTTTTTTTCACAAAAACAAAAATCCAGGGGTTGGGGATTTAGCTCAGTGGTAGAGCGCTTGTTTAGCAAGTGCAAGGCCCTGGGTTCGGTCCTCAGCTCCAAAGAAAAAAAGAAAAAAAAAAAAAAGAAAGAAAGAAAGAAAGAAAATCCAAGCAAACAGGAAGGGATGCTCAAGTCTCTCTCTCTCTCTCTCTCTCTCTCTCTCTCTCTCTCTCTCTCTCTCTCTCTCTCTTCCTCCAATTTCATGCACATTGGTGTTTTGCCTGCATGTAAGTCTGTGTGAGTCTGCATGAGGGTGTCGGATCCTCTGGAACTGGAGTTACAGACAGGTGAGAGCTTCAGTGTAGATGCTGGGTCCTCTGGAAGAGCATCCAGTACTCGTAACCACTGAGCCATTCCTCCAGCCCAGAGATGCCAAGTCTTTTTTTTTTTTTCCCCCTCAGAGCTGGGGACCGAACCCAGGACCTTGCGCTTGGCAAGCGCAACCCCGAGATGCCAAGTCTTAATGCTCTGCTTTCAAATAAAATCTACTTGCAACTCTGGGTGCTGTGGGTTTTGGTGGCCTTCCTCTACACCTGTTCCTGCTGGCCACCACCACTCCCAACCCCCTTCCTGTGTAGTCATGTAGTCATTTTGGAGAGAGCAATATTTACCACTGACTTGTATTGTGGCTCTGTAAATGCCAACTTCAGCTGGGCCCCAGGGTGAACCTCGGCTGCAGGTGCTCATTTCTCCGTGGGCCTTAGTTAACCATTCTCTCTTTTTTTTTTTTTTTTTTTTTTTTTTTTTTTTGGTTCTTTTTTTCGGAGCTGGGGACCGAACCCAGGGCCTTGCGCTTCCTAGGTAAGCGCTCTACCACTGAGCTAAATCCCCAGCCCCAGTTAACCATTCTTAATCCCCACTACCTCCCTGCCTTGTTTTTCCGAGTGGGTTACCAGTTAGCCCCAACCTCTGGCAGTAGTCTGTACACCCTTTAACTGCTTCCCAGGGAACCAGTCTCATCCACCTTCCCGCGGGAACTCACTCGATGGAGTCCTCGGATCCGTTCCCCTGAGGACTGATCCCTGACCACCATCCCAGGATCTCCCTCCACCGCCATCTAGGGATCTGCTGGCTTCTTGCCTTTGCAGGAGGCTTCCTCGTTTGCCCCGCCCCTCACACGGTAGCGCCCTGAGAAAGGCTGTGAGTGAGAAAGACTTTCAGATCAGAAAACAGTTTGAAATTACATCTGTTTGTTCAAGCACGGACTCAGTGTTGCGCCACAAATGTGGAGGTCAGAGGACAGCCTAGCAGAGTTAGTTCTCACTTTTCGTCTTTACGTGGGTCCTGAGTCCCACCCAGGCCTCCAGGCTTTTGCTTGAGTCATGTCCGGTCTGGCCTGCTTCTTTCTCTCTGATGGGCTTCCAAGATACTCCAACAGACCCTGCTCACTGGCCTCATAGGGGAGCCTGTATTCTTACTGTCCTCCCTTCTAGAAAGCTACCGGGTCTCTGTTCTAAGTTGAAGCCTCATAGTGATGGGTCTTGGCTGGGTCAGACAGCCAGATTCTGTCTCGAACAGACAACTTCATTCTTTATTTTACGTTTTGTCCCGTAGGTCTTTCACCCCTTCAGCTTTACTTCCACGGGTCCCCAGGGCAACCTGAAGCCTTTCAGAATTTTGAGGATTTACAGGCTCTTTTTGGTTTGGTTGTTTGTTTTTGTTATTGTTGTTGTTTTTCCCGGAGACAAGGTTTATTTGGGTAGCCCTAGCTGTTCTAGACCAGGCTGGCCTTGAACTCACAAAGATCTCCCCGTCTTTACTGGGTTCTTCTGGAGGCTGGAACAGGCAGAAACTGGAGAAGGAGATTCTCCCTGGCTCTCCAAGAGGGACACAGCCCTGCCTGCTCCTTCAGTTTAATTCCATGAAGCATTTGGGGTGTTTTAATCTAATCCCTTCATACCTTTCCTTCACTGGCTTATAGCTGTTTGAGACAGTTTCCTTCTGTAACATACTCTGGCCCAGAAGTCACTCTGTAGTCCAAGCTGGACTGAGACTTACTATTACTGTGTCCAGCCTGGCTTTGAACTCACTGCCATCCTCCTGGTTCAGCCTCTTGATTGTGGAGTTTACAGCTGAGCTGCTATGTCTGACTTGGGTCCCTGTTTTTGTTTTTGAGATTATTTTATTTTATTTTATTATGTGCATGGGTGTTTTGCCTGTGTGTATGTCTGCACTACATGTATTCAGGGCCGTCAGAGGCCAGAAGAGGGCGTCAGATCCTCTGGAACTGGAGTTCCAGACAGTTTGTGAGCAGAACCCAGGTCAGAAAGAACAAGCAGTCTTAACCACTGAGCCGTCTCTCCACTCCACTCCTACCCCACCTCCATTTTATTGTTACTAGTTTTTGCAAGACTGAGAATAACACTCAAAGCTTTACCCATGCAAGGCTCTACTGCTAGGCTACATCCTAGCCCAGCTTCTAAATACTGGAAAAAGAGCAACGAACATGATTCCAGGTCTCTACACCTGTGCACTGGGCTAGACTGCCTTTCTCAGGTTGCTACAAGGGCGGAGGGGTGACTGAGCAGTGCAGCACCGCTGTCCAAGCAAGCAATGGGTGAACAAAGGCAAAAAATGAAGGCGTTCTTCCTCAGGAAGCTTGGGCCATAGAGATAGAAACTCAAAAAGGGAGAGAACAACCGAGGAGGGAAGAGATGTCTGGTCACGAAAAGTCCTCAGAGACACGTAAGTCCTTAGGACTTAATGACAAGCAAACCTACTGTCTTAGGCACTGTGAAGCGACACCATGACCATGGCAACTCTTACAAGAGAAAGCATTTAATTGGCTCATTTACAGTTTCAGGGGCTTAGTCTATTATCAGCACAGCAACAGCGTGGCAGGCATGGTGTTGGAGTAGCTGAGGGATACATTCTGATCCATAGGCAGAGAAAGACACTGGGCCTGATACTGGCTTTTGAAACCTCAAAGCCTTGCCCCTTCCACCAGTGACACTCCTCTAGCAAGGCCACACCTCCACCAGGGCTACACCTACTCTAACAAGGCCACACCTCCTTTAAGGAGGCCACACCTTCTCCACCAAGGCCACACCTCCAATAAGGCCACACCCACTCTAGCAAGGCCACACCTCTTTCAACATGGCCACACCTTCTAATCCCTCTCAAACTGTCTACTTTCTGATGATGAAGCATTCAAATATATGAGCCTATGGGGGCCGTTTTTTTTTTTTGTTTTTTTTTCCCCCCGGAGCTGAGGACTGAACCCAGGGCCTTGTGCTTGCTAGGCAAGTGCTCTACCACTGAGCTAAATCCCCAACCCCTGGGGGCCGTTCTTATTCAAACCACCACACCTTATGATCCCAGGCCTCCAAACCATCAAGATAATGTTATGATAGAGCAAGAACAACAACAAAAGAGCCAAGCAAAAATAAATATAGTTAGGGGTGACAGCACAAAAACACACAGTTCTCGCCTCAAAAGGAAAAAGAGATAGTTTACCCTAAAGTCAGATATGAGTGACTGTGACCTAGGTTTGGGATTTCAGGTGTCCTCAAAACTCCACATCTCAACCTGGTAACAAGGCATGAATTTTTTTTAATTTAAAATTTTTTGTGTGCGTGCATGCACGCGCGCTGTGAGTGTGCATGGTGTTCTTAGAGGCCAAAGGAAAGCACCAGATCTCTTGGAGCTGGAGTTTCAGATGGTTGACAGCTACTATGTGAGTTCTAGAAACTGAACCTGGGACTTCTGCCAGAGTAGCAAGTACTTTGTTTGTTCATTTGTTTTGTTTTTTTGAGACAAAGTTTCTTTGTGTAGCCCTGGCTGTCCGGAACTCATGCGGTAGACCAGGCTGGCTTCAAGCCTAAGAGATCTACCTGCCTCTGCCTCTGCCTCTGCAAGGTTGGGACTAAAGGCATGTGTCACCCTTACCTGGCTTGCAGCATGTACTTGTAACTACTTAGCCATCTCTCCAGTTTATACTTTATTCTAATATATATTATTTATATATTACTATATATATGACTATATATATCATATGTATATAGAGTAGATACATAAATATGAATAATGTATGGGCTGGAGAGATGGCTCAGTGAATAAGGACACTTGCCACCATTCCCAATGACCTGAGTTTGATCCCTGGTGTCTATGTGATAGAGGGAGTCATCTTCTGCTGTTATTTCCTGACCTCTTCCGCATATGCAGTGCCTCTCACCCACAAAAACACAGTAGATAAATAATGTAAAAGCAACACAAACAGCTGGGCTTGGAGGCGCATGCCTTTAACGCCAGTGCTGAAGAGATAGAAGCAGGCGGATCACTATGGAGTCCACGAAGCCTGCTCTGCATATCGAGTTCCAGGAGAGTCAGTTATTTCATACCAGTCTCTGACTCAATAGATGACAGATAGATAGATAGACAGACAGACAGACAGACAGACAGACAGACAGACAGGCAGACAGACAGATAGATAGATATGTAACTATCTTAGGGTTTCTATTCCTGCACAAACATCATGGCCAAGAAGCAAGCTGGGGAGGAAAGGGTTTATTCAGCTTACACTTCCACATTGCTGTTCATCATCAAAGGAAGTCAGGACAGGAACTCAAGCAGGTCAGGAAGCAGGAGCTGATGCAGAGACCATGGAGGGATGTTACTTACTGGCTTGCTTCCCCTGGCTTGCTCAGCTTGCTCTCTTATAAAACCCAAGACCACCAGCCCAGGGATGGCCCCACCCACAATAAGCTGGCCGCACTCTTGATCACTAACTGAGAAAATGCCTTACAGCTGGATCTCATGGAGGCATTTCCTCAAGGGAGGCTCCTTTCTCTGTGAGAACTCCAGCTGGCTTGTGTCAAGTTGACTCACAAAACCAGTCAGTACATTAACTAAATATTTAAAACGTGAATTATTAAGAAAGAAACTTATAGATTAAGACACTTTTATTTTCCCTTCTTTTTTTGCTTGCTTGGTTGCTTTCTTTCTTTCTTTCTTTCTTTCTTTCTTTCTTTCTTTCTTTCTTTCTTTCTTTCTTTCTTTAAGATAGGATTTCACTGTGTAGCCCTGGCTGTCCTGGAACTCACTATGTAGACCAGGCTGGCCTCAAACTCAGAGATCCGCCTGCCTCTGCCTCCCAAGTGCTGGGATTAAAGGTGTGCACCAGGTAGAGCAGTGTTTCTCACCGTCCTGACGCTGTGACCCTTTAATACACTTCCTCATGCCGTGGTGACACCCTCCACTCCCCGCCATGAAATTATTTCTGTTGCTGCTTCATAACTATACTTTTGATACTGTTTTAAATCATAATGTAAGTATCTGAAATTCAGAATATCTGATATGTGACCCCTGTGAAAAGTCGTTCAGCCTCTCAAAGGAGGAGTCACAATCCCTGGGTTGAGAACCGCTGAAGTGGGCCACTTCATCAAAGCAGGGAAACCCCTTTTACAGTCCTCAGATGCCATAGATGGTATTAGCTTTGGTGGAAGCCAGGGTTCTTTCTGTCAATACATCCCAAGAGCTTTCTTGTGACAGTCACGGGATGTTAGGGCAATGGCTGGCTATTAAGTAGGCTAACTATATCCTGAGATAATTTGGCTTCGGATTTATAACCTCCTAACCACCCCGCCCCCTCCCAACCTCAGTCACCGAGGTTTAATTAGCTACCCATCCTTTGTAGAACACTCGAAGTAAGTACGGTTTCTCTCCAGGAGCTTCTTTTCACAGGGATGTAACTCAGCCATGAATGCTAACCCACCATGCACGGAGCGCTGGGTTCCACCCCTAGATTGTCCAGAAGGGCTATCATGAGACACACTTGTAATCCCAGGAGGATCAAGGGTTCAAGGTCACCTTTGACTACAAAACTCAAAAGATATCCCTGGCTACACAGTGAATGCCAGGGCAACCTGGTCTATATGACACTGTCTGGATTTTTTTTTTTTTAAGTGTTGGGACTGAGAAGGTGGCTCAGTGGTTAAGAGCACTTACTGGCTGCTCTTGCCGAGGACCCCGGTTTAATTCCCACCTTCCACACAGCTGCTAAAAGCACCTAGTTCTAAGCATCTGACACATGCTTCTGCAGGCAAAACATCCATATACAGGAAACAAATAAAAATCAGACATTCGAACCTTTTCTCTACAAAAATTATTTTTATTTATGTACGTGTATATACACAGCTCATATGTGGATGACTGTGTGTGGAGGTCAGAAGACAACTTGAGAGAGTAGGTTCTTACTTTCCACCACGTGCGTCTCTGAGATTGAACTCAGGCCCTCAGGCTTGGCGACAAGCACCTTAGCCTGCGGAATCATCTAAACAGCCCAAAGAGTTGGTAATGTATATATATTTGGTACCACGTAGTCCTGGTGGGCTTTGAACTCGCGATGTACATCATGCTGGCCTGGAACTCAGGGATCTGCCTGTCTCTGCCCACCCGGTGCTGGAGTGAAAGATGGCTACCGGTGGAGGCAGAGGGCCGCCGCCGCCGCCGCCATGGGAACCTGACGTGGATAGGCACGTGATCTCCTATAGCTTGTGGCCCTTTGAGCAGCGCGCCTTCCCTTTCAGCAAAGGCTTCCGGAGGACGTGCTGACCCGCACGCAGAAGCGAATCCTGTGTGCGGCGCCGCCATTTGTATTATTCTATCTGATCTACACATTGGGCAACCAGGAGTTTGACCAGTCCAAAAGGAGGAATCCAGCCATGTACGAAAAGGACAAGTGAGCAGCCTGCACCTGGATGACAGTCCCCTGCCTTCAAGAGACCCTTCTCAGGCTGGAGAGATGGCTCAGCGGTTAAGAGCACTGACTGTTCTCCACAGAGGTCCTGAGTTCAATTCCCAGCAACCACATGGTGGCTCACAGTCTCTGTAATGGAATCTGATGTCCTCTTCTGAAGTCAGCTACAGGGTGTTTATATATAATAAATAAGTAATTCTTAAAAAAAAAAAAAAAAGACCCTTCTCTGGGAGAGGAATGCACACTGTAGTCTTGAAGACAATAAACTACTTATGGACTTCCAAAAAAAAAAAAAAAAAAAAGAAAGATGACTACCACCACATCTTGTGATAGATTTTCTTTTCCTGCTACCAGGGGATTGAGCTTAAGACCTCATGAGCGCTGGTCCAGAGCTCTAACAGAGTACCTTTCAGTACTTAAAAGGTTTTACCATAAGGCAGCTGATCCTCAAGTGTTCGGATATTGTGACGTGGGAGTTATACCCCACAGGGCACCCGGCCCCACACCCCGCCATATTTCCTGTCAGCTCCTTAAAGACAAGCCATGCAGCCTGAGTAATCAAGGGAGGCCTCCCACAGGCAGTGACGTTTCAACTTAGACAACACAAAGCTGACTGACAACGGGGACGGGGAAAGGCCGACAGAGAACACAGGCTAGAGCTTGCCCTGTAGCCAGACAGCCTTCTAGGGAGGGGTGCTGTCAGAGCAGCTGCAGGCTGGAGCTCTGTCGGCGCTGGAAAACTGGACGGGGCATCCTGGCGCCTCCGCTGGCTGTGATCCTCTGACAGTGACCTCTCCGCCTGGCACAGCACATGCTCAGGTTCAATGACTCTATTTGCCTTCCTGGGGCAATAACCCAGGACTAGGTGAGAAGAGCCCGGGTGTTGCCCACAGGCCAGAGGGCAGGTCTGTAGCAGCCCGAGGGTTGGCTGAGGTTGGCACCAGGCCTAGAAGAGGCGTGACCGGGAGGCCCATGACCTTCACGAAACTCCAACTCAGTTGGTTTGGCAGGGCAGTGGGGGTGGGTAGAAGGGCAGCCCTCTGGAATTTCAGCTACGAGACTCTTAACAAGTGTGACCAGCCAGAGCCCCAGGCTGCTCCTTCCACAGCAAAGCCGACATCTCACTAAGCATAGCGCCAATCCATGAAGGGAAGCTCTCTGCTCCAGTGTGAAGGGAAGCTCTCTGCTCCAGTGTAGAGGCAGACAAACAAGGCAGCCACGAGTGGCAAAGTTAGTTATTGTCCATAGCAGACTGTACCCAAATCCCAGTCGCCGTAGTGGCTTGCTGCGTGACCGCTTGCCGTCTCTGTGTCTTTTGGACATATTAGTGTCTGCTGGGCTGATTCATAAGGAATTAAAGAAACAATGGTAGAGCGTCACACCTAATAGGAAGAACTCAGTCAGCGTCAAGCGGGTGAATCTCAAGCGCTTGTTCTGATGTGTTTTTGATAATAGTCCTAAGCTTTGGCAGGTGAAGGGCTGCTTCTGTCACCAGGCCCAACTCTGACGCTGTCGGCACCAGGAGGTCACCACCTCTTGCCACCTCTGCCACATCCTCTCTGTCCACCTGCTATCAGCTCAGTGTGGGTGAAAACCATTTCTCTTCCAAAGGAAACCCTCCCATGACCCCATGACCGCCGTCGTCTTCCTCTTTCTTCTTTCTTCTTCTTGTTTTCTTCTTGTTCTTGTTCTTGTTCTCCTTCTCCTTCTCCCTCTCCCTCTCCCTCTTCCCCTCCCCTCCCCTCCCCCTCCTCCTCCTCTTCCCTCTCCTCCTCCTCCTCCTCCTCCTTCCTCTTCTTGAGATAGGGTCTCTCGGGGTTGGGGATTTAGCTCAGTGGTAGAGCGCTTGCCTAGCAAGTGCAAGGCCCTGGGTTCGGTCCTCAGCTCTGAAAAAAATAAAAAAGAGAGAGAGATAGGGTCTCTCTACATAGCTACATAGCCTTGGCTGTCCTGCACCTCCCTCTGTTGGCCACGCTGGCCTCGAACTCACGAGTTCCACCTGCCTCTGCCTCTCAAGGTCTGGGATTAAAGGCTTGTGCCTGGCTGACTTATTATTTTTTTTTTTTAGCATAAAAAGCATTTATTGCCAGGAACAAAAAGAACAGCACAAATAACTGTGGAAGGATCAGATTAACAATGTGGTAAGCGGGGCTGGGGATTTAGCTCAGTGATAGAGCGCTTACCTAGGAAGCGCAAGGCCCTGGGTTTGGTCCCCAGCTCCGAAAAAAAAAGTGGTAAGCAAGGAAGATAAATTTGGAGTTGCAAATATTTCAATCTTAAGTAGTCTAAGGAGAAGAGGAAGGGGGTATGGGGGGGCAGAGAAATATAGCCTCTGGCAGTGAAATAAATATTAATCTGCTCCAGCGGTACTGAAGAGATCAACCATTTCACTTGGAGTGCCACTGATACTGCTCAGATGCTAAAAACCCACAAGGAATCAACAGGCTGTATTCCATGAGTTCTGAAGTTTGCCGTGCTACTGGCCTAGGTAATCAGATCTTTGATTTCAGTTCCTCTAACACACACCTCATCCCTTTCCTCAGACCTGAAAAACAGACAAACCACCTTGTTTCCTTTTTAATCAAAGTTTAATTCTTCCCTTTCCACACATACAAATGATCCCTCAGACAGTTCCTTCTGGAACAAAATTTCCTCTTTTCCCCCAGCCAGCCCCAGTGGGTTCACCTTTTCAGGCTCTGGAGCTAGGACAGGCTGACTTATTTTTAAATGTTTATTTGTGTGTGTGTGTGTGTGTGTGTGTGTGTGTGTGTGTGTGTGTGTGTGTGTTGGGGGTGTGTGTGACTCATGCTGCTGTGTGCATGTGGAAGTCAGAGGACTTTCCTTCTTCCGTCTTTACAGGACTCGGATGGATCAAACTCAGACTGCTGTCCTGCTGCAGAGCCATCTCTCCAACCCTTACTTCACTTCCTAACACGCCCAAGGCAACTCATTTACATTCACTGTGTGGGGCTGGAAAGAAGGCTCTGCTGCTAGGAGCACTTGCAGCTCCCGCTGAGGAGTTGGGTCCCATTCCCAGCACCGGCACAGTGGCTCACATCCTCTCCCCTTTCAGAGGACCTGAAGCCCTCTTCTGACTTTTGGGGACAATTGATTTGGATGTGTAATCCTGGCGAGCCTGGAACTGCAACCTTACAGCAGGATGACCTTGACCTTGCGATACCTTCCTTTCGAATGGCAGACAACAGAAGCCCAATACTCATGCCCCACCCTGCCCCGCTTTTGACAAGGTCTTGCTACACTGGCCAAATTGGCCTCAGTCTCAAGAACGTTGGGAGTACCGGGAGGTATGGGCTCTCATACTGTCGGGGACCATGGTGCGTGGCTGAAGTCACAGCTCTACACTGCCCCCTGCAGCCTCAAGTCTGGGTTCTTTCCAGAGACTTCCTCTCAGGTAAATCCAGGAAGAATTCTTCTTTTACTTTTGCTTTTGAGACAAGGTCTCATGTAGCCCAGGCTGGCCTCAATCTCACTAAACAACAGAGGATGATGACCTTTGATCCTCTGGTCCCTCTGGCCCAGTCTCCCCAGGGCTAGGGCTTGAACCCAGGGCTTCATGCACTTGAGCAAGCGCTCTATCCACCGAACTGTATGCTCAGCCCCGAGATTCAAAAGGAACAGGACATTTATTTACTGAGTGTGGGAGCCACACATGCCACCACAAGGCACATATATGGTGGCTGAAAAACTAAGGTTTGTTTTTTTTTTCCTCCCACGATGTGGTTCCAGAGACAAAACTCAGGCCCTCGGCTTTGGTGGCAGGCCCATTTAACTCACAGACATTACCAGCCTAGCCCCAGGACTTTTGGCCTGGCCACAGAAAAAAATTTCGAGATGGAGAGGTTGTTTTCCTGTGGGTTTTTTTTTTTTTTTCATTTTGGCGTGTGCATACACACACGTGAGGACAGAGGGCAGCTTTCAGGACTTAGTTCACTTCTGAAGGGCGAGGCATCAGCCTTTTTTTACCACCACCCCCCCCCCCCCCCCCCCCGAGCCATCTCACTAGTCCCTTAGAGTTTTCCTTTAAGAGACGGAACAGGAAAGGGTAAAACACCCCTGAGAGCATAGCATGGCTGGTGGCTGTGAGCTTAAGAGAGACATGCTGCTGGTGGCTTCGGAAGGCAGGGCTCACATTGTGGCTAATGAATTTCTTGGGTGGATGACAATATAGGTGGTTGGTTCCCGACGTGCCAAGGATGGAATTGTAGCACAGTAGGTAAAACTCTTTCCCCGGGGTTGCATGGGAAATTCAGGTGTTTTCTCTAACAGAAGTCTGATTTCTTTTGGGAGAGTCCCAGAAAAATGTGTGAGTAGAGTGAGGTCATGCTCGCAGTGATCTGTGCTCAGGCCCTAAGGATGTCTTATTGCCGGGGTGGGGGGGGGCGGGGGGGCGGGGGGGGGGGCTGCGGAGATGGGCTCTTCAGAAGCCAAAGGTAAGCCAAGCCTGAAGACTTGAGTTCAGGACCTAGAACCCACATAAAGGTAGGAGAGAAATGACTCCACAAGTGTCCTCTGACCACCACACACAGGCCCCAGTATATTTATTTTTAAAGTTTTCTATTGATGATATGGGTACTGTGTCTGTCTGTATGCCTGTGCAGTATTACACGCACTGCCTGCAGAGGCCAGAAGGTGGTGCCAAATCCCCGGGAACTGGAGTTACAACTCATTACGAACCACCTGATGGTGCTTGTATTTGAACCCAGGTCCTCCGGAAGAGAAAGCAGAGTTCTTATCCACTGAGCCATCTCTCCAGCCCTCTTCGTTATTGTTACCACCTCTTGAGACAGGGTCTCTTATGTAGTCCTGGCTGGTTCCGGGACTCATTTTATAAACCAGGCTGGTCTCAAATTCGAGATCCATCTGTCTCTTTAACGGTACATGCCACCACCCAGCTGGTTCGAGGTCTTTTCAAATTCTTTGTTTTTAAAAATTGCTTGTAGTGTGTCTTAGGATTTCTACTGTTTCGAGGAAACACCATGACCAAAACAAGTTGAGGAAGAAAGGGTTTTTTCTATTACACATCCACATTACTGTTCCTCATCAAAGGAAGTTAGGACAGGAACTCAAACAGGGAAGGAACCTAGAGTCAGAAGCCGAAGCAGAGACCACACGGAAGGGTGCTGCTCATTGGTTTGCTCTCCGTGCTTTGCTTAACCTGCTTTCTTAAGGAACTCAGGACCACAGGCCCAGGGATGGCCCCACCCACAATGGCCCCACCCACAATGGGTGGGGCCACCCTCCAAAAAATCACTAAGAAAACGCCCTGCAGCAGGATCTTATAGAGACATTTTCTCCATTGATTTTTTTTTTTTAAGATGATTCTAGCCTTTGTCAACTTGACAAGGAATCTAGCACAGTGTGTGTGAGAGCATATGTCATATCCCACATGTGGAGGTCAAGGACAATTTGCAGGAGTCAGTTCTCTCCTACCTTGTGTGTCACAGGAATTAAGCGAGAGCTGTTAGGCTGCACCCAGAATAATCTCAGCAATCCTACTTTAACACTCATATATAAAAATTGCTTTATGTGGGCAGCCTTCTTGGCAAACATTAATTTTTTAATGTTTGGAAAGTGGTCTTTCCTGTGTGGAATAATAATAATAATAATAATAATAATAGTAAATGTTAATTAACTAACTAATTAATTCTTGTTCTCAACTAGTATGAGGTTTCCCTGGTTTGTTTGTTTGTTTATTTATTTTGGGTTCTTTTTTTCGGAGCTGGGGACCGAACCCAGGGCCTTGCGCTCGCTAGGCAAGCGCTCTATCACTGAGCTAAATCCCCAACCCTGGTTTATTTAATTTTATCTTGCCTTAATAGCAGGCTTTCCTTGTTCCTTTGTATAGCCTCAACCCCACAAAGTACATCTCAGCATACAATAGGTCTCTATAGAGAATTTGGGCATGTTAGCTCAGCAGAAGGATACCTGCCTTCCATGTGTTGCTCTTAGTTCCATCCCTGAACAGAAGTAGACAGATACCTGAATGGGGATGGAGCGGGGTATCTCTCACCCTCTAGTCCCAACTACTCAAGATGCTGAGAGAGAAGGATCATTTTCTGGGAAAGTGACAGAGCAATCATTTATTACTATCTTTTAAGCTTTATTAAAGGGGGAAAGAACTACCTAGGGTTGAGGGGCCCCGGAGCACACCCAGAAAGTTCCATGAAGACCTCAGCAGTTTCAGGCCAGTTTTAAGTAATAGTAAAGACTGTTCAAGTGTTGAAAGCCCAGGACCTCAGTTAGTATTCCCATTATCCACATAAAAGCCAGGGATGGCTGCTGGCATCTGTAACCGTAGGGATAGGGAGACTGAGAAGGGAGTATCCCTGGAAGTTGTTGGCTAGCCACTATGGCATGTCCCCAGTTTCAGGTTCTGTGTCTCATAAATTAAAGTGGAGCATGAATAAGGAAGACATCTGATAACCTCGGACTTCCTAGTGTAATCGCCACATACAGGTTAAAAAGAATCTGTTGGGGTGCCAAGATAGCTCAATGATTAAAGGCGGTGCCGCCAATCTTTACTACCAGAGTTCAATGCCAAGGATCCACACAGTGTAAGGCGAAAATGAAACTCAAGTTGTCCTGGATCTCATTTTCACATATAACACACCAACTGGTAAACCTCTGTATTCCTAGTTCTCAACGTTTATACTAGGAGTACACTGTCTAGCGTTTGCCCTCTGCCTACTCTTCCCAAAGCTGGGAAAACTGAAGCTGACTCGAATGCCTCCAGACTCCCTCCGCACAGCCTCCCTGGACGCCCAGACACCTCTTCCCCCCATTTTTACCCCCGTGATTTCCACGCGGTAAGGACCGCTTTCCAATCACAGCTGAGTCACCAGGATCTCAAAAGTTTCCCCCAAATCCTTGCCAGGGACCGGAAAAAGTCGTACTGTCCTGAGGGCAGATCGTCGCCTGGCCTGGCCGGAAAAAGCCTACAGAAAGTCCCCGAAGTCATCCAATTCTCCAGCCACCAAAAGGACGGGGCAGAGGGCCACCCCGGGAGGCCAAGCCCCGCCCCTGCCCGCAGCGGAAACCGGAAGCAGCCGCAGGCCCAGCTAGCCCTGCGGCGCCGAACTCTATAGTCTCCGAAGCTCGCAGGACTGGGGTGAAGATGGCGGAGGAGTGAGTTCGCTGCTTCGGGTAGCGGAGGCGGCAGGGCCGGGCCGGCGGGCGACAGCGGGCCTTGGACGCCCGGGTGGAGTGGCGCGGGCCCACGGAGCTGGGGTTGGCAGGGCGGGGCGGGATGAGGTCTCGGGTCCTGCGGCCTCCCGGAGGTCTGATATCGATCACCACGCACAGGCCTGTAGTATACGTAGCCTGGAAGCCACGAACGTCATTCCCTCTTTCAGTTTCCGGTTATCTGAGGATTTCCAGCCTCCTGCTCTTTCTCACGGAAGTTCTCCCATTGCCACAATCAGCCACTGGCATCCCCCGTAACCATCAGCAACCTCCAATTGTTTTTGTCTGTCCCTAGCAGGTTTCTTTCATTCATTAACTACTGGTAGACCGTTTCTCTCGGCCTTGGGAATCAGGAGCCGCCCACAGGGAGCCGCCATGATGCTCTAGTAGGAGACTGTGTAGACAGGGCGTTTTCAGACCCTGCCAAATGTTTGGAAGGAAATGGAATAGCATGAGGGACAAGAAGTCCACCCTAGGGGGTAAAAAGACGTCTTCTGGTCGGAAACTTGAAACCTTATAGGAGAGATGGGGAAGGTGACCTGTTAAAAAAGATCCGAACCAAGAAGGGGCTGATGCTGGGCTGTAGCGCAGGGTCCCCAGTTCAGTCCCTAGTACTGCCAGGAAAGAGAAGGGAAAGAGTGAGTACTTCAGAGTGGCAAGTGGTGTACAGTGTCCAGAGCAACTGACAAAATGAGGTTCACTCCAGGTCTTTTTGGAGATGTGCTACTGTTATACAAATTCTCTCTTTGAAATGAGTCCCAGAAAATGAACAAGGAACCCCATAACTGATGCTGAACTTTTACCGGGAGCACTTCAGGTAGCACTTGGCCACTCAGGTACCAAGTATTAACTCCTTTGTTATGTACCCGTGCTGTCACAGACACTAAGGTAGGCCTCAGCAGTACAAGACAAAGGTTAATATAGAGCCAAATGGTTTGAGGTGTGGGTTTGCAGCTTGGTCAGATTATGGGCTCGTAAGGTGGTGGTCTGGTCTGTAGTCTGGAGAGAAGCAATGCTCGATGGTCACAACCCTGTCACTACTATCCTAGTTTACAGACCTCACCTTGACAACAAGGACGGAAGTGTGTGTGTCCCAGAGCAGCAACCTGGCCTTTTGAGACTCAGGAAGGGTTTGGTAGGGTAGGTTAGGGCATTCTGGGTATAACTGGGTAGATTCAGCTGACTACTTCAGTTTATGGACGTAATCCCAGTAGGGCTGGAATCTGACTGCTCTCGCCTTTGCCCGCCATGCCTAAGGTCCTGAGTTCAATCCATAGTTTAGTCAAACACACTCACACTACATCCAAAATTCAAGAAAATTGTGGAGAGACTCCAGTTCTACCCTAGGAATTTGCTTTTGTTTTGTTTTCTTTCTTTTGTTTTTTTTTTTTAAGATTTATTTATTTTATGTGTATGAGTACACTGTAGCTGTCTTCAGACACACCAGAAGAGGGCATCAGATCCCATTACAGATGGTTGTGAGCCACTATGTGGTTGCTGGGAATTGAACCTCTGGAAGAGCAGTCAGAGCTCTTAACCACTGAGTCATCTCTCCAGCCCTTGTTGTTTTCTTTCCAGACAGGCTCATGTAGCCCACAAAACTGCTCTTGAACTCACTGTGCATCACTATGTAGGCCCGGGGGGCCTTGGTCTTGAACTCTTAGCTTTCCTGCATCTGTCTCCCAAATTCAGGTATTACAGGTATGGACACACAGCATCCTTCTCCCCTCAACCCAGGCAAGGTTTTTCTGTGTAGAACTGTCTGTCCTGGAACTTGCTCTGCTGGCCTCCAGCTCAAAGAGATCTGCCTGCCTTTGTTTTCTGAGTACTGGGGCTAAAGAGATGCACCACCACTACTACCCCTGCCTTTCTCTTTTTGTTGTTTTTGGTGGGGAAAAGGGACCTATTGGCAATTACCTCTAGAGTCTGCTGAGTGCTAGGCAGGTGCTCTATTCGTTCTTTTATGCGAGACAAGGTTTCTCTGTGCAGCTCTGGAGCTCTACATTGATAGGCTGCAAACTTGTTGGGATTAAGGCATGTGCCACTGTGCCCATCTCTTTTACTTTATATTTGAGTCAGGGCCACTAAGTTAGACCTAGGCTGGCATTTAACTCACTAGGCCCTGCAAGCTTTGAATTTGTGATCCTCTTGCCTAACCAACTGTACATAACCTCAGGCTTTATGTTTTTGTTCTGTTAGCTTATGCTAACATGTAGCCCAAGCTGGTGTCAGAGTGGAAAATGCCCTCGGACTCTTTTTTTTTTCTATTTTTCGGAGCTGGGGACCGAACCCATGGCCAAGCGCTCTACCACTGAGCTAAATCCCCAACCCCGCCCTTGGACTCTTGATCCTTCTCCTCTTCCTCCTGGGTGCTGGGATTCTAGGCCTGAGCCACACAACTGGTTTATACAATATAGAAGATCAAACCCAGGGCTTCTTACAGGTACTACCAGCTGAGTTGCACCCCTCTACCCTTTATAACTCTTTCTCCATAGTCCTGACCCCTTTCTTCCTGACCTCTGGATGGATGGCCACAGTCACAGATGATAGAAGTCACTGGTGTATTGTGTAGGGAGGAATACCTCTTCAAGGCCTGTCTGCTGTTTACACCATGAGAGCTTTGCAGAATTGTCTTTCAGTCAAGTGTTTGATTCCTTGACCCTCTTTATCTGAATGCTACTTGTATATCTCCAACAGGTTCTCCAACACGACCCATGAGAGCTTCAACTTCACCCTTCACACCACTTTGGGTGTCACCACGAAGCTGGTGCTGCCAACACCAGCCAAGCCTATTCTTCCGGTGCAGACAGGAGAGCAGGCCCAGCAGGAGGAGCAGTCAAGTGGCATGACCATTTTCTTCAGCCTTCTCGTCCTAGGTGAATAAGCCAGAGGTGTCTGTAACACATTAAAGCTTCCTTTGCTTCCTGAAGTCAGGCCTAGCAGTTCCACAAAGCAATGTCTTAGCTTTTTAGCTTTTTTTTTTTTTTTTTTTGGTTCTTTTTTTCGGAGCTGGGGACCAAACCCAGGGCCTTGCGCTTCCTAGGCAAGCGCTCTACCACTGAGCTAAATCCCCAACCCCTTCTTTTTAGCTTTTAAAAGAAGAAATTTTTTTTTTTTTAAAGACAGCATCTCTCTTAAGTTCAGCCCTGATAGGCATGGAACTCACTCTGTAGACCAGGCTGGTCTTAAACTCACAGAGATCCACCTGCCTCTGCCTCCCATTTCCTGGGATTAAAGCTGTGTACCACTACTGCCTGGCTAAGAAAGAGCTTTTAGAGGGTGTGCTGTCTCATAATCCCATTGCTGGGTTGGCAGCGGCAGGAAGATCCTGTGGATCCAGTGACCAGTCAGTCTTCTGGATCAGTGAGCTCCAGGCCTTCACAAGCATCTACCTACACACACAGTTTTTAAAATGCAGCTGAAGCCACATAATCACTTCAGGTTATCTAAGGGTAAAAAGCTTTTTGTATGTGTCTGAAGTCTGTGCTTCATCGGACAGTAAAAGCTACCACATTTACTGGTCTGCAGTTGAGACAAGGTCTTAGGATGCTCAGGCTGGCTCTGAACTCATTAAGTAGCAGTTAGCCTCCAGTGTGCTGGGATTCTGAGCAGGTACTGCCACCCTGGCCTTATTTACTACCTGCTTTTCTTTGGTAATACCAGAGTCATCTTTCTAGGAGAGCAGAAGGCAGAACTGGGTTTTGAGTATTTCCTTTCTTGAGACAATGTCTCTTGTAGCCCAGACTGGCCTCAGTCTTGGTAGGGTTAGGGTTAGGGTTAGGGTTGAATTTTGATTCTCTTGCCTCTGTCTTCCCATTGCTTAGACGGCAGGAGTGTACCATCATGGCCTGTTTGAGTATCTCTCTGATGTCTGTCAGAATTAGCTTTTGAAGACAATAAAAATTGTTTTAGTCACATTTATATTCAGGCTAGAGTAAATGGTCAAAGAGTTGAACACCATAGTGATGACTGGTTGGTTAATTGACTGATCTTTTGTTTTTCTGAGACGGTCTCACTTTGTAGTCAGGTCGGCCTCTCCTTCCCATGTTGGCTCAGGAGGGTAGGCTGATGCCACCATACCTGTCTTTTGTTACAGCCCTAGAACACTAGGTCTTTATCAGGTTTACATTTCTTTAATGTTTGAGGTTTTCTTTGAGGGTGTTGACTAAATGTTAGCGTGCTGTCTGGTGGCTCTGCCAGAGGCTGACAGGCGTGCCCGTGCAGCACACACCCCCTTGCTTTCATTCTGTGAGTAAGGACAATGGAGTTGTACCCTGGTGCTATGAGATCTTGACAGCAGTTCAGCATGTCCCTTGGCTCAGGAGGAAGGCTTCACCTTAATCTTTCATTTAACCCTTGCTGAGCTCCCACTCCACAGGGAACAGTGAATCAGGACAGTTAACCCTGTCTGGCACAAAGGCACAAACCCTGTCTGTTTAGTGAGTTCCACACCTTCAAACAATGTGGCTGTTGCTTTTCTACTTTTATTTTTCTTCCCAGGAGTAAATGAAAAGCTGGTTTTATAGTGGGCAGGAAAGCCCCAGGCCTATGACACCATCCATCATTAGAGAGACCAGGGCAGGCAGCCAGCCTTGGCGACAAAGTGCAACTCTTCTCTCAGAGACCTGAGCCAGAGGCCAGTAGAAAGGCTCAGTAGGCAAAGGCACTTGCCGCCAAGCCTTACGATCTGAGTTCAATCCCCGGGACCCACAGAGAGGAAGGAAAGACCCAGTCTTCTGGCCTCCACTTGCCTGCCATGGCACATACTCCCCATCCCCACTTAAAAATTAAACAAAGCCATTCAACTTGCCAATAAAAACACGAGGATATAGTTTTCCTTCAGTGTGTGTAACTTGAATTTGGCTTACCATGGGGTCTTGGACCCTGTGTATGAGGGTTTAGTAAAGAAACCGCTGACGTGGCTGCTCCCTTAGGACATCTGCAGGAGCCCAGAGCAGAGGTCTGGACGGCTAGGCTATCTGCCAGAGAGGAAAGGGAGTGGAGGAGTACCTGCAGGGAAGGAAGGGCCAGAAGGAAGGCCTGGACTGCGATAGAAAACCAGAAAACCTTAGGTGTACGTCAGTGGAGCGCCATGTGTCCCTTCTGCCAGAGGCAAGGGAAATAACTCCTTCTGGGAACTGAAAACTGTTTCATAGGCTCCTGAGGAAAGCCAGAACCGCCAGCCCAGGGATGGTACCACTCACCATGGGCTGAGCGCTATTCCATGAGTAACAGTGAGGGAAACACCATACAGCCAGAAGTGATGGAGGCCTCTTCTCAGCTGAGACTCCCTCATTCCAGATACCTCTAGTTTGTGTGTCAAGGTGACCTGAGACTAGCCAGCACTCGAGTGACTTTTATAACTTGGGGAATTTAAAAACTAATCATCAAACGTAGGTCATTTTCAGTCCTCTTCTCCGTGGACCTTGCTCACAGTTCTGTCTTCATCTGCTACTTTCACTCTCATGGCAGAAATCATCATACAAAATCCACCCTGATCCAAAATATCCTGAAGGCTGCTGCTGGCCTCGTTAATGTAGAAAAAATAAAATAAAACTAACGGCCTTGGAGGCCTCATGTTGCCCCATTAGTCTGAAAAAGACGCAGTGGTAACAGAGGGCCAGTAAGATTAGTTGTTTAATTGTTGCTGTCTTGGTTGGTTTATACTCATGGTCACCTTAAACAAGATGGTGGTGAGGTCACATGTCTGACTTCTCTTTAACCAAAGTGAAGATGGCTGCCAGCCATGTGGTTGCAGTTCAATCCATAGCGACCCCATCAGCCCTGCACCCTTTTACTTATTTATTTATTTATTTATTTTTTCTTTTCTTTTTTTCGGAGCTGCGGACTGAACCCAGGGCCTTGCGCTCACTAGGCAAGCGCTCTACCGCTGAGCTAAATCCCCAACACCTATTTATTTATTTTTAAAAAACATCTGCTTTCCTAAACTAGACTTGAAGCAAGCTCCATTTGCTTACTGTAGCAAATTAAGATTACATATATATATATATATATGTTTTTACTATTATCAACCATTTCTGTTACAAGTTTTAAACTAATTTAAAAAGATTTTACAGATCTTTTAAACACAATGGCTAATAAGTTTATAAATCCTGATGAGATGCAGGAAGTTTATATATAGTAAAATATATATTAAATATACCTATTATATATTATATAGATATGTTTTAGAGATATTTGGGGGGTCTTCAGAGAGCTAAACATTGACTATACTGTGCATTTTTGAGACAGGAGACAAAACCAAGAAGAAGACGGAGGCAGGCAGCAATAGTCCTCAGTGGGAGTGGTTTACTTTTTAGCTGTTTTTAAGCATATGGTGTCTTTTCCTGGGCAGCCCCGTCTTGATTTCCTTCTTCCTGTCAGAGTCAGGGGCCAGCCTGACCCAGGACAGAGACTTTGTAGGGAACTTAAACAAGTGTGCTTGGGTCTGCAGAGGGAGGGCAAATCCACGCTCCAGAATCAAGCCTTTCTAACAAAGTCAGACAGGAGCAAAGGGACAGTGCGTGGGCAGGAAGAAGATGTTCTTCAGAAACAGACTGAGGAGGTGGGAGAGGCTGAGGGTCCCCGGGAGGGCATAGAGGGCCTGAGGTACTTGGGTGACCTCCATAGAGCAGGCTCCAGAAAGGCAGCGAGAGGAACAGAGACAGAGCATGCAGCATCTAGCGTGAAGCAAGGAGAGAAAGGGTTAGCTGCGGTGTAATCTAAAAGTCTCTGGTTCAGTCCTGGGCTTCAGCACCAAATAAACCAACTGGTGGGAGAAACTTTAATGAACTAGACTGCTGCATCGGAAGAAAGGTTTATTGCCACAGCCTTTGCGGGTGGGGGAGGACAAAGAAGATCAAAATGGTGGAAAACCAAGTGGATTTTGCATGACAGCAAAGTGGGGATCTGGACTGATAGAGGCTTTCAGTTGACTGGGAGCTAGGTGATAGTTGAGATAGTTGGCCTCAGGGAAGGTCTTAAGGGAGGTTCCTGGAGGATTAAGGTCGTTCCTGACGGACTGGAAGCCAGATTAGGGAGATCTGCTTTTCCAGTAAACAGAAACCCAGCTAAGGCTTGTTTGCCCATAACAGTCCCTGTGTTTACCTTCCGAACTCCCTGTATAAACGAACAGGACTGCTCCATGGTGTGACTTGGAGGTTTCAATTGTAGATATGAGAGAGAACAGCCAGAGGCATCTGGAAAAGTCCAGAATGGAAGGAGAGAGAAGTGTGAACATGGTTGGGGCTGTCTGTGAGCGAGGGTAGCAGGGAAGGGGCCAGATAGGTGAGACTAGCAGGGTATAAGGAGGACGGATAGATAGCTCAGGGCAGGGAAGCCAGTGAGCTGGAGAGAGTACTGGAAAATATGTAACAGACGCTTGTCACACTGAGGAGCTTGGAGGCCAGCATGAGCTGTGCTGTGTTGATAGGCACCACAGGTAGCCATGAGTCCCTTCTGCCAGAGGTGAGGGAAACGGCTCCTTTTGGTCAGTGGGAACCACGTTCACAAGTTCCTTAGCTTCTGTTTGACCACCGGAAATGCCCCTCAGTCCACGTTGAGCTCACTGGACTTTTTGGAGTTTGGGGGATTGGAGTTTCTTTTGGACCTAATATTAACCACCAGTGGTGGAACCAGGTCTTGTGCTAGCTGGCCAGGCTGGGTTCTCCTCACTGTGTCACACCCGGAGTCCTACATGCTCTTGTCTGGGATCGCAGGGTCATGCCTGCTGCACTGTGGTGCATCTGGAGGTCAGGAGGCAGCCTTAGTTGTCAGTCATTGCCTTTCAGCTTGTTTTGTTGCTGTCTGTGTTGTTCACTGCCAGTGTCAGCCTCACTGGCCTGCTGTCGCAAGTGTTCTGTCCTGGCTGCTATCTTTCCAGGGAAGTATTAGAATTACAGGTGTGTGTGCTATTGCTGCTGATCTTACATGGGATCTGGGGATTTGAACTTAGGTCCTTAGGCTTGCATGGCAAGTGCTTATTTCTAGAATCATTTCCTCAGTTCCCCAGTAAATGTTTTAACTTAATCTTTTAAGAAGTTATGTAATTTTGTGTGCAGAGTATGACTGTCAAGTTGTGTAAGTCAGAGGACAGTGCAGGAAGGAGTCCTTCTCCCACGTGGGTTCTAGGGATCAGATGTAGGTCGTCAGGCAGCAAACACCTTATCTGCTGAGCTACCTTACCAGCTCTTTGATTTTTTTTAAATGATTTCTTTATTTTTTTTTATTATATGTACATTGGTGTTCTGCCTGCATGTATGTATGTGTAAGGGTGTCAGTTCCCCTAAAACCATAATTAAAGACAGTTGTGAGCTGTAGGTGAGTTCTGAGAATTGAACCTGGGTCATTCGGGAGAGCAGCCAGTGCTTTTAACTGCTGAACCAACTCTCCAGCCCCTAACTCATAAAATAAATAAAAAATTAAAAAAAAATTTTTTTTAAAACATACTTTGGGGAGAAAGTTCATCAATTAAGAGCACTTGCTGCTTTTCTAGAGATCTGAGTTTAGTTCCCAGTATCCACATGGCACTCACAGCCTCCTGTGACTCAAGCTCCAGGGGGATCTGATGCCTTTTCTGGCTTCCATGTACACCCCATGCATGTTCACATACAGAAAGACCATACACGTACATACACACACACACACACACACACACACCTTAAAAGGAGCCCAGCTTGGTACACACAGCAGCAGCAGGCTCCGTCCTCCTCTCATGGGCTATAGCTTCTGTGTTTCCTTGACTTCCAGCTTAGCAAGAGTGTGTGGTCACATCTGTGGTTGGTGTTGAATGCAGGATCTTCTTTTCTTTTTTTTTTTTGGTTCTTTTTTTCGGAGCTGGGGACCGAACCCAGGGCCTTGCGCTTCCTAGGTAAGCGCTCTACCACTGAGCTAAATCCTCAGCCCCGAATGCAGGATCTTCTAATGAAGTAAATATTTACATTGAAACACCATCACAGATTGGAGGCTTACAATATGGAGGGAAAAGAGGACAGGACTTCTGCATTGACAGCTGTTAACCTTTAGCCACCTGGTGCTTTTTGATGGAATTGGAGAAATCAAAATTGTCTGTGTAAACTCTGAGGGTGGCCTTTTAGCAGCTTTGCAGATTCACAATCAATCTCTCTCTCTCTCTCTCTCTCTCTCTCTCTGTGTGTGTGTGTGTGTGTGCATGGGTTATGAGTGTAGTATGTGCATATCTATGTATATGCACATGCGTGTGAAGGATGGGGGTTCATTACAATTACCTTTATCAACTATTCCCTGTGGTTCCCAGGAGTTCCGTTTCCTCAAACCTCAGGGGTGTTCAGACATGCTGCACACCGTGGGGTGGAGCCAGGTTCCCAGTTCTGCTTCCTCGCTTGTGGTGTCTGGGCACAGCTACACACATACCGGATGGGAAAGGAGTCTGAGCCGGTAGGATCTGAAGGATCCAGGTGTGGCAGTGAGGTGTGGGGCAGGAGGCTTCTCCAAGGACTTTAGTGTTACAGCTCTCCTAGACAATCTTCCGTGAAACAGCTTGTGTACACATGCTTTATTTGGGATGGACAAGAGGTCTATGAATCTTGGAGAGTGGAAAGGGATTTTCAGGGAACGTGGATGTCATTGCCTGGAGCTTCATGTACCTGGAATGATTCTTTTTTTTTTTTTTTTTTTTTTTTTTTTTGGAGCTGGGGACCAAACCCAGGGCCTTGCACTCGCTAGGCAAGCACTCTACCACTGAGCTAAATCCCCAACCCCGGAATGACTCATTTGCACCAAAAAGCCATCCAAGTATCCCAGGTGCTTGCTGAGCAGGGTCTCACCTGGAGAGGGGAGGGCAAACCTGCGGTTTCTCCAAGGACTCTGACATTCCTCGGGTAGAAGATGTGGGGGTCAGGCTCCCCAGATCAGGCAAAGAAGAAGAAACTCTGCTAAGGAAAGGGAGTCCTTCATTTTGTGCCAAGCTCAGGAGTGCTGTCTGGACATGGTAGACTACACCCTTAGCAGCAGGGTCTAAAAACTCTCCTCATTTTTTAGACGAGTTTCTCAGGGAACCTGGAGTTGAGTGACACAGCCCGGCTGGTGGGAACGCAGAGTCCTCTGTCTTCTCGTCCCTGTGCTGAGATTGTAGGGATGTGCCAGCTCAGCTTTTTATGTGGCTGCTGGGCTCTGAGCTCAACTCATACTTATGTAGCAAGCACTTCTCCCTCTGAGCCGTCTCTCATGCCCCATTTGAACAGTTTTTCTTTCAATGATTATTTTTAGAGCTGAGTATGGTGGTACCTTCATATAATCACAATACCTGAGAATCTGCAGCAGGAGAATTTCTATGAGTTCAAGACTCCTGAGGGCTATCAAGTGAGAGCAGGCTAACCTTAGTCACATACACAGACCTTTCCGGTGCCATTCAGCTGTTCTGTGGTAGTGAGCTGCATTGCGATCTCAGTGTTGGAGAGCTGTACACACTAGTGTCTGGACTGTGAGCTTACATTTGGAATGATGCAAATACATAAGAGTGGGGGTTTTGGCCCAGAAACTTTTACTGTTTATATTACTGTGTCCGTATATTCGTGCCTGTGTACATGTGGATTTATTTATTTATTTATTTATTTATTTATTTATTTAAAGGCTTGTTTTATTTTTCAGACAGGGAAGGTAGGTTGATGAGATCTTACTTAACACATGAAGCCCTGGGTTCAATGTCCAGCATAAACTGGGCACCTATAATCTCAACACTGAGAAGGTAGAGGCAGGAAAATGAGAAATTCAAGGTCATCCTTCCATACATACTCCCATTCAAAACAAGTATAACAACTTGGGCTACTTAAGACCACAGCTTAAAAGAGAGAGAGACAGACAGACAGAGACAGGGGGAAGGGTGGGGGGAAGCAGGGTATTTCTCATAATCAGGAAAGTGTGAGCCAGTTGAAATGGCTGTCAGCACCATCGCTTACTAATTGTGCTCTTGGAGGGCCTGTACACACAGCTTAGCAGAGAAACACTAGGAGCCTGGTGACATGACTCCAGAACCCATGAGAAGAGGGATGGAGAGAACTGTCGCCAGAGCTGTCCCTTCTGTGGCCTGCCCCAGTGACAGTTCTAAGTGGTGCCGTCTTTTAGTCTCAGCACTCGGGAGGGAGAGGCAGGCAAATCTCAGAGTTTGCAGCCAGCCTGGTTATAGTGAGAACCTGTCTCAAAAAAAGTTCTTAAACCCATTTGTTGGGCTGAAGAGGTGGCTCAGTGGTTAAGAATCAGAACCCACAGGGCTGCTCACAGCGGCCTACAGATTCCAGTTTAGGGATTCAGCGTCCTCTTCTGGCCTCCACTGGCCACTGCGTTCATATGGTGCACACACACATGTAGGCACTTACACATGAAATAAAAATCTTTTTTCATTACTTCTATGTGTGCATGGCAAGTGCAGACCCAGAGGTCAGAGACAACCCTCAGAAGTAGTGTCTCTACCAACTACGTGTTGGTTGTCAGACTTGAACTCTGGTTGTCAGCTTTAGCAGAAAGTGCTTTTACCTGCTGAACCATCTCACAGGCTCTACAAGGAAAAAGACAATAAAAATATGACCAGTGTTCAGTGTTTGCTTGCCAACTGTTTATTAGCCTGACTTCCTTGAGATAAGCACTGCCCTGAGCTCGCTTTCTTTAAACTACCTGTGCTTCTCACAGCCATCTGCATCATCCTGGTGCACCTGCTGATTCGGTACCGACTGCACTTCCTGCCTGAGAGCGTGGCTGTTGTTTCTCTAGGTAAGTGATACTGGGGTTCATTCCAGAACATCTCACCTGTACGTAATGGAACTGTCTCTCTGGGGGCCACCTCAGTGCCATATCTGTAAGAGATGTGGTAACTTCCCAATTCCTTTCAGTAGCTCACCACAAGGCCAAAAGCGGTCCATCCATCACCCAGAGGCTCTTTGGCCTCCTGCTTCTCACCACCCTCAGACCACAGTGACCTGCCAGGCCATGGCAGTGTCTAGCCCCTCTGAATTTGGTGGTGGCTGGTGGTTGGCATTTAGCTGATAAGGCCATTGTCATAGCTAGAAGGGCCCTGGATTTACAGCGGTAAGGTGGCAAATGGCTCCTATAGCACCAGATCCTGCTTCCCTCCCTCTTTTCCTCCCTTCCTCCCTCCCCCATCCTTATCCCTGCCCCCCACCCCCACCCCTGGTCGGTTAGCCTGGAACTCATAGCCTTCCTCTGCCTTCCAGGTAGCAGTGTTCTGTTTTGAGGTGGTGGTGGTGTTTTTCACAGTCACTGTAGTTAAGGCTGGCCTTCAGGTCCAGGTCCTCGGGTAAAGGCTTTCACCAGCGGACCCAGCCCTTTGAATGCTGTGGATGCAGGCTGCAGTTGGGGGATGCTGAAGGCTCTCTTCAGGTCCTTTCTGCTTGGCCTTCGCTGTCTGTCCCCTTGCGGCTAACGCTTACCTTTCTATCTGGCTTTGTAAGCTAACTTGCCTTGCTGTGGGAGTGCTCACCCAGCAGAGCTGTGCTTCAGGTTGGCTATGGAAATGAGCATTGAAACTTCACCAGCCCTGTCCAGACCCTCCTGTATCTTGCCTGGGCCTCATGGTCATGCTGAGTGTCTGGCTTCAGGGCTTTCCTGTTACTATCTCATTTAAGTCCCCCGATCATCCTCTGGTGACACTGTGCTTTAAGGAACAGATGCCATGGTTGGTTGATCTTGTGGACAGAGGAAACCCTGAGTCTGTCTGGTTAGCAGGTTCTTTAGATGCTAATGGCCTCAGCTAATGGGATAGTTTTTTGAACTCTAGGTGGGAGAGCATTCTGAAGCTTTCCTTCCTACTTCCTCCTTGCAACACAAGTAATCTGCCAGAGAGGGCTTCTCAAAGAATTATAGACCTGCTTCAGGGAATTTATAGCTTTGTGGATAGTTTTACCATTTATTAAAAATAAATATTGGGGGCTGGAGAGACATCTCAGCAGTTCAGTTCAGGCTGCTTTCGTCAGATCCAGGTTCAATTCCCAGTACCCACATGGTGGCTCTACTCCTCTGTTACTCAGTTCTAACAGATCTGATGTCCTCTTCTGGCCTCTCACAGACACACTTGAAGACAAAAACACCCATTCACATAAAAAATTAAGTTGGGCTGGGGAGATGGCTCAGTGGTTAAGAGCACTGACTGTTCTTCCAGAGGTCTTGAATTCAAATCCCAGCAACCACATGGTGGCTCACAAACATCTATAATGGGATCTGATGCCCTCTTCTGGTATGTCTGATGTACTTACATACATTAAATCAATCAATCAAATAAATCTTTTAAAAAATAAAGTAAAAAAAAAAAGAACAATAAATATTGGGCCAGAAGAACTCAGGAGACAGAGGCAGACAGATCTATGTAAGTTCAAGGCTATCCTGGTACTGTTAATCCTGAGATTCACCAGAGAAAAAGCAGTTCAGCAATTTTGAGCCAAATTTGAAGCAAACTTCCATCAAATACTGACCAGGATGGGCTTTGGTCAGGACCATTCCCTGAAATTCCCATCTGAATGGCAATGAGACCCATTTTGTAGGGCGACTTCAGGACAAGTTCACAAGGCCACCACACTTTCCCTTGTGGTGGTGTTAATTTCCACGAACTACAACTCCCAGCATTACAGAAAGTCACCTGGGCCTTGGACAGGTGAGCAGGTTAACTTCAGGTCTTATTAGTGTTGTAAGTTCCAGGACAGGGCTATATAAGGTTACCCTGTCAAGAAGAGGAGGAGGAAGAGGAAGAAGAGGAGGAAAAATGAGTAAGAGGAAGAAGAGGAATAATAATAATAATAATAATAATAATAATAATAATAATAATAATAATAGGCCCAGCTGTTAAAGCATTGGCTGCTCTCCTGCCCAGCCTGCCTGGACTCCAGCAAACACATAGCAGCTTTCAACCATCTGTAACTCTGTTCTAGGAGATGTCCTCAGCTGATAGGCATGCGTGTGCGTGTGCGTGTGGTGTGCAGACATACATGCAGGCATAATATCACACACACATTTTTTTTTTTTTTGGTTCTTTTTTTCGGAGCTGGGGACTGAACCCAGGGCCTTGCGCTTCCTAGGCAAGCGCTCTACCACTGAGCTAAATCCCCAACCCCACAAATTTTTTTTTTTTAATGAATCTCAAAAATATGAAAATTAGGGACAAGAAGCGTGGCTCAGTAGTTTAGTCCCCAAATTCATATCAGGTCTCAGTACTGCCTGTGACTTCAGAGGGTCCAGTACCTACTTGTGGGCATGTGCAGATAGTTATCTAGACAGATGGACAGACAGACAGACAGACTGTTAAATGTAGGTGGGTATGGCTCCCTGATAGCACTGGCCCTCAGGCTCTCAGCAGACATGAGCTGCCCTTTCTTCCTTTTTTCTCAGAAATAGAACCCTAACTTGTACTTGGTTTCTGGTGCTGAGGACTGAGACCAAGGCCTCCCAGGCACTAGGCAGGCAGTGCGCTCCCCAGTAAGCTATATTCCCACTGGCCTCTGGGACGCTCCTTTTGATCAAGCTGCTTTCTGTGAGGAAGGGGTACTCAGGTAGATAGTGTTTGGTCTTGGCTGTCATAAAGATGCACTGTGCTGTGATTGACAGTGGGACTGACAGGAAGTATGCCGGGGTTGTGGGGTTCCAAAAACCTTCCTTCCTGATAGAACCAAGAGAAGTCAGCCTTTCCTTCTTTTGATGCTGCCATTGGGAATGTGATGCCTGGAACATGGGCAGCCATCTTGCAATTACGTGGCTCAGAGACAGAAGCTAGAATACTGAGCATGGCCAAGGGGGCAGATGGGAAGCCAGAGTCTTGGTTTTACTGTTTTCTTGACCTGACAGCCCACAGTAATCTGCAGCACTATCTGTTGCAGGAATAATAAACAGTTGTTCCCATAGACTTTATGATGTTGTAAAAATATAAAAATAAAAATGCTGTCTTTTATCCCCCACTAGATCCGGCACCGCAGTGTCCCAAGATATCTGGTAGATATCTTGCCAGAAGCACACATCCCAATTATGTCCCTAGCAGCCGCACACTCTCTTACACTTAAATCACTACAAGAAAGACCACACAACACAATGACCTCTGATCCCGTTGATAAGATATAATTGCCCACCTAAACACACAAAGCCCTGTACACATCCATCCCTTAAGAGCATTCATAACAACCTGTACAGGTACAGCGGGGAATCTTAACGTCAGCCTCCATGTTGTCTCTCGGCTTCTCTGCCTTCTCTTCTCTTCCCATTTCTGTCTTCTCTTCCTTCAAACTTTTCTTCTGCCCATCTTTCTTTCTCATCCAATGACAGGCCTCATTCTGTCTTGTGCCTGCCTCATCTGTGACATCATCCCATAACTTTAAATACCAGGTCCTCCAGGTCGCTGCTAAAAGTATATAGACCAATATCAAACTTTTTCCATTAAAAGGTCAGTCACTTTTAAACAGACTCAGGCCATAGGGGAATGCCTTGCAAACCTCTGGACTCACATAACCAAAAACCCACAAATAATGGAGGCTTCTGAGCCCAAGTCGCTGGTCATCACATCACTGTTGCTTCCTTTTTGGCTTCTCTCAGGCAGGCTGCTTAGCAGCCCTGCAGCTGCAGTTGCCTCGGTAAGGATGCCTGGCCCCTCTGGTACCAGACCACAGGCGTCAGGTTCAGGATGGGGTAGAACCACTGGGCCATTTCTTCACGGATGTGGCCCAAGTCCCTGTCTAGTGATAAAAAAGGTGTGTCTGCACACATAGGTAGAAAGCACATCCGAGAGAGCACATAAGAGTGTTTCTTATGTGAAGAGTGGTCAGAACTTGAAACAGTGATGGAACAGACAAAACAGTCTGTATTTCTTAAAGCCCAGGGCTGGCAAGATGGTTCGGTGGGTAAAGATGCTTGCTGACAAGCCTTCAGCCTGAGTTTGATCCCCTGCTTCCATATGGGGTTGTCCTCTGAGCTCCATACACTAACGTGGATGCCTCCTGTCTTAGTCAGGGTTTTACTGCTGTGAACAGACACCATGACCAAGGCAACTCTTTTAAGGACAACATTTAATTGGGGCTGGCTTACAGGTTCAGAGGTTCAGTCCATTATCATTAAGGCAGGAACATGGCAGCATCCAGGAAAGCATGGTGCAGGAGGAGCTGAGAGATCTACTTCTTGTTCTGAAGGCTGACAGAAAACTGGCATCTTCAGGCAGCTAGGAGGAAGAGGAAGCTTTCAAAGCCCATCCCCGAAGTGGCGCACTTCCTCCAACAAGGCCACACCTCAAATAGTGCCACTCCCTGGTCCAAGCATATTCAAACCACACCTTCCCCCCATATAAAATGAAAGAATAATTTTTTCTCTTTTCTTTTTTTTCCGGAGCTGGGGACCGAACCCAGGGCCTTGTGCTTGCTAGGCAAGCGCTCTACCACTGAGCTAAATCCCCAGCCCCAAGAATAAATTTTCAAATGACTTGAAAGAACACCCTCTCCGGCTGGAGCATGGTGTCATAGTACTGAGGTGGTCACTTCAAGAATGTCTGACTTGTGTGGAGAACAAGGCCACAGGAAGCTAAAAGGAAGCAGACCAGGTGTGTCCTTGGATTCTCTCCCAGTGCTAAGTTCATGGGCCCTGCAGTGACTTGGGTACATGGTTCTCTCGTGGTGAGCCCGAGTGTTCTAAGAGTAGGACTGGCACCCACATTTAAAACATTTCCTTTTCCACTTCAGTGCTTTGAATAAGAGCCTACCTGTTTCCCTTACTATGAAAATGGTTTCAGGTGTACTTCTTGAGAGGTCATTGTTCCCAGATTTCTGGATATCTCTGTATTTGGGGGGATTACAGGAACAGAACTGACTCAAAGACAGCTACATTACCCAAAGCCCTCTCCCTGCATAGTGATAGGTCGAAGAGGGAACCCTGGAGTGCACTCAGCCTGCAGGCGCTCAGCCGATCTTTGCTTCTTCCAGATAGCTGATGGCATCCTGGAGGAAGGCCACATATCCAAGAGTGTGTATGGGCAGGACATATGGACTTAATGACTTGGTTTGGTTTTGTTTTGTTTTGTTGGGGTTTTTGTTTCTTTGTTTTGTATTTTCCAGACATGGTCTCACTATGTAGCAGCTCTGGCTGTCCTGGAACTCATTGTGTGGACCAGGCTGGCCCTAAAGCTCATGCAGATCCACCTGCCTCTACCTCCTGGGTGCTGGGATTAGAAGTGTTCATCACTGTGGCTTTTGGTTTTTGTTTTGCAAGACAGGGTTTCTCTGTGCTACCCTGGCTGCTCTGGAATTCATTCTGCAGACCAGGCTGGCCTCAAACTCAGAGATCTACCTGCCTCTTCCTCCCAAGTGCTGGGATTAAAGGTGTGAGCCACCACTGCCCAGTGACCTGCTGGATTTTTTTAAAAAAATAAATACATAAAAAGAGAGAACACTGCAGAAAATAAAGGAAAAATAAAACAAGTGAGAGGAGTTCAAGGCTATCCCTTAGCTACATAGTTGGGGGTCAGTCTGGGTTATATGAATCTCCACACTGGCTTTTGTTTGCCCCAACCTGGCTTTCATTATAAAACCACATGCAACAGTTGTATATGTGTACCCTTGAGTTGTGCATATGTAGAGGTCAAAGGACAACTTTTGTTGGGGGTGGGGGTAGGGGGTGGTGTTCAAGACAGGGTTTGTCTCTGTATCCTTGCTGTCCTTGAACTCACAAAAACTCACCTGCCTCTGCCTCCTGAGTGCTGGGATTAAGGTGTGAACCACCATGTCCCACCCAAAGGACAACATTTGGGAGTCTCTTTAGCATGTGGGCCATGGGTTAGAATTCAGGTTATCAGGTTTGGTGACAAGTGCCATTACCAACTTAGCTACCTCATGCCTACACACACACAGACACAGACACAGACACAGACACACACACCACCCATGGTTTTGAGTAGTAGAAATAAGGTGGTATACACCTTTAATCCTAGCACTTGGGAGGCTTGAGTTTGAGACCGGCCAGTTCCAGAACAGTCAGGGCTACACAGAGAAACTGTTTTAGGAAAACAAGAAACAAAAAAAGAAGGATGAGTATCATAGGACATGTCCGTCCAGCTTCTAAGCTCCTGTTCCTTTTCATTGAAACCAGGTGGTAGTAAAGGGTGTCCAGCTGTGGAAGGTGTTGTTTCCATGCAGGGTAGAGCAGTGCCAAGTAAGGTTTTCTTCTCCCCGCATATTCAGGCTTTATCATGGTGTGTTCACCTGCGATGTAAATGGGAAACTCACCATGATTTACTACGCTGGGGTCATTCCTGGTCTTAGTTTCCAGATACAGGCCTGCAGGACTCTAGGGCAAGCTGCGGGGGTGGTCACTGCCCAATCCAGCCAAGCAGCCTTGTGCTAAGTTTCTGCTGTTTGCTTTTTCTTTCCAGGCATTCTCATGGGAGCAGTTATAAAAGTTATAGAGTTTAAGAAGCTGGCAAATTGGAAGGTAGGTTGGTCACAGTCACTGCTTTTGCTTTCTTTCCCTTGTGCGTGTGGATGTGAGCACATGTAAGGGGACGAGGCGAGCAGTCCGGGTGTCAGTGTTCCTCAGTGCTATTTACCTTATGCTTTGAGACAGGTATCTCGCCAGCTCAGACTTAAGTACGGTGGTCCGTGGAGCCCAGGAACCTCCTGTCTCTCCCTCTCTGCTGGGGGATTCCAAGTGTGCATCCTGTCTTTATGTTTGTAAATTCCTCTGACTCCTGAAGACTGAAATTAAAGGAGTTGCCGTCATACTCCACCTGGTTTGCCTTGAAACAGGCTGGCCTGAAATTGTCAATCCTCCTGCCTCTGCCTCCAAAGTAACCAGAACTGCAGGTGAATGCCGTAGACCCTGCTGGCAGTCCTTTTTGTAATTTGGTGCCTAGGATGAGCTTAGGGCCTTGAGCATGCTATGCTGTGTATGCCTGGGCTTTACCACTGAGCTGTACCTCAGCCTACAGTTGTTAGGTTAGATGCAGAGGAGGTCAGGCTGCTCGGGAGGGAGGCACGTCGGAGTGCTGTACCTTGACTCAGTCTGAGGTGCTGTGAATAAATACTTGGCCATTTGAAAAGACCAAGTTGGAGTGCAAGTGGAGATGGCTGTGGTCAAGATTTATCTCTTGGGCTAGGGTGATGGTGGCACACACCTTTAATCCCAGCACTTGGGAGGCCTGCCTGGTCTACAGAGTGAGCTCCAAGATGGCCAAGGTAGTCACACAAAGAAACCCGCCTGGAAAAACAAACAAATAAACAAGCAAGCAAACAAACAAACCAATGTTGCATTGTGGGGACTGCAGGCAGTTCACAGACATTTAGTTACTGCTCCAGGGACCTGACTCCTGGTACACACACCCATCCCTACTTTCTTGAGGTTTATTTGTTTTGTTTGCATGTAAGTCTGTACATCACATGTGTGCTTCGTATTTACAGAAGCCAGAAGAGGGCATCAGATCCTCTGAAACTGGAGTAAACAAATGGTTGTTATCCTCTATGTGGGTGCTGGGAATTAAACCTGGGTCTGCAAGAGCAACCAGTGTTTTTTTTTTTTTTTTTTTTTTTGGTTCTTTTTTTCGGAGCTGGGGACCGAACCCAGGGCCTTGTGCTTCCTAGGCAAGCGCTCTGCCACTGAGCCAAATCCCCAACCCTGCAACCAGTGTTCTTTTTTTTTTTTTTTTTTTTTTTGGTTCTTTTTTTTTTCGGAGCTGGGGACCGAACCCAGGGCCTTGCGCTTCCTAGGTAAGCGCTCTACCACTGAGCTAAGTCCCCAGCCCCCGCAACCAGTGACTGGTTCTTAACCACCGAGACATGGCGCTAGCCCCAGGAACATATCTTTAAAAAAATAAATAAAAAAAAATTTGGGGGGGTTTGTTTGTTTCGTTGTGTTTTGTTGCGTGACATAGTGGTCTCTATAGTCTTGGCTCTTCTTAGAGCTAGCTGATTATCAGGCTGGCCTTGAACTCACAGAGATCCTCCTCCCTCTGCCTACCAAGTGCTTAGATCAAAGGTGTGCACCACCATACCTGCCAAGAAAGCAAAATTTTGAAGGGGAAAGACAATAAAACACTCAAGTTCCTCGATGTGTTGGGTAGTGGTGTTGGATCCATATTGCTCATGAGACCTTCTCCTGGGGCCGTCTCTGGATCTCTGTGTCCTTTTCTGACTCACAGGATGTTCTCTTACCTCAGTAAGCACAAGGCCCTGGGTTCAATCCCCAGTACCAAGAAAAATGTGAAACAAAGCAAAATTAATTGTCTGTGTGTGTGTGTGCCCTTGTCATCTGCTTCTGTCCTCTCCTCACCACTGACCTTAACCCGACCTTCAGAGGTCCCCTTTCCAAGTTAGGTCACAGCCGGACTGACTGGGGGAGAGGATGCTGCAACCCTACAACAGCTTCTCTTTCTCCAGAAGCTCTAGAGTCCCCTCCAAAGTGTCAGCGTGACTTGCAGGAGTCCGCTCTTCTTCTCTTTGTGGCTCTGGAAATCAAACAGGTCCCCAGCTGCAGTAGCCAGAACCTTCGCCTCTGAGCTCTTTGCCGGCCCTGTGCTGTTTGTCAGATGCAGAAGGTGACATTGTCTCATTGTTATCAAGTGTCTGCTTCAACATCCAAGACTTGCCAGCCTAGTCCCTGAGCCCAGTTTCCTGAGCTCTCCACTGGCTGACAGGTCCCGTCCTGAGTGTTCTTTTGATTTTACAGGAGGAAGAAATGTTTCGCCCCAACATGTTTTTCCTTCTCTTGCTCCCACCTATCATCTTTGAGTCGGGATACTCACTGCATAAGGTAAGGGTCCCCTGGAGCAGTGCTATTGGGGCTGTGGCTACTCCCTAAGAGTTTGAAATCCTTTAGTAGCCGTAGCCCCTGCTTCCTGGGTAAGGCCTGACACGGCATGTGAGCCTGTGCAGGTGTTGGAGCTTTCGGGGCTGCATATTTTTTTTTTTTTTTGGGTTCTTTTTTTTCGGAGCTGGGGACCAAACCCAGGGCCTTGCGCTTCCTAGGTAAGTGCTCTACCACTGAGCTAAATCCCCAGCCCCTCGGGGCTGCATTTTGAAGGTTGTGGGTAGTTTGGCCAACTATAGAGCAGAATCCTTTGGGTTTTTTTTGTTTTTTTTTTTTTTGTTTTTGTTTTTTGTTCTTTTTTTTATTAAAATTTATTTATTTTATGTATATAGGTACACTGTAGCTGTCCTCAGACACACCAGAAGAGGGCATCAGATCTCATTACAGATGGTTGTGAGCCACCATGTGGTTGCTGGGATTTGAACTCAGGACCTCTGGAAGAACAGTCAGTGCTTTTTTTCGGAGCTGGGGACCGAACCTAGGGCCTTGCGCTTCCTAAGTAAGCGCTCTACCACTGAGCTAAATCCCCAGCCCCTCAGTCAGTGCTCTTAACCGCTGAGCCATCTCTCCAGCCCTTGTTTTTGTTTTTGTTTTGTTTTTTTGAGACAAAATCTCACTGTGTGGCCCTGGCTGGCCTGGCCCTCTCTGTGTGTCTGCTTCCTGAGTGCTGGTATCAAAAAACAACCAAACAAAAGGATGAACTCATCATACCGAGCCCCAGTACATCCTCTCAACTGTCATCTGCCCCTTCCCTCCACCCCAGAGGACACTCTTGACCTAGAAACAAGGACAGAGTTCTCCACATTGAGCGCTTTCGAAGTGCCGCCTGAGTGGAATCTTCGAGGTCTAATCACTTCAGTTCCTTCCTGTGTGGAACTACAGGGACTGTTCCCATGTTGCCTGGACTCAAATATTTTCTTGTTTTGTTTTTTTTTTGTTTTTTGTTTTTGTTTGTTTGTTTGTTTGTTTGTTTTTATGGTTTGGGTTCATTTGAGATAGATTCTCATGTAGTCCAGGCTGGCTTGGGACTTTCTGTGTGGCTGAGAATGATCTTGAACTTGTAATCCTCCTGCTTTCACCTCTCCACCTGTGTGTACGGTGCTGGACTTGAACCCAAGGCTTCATGCATGCCAGGCAAGCAGTGAAGGAACTTAGCCATGGGCCCCAGCTGAGCCTCTGCCTGTCTGATGCCAATACAGCATAAGGGACTTTCTCATGAAAGTAACAGAGGGATAGCCATTCCTAGATATGGTTAAGGAAAGGGTTTTGAGTGATGTGAGGGACAGAACAGCCAGAGGCCTCTAGAAGGGTCCAGACTGAACATGGCTAGTAGAATAGACCTAGACATGAGAGGATAGAGAAAGACAAGAGGCGTAAGTGGACTGAGAGATCCAGGAGCAGAGCCAAGAGAATCTGTGACCAAATGTCTAAGTTATTTAGGGAAGAGAAACTGAGGACAGGGAAGGGAAGCTGGAGGCTGAAGAGGTTTAGGGTAAGGGGCTGGAGTGAGAAGTGCTGAGAGGAGCCAGGCTACCTGTGATTCTGAGAGGCTGGTAGCCAGTATCTGCTTTGATGTGTTAATAGGCCCTCAGCCATTTGTCCCAGGTTTCTTTGCATCCTAACACTGTCCATTGTCCTGATTTTTTAATGTAAGAGCCTTTCAAAATGCACCTTTTAATTGAGTGAAAACTGTGATAGTGTAGATATTATTTTAGCCCAAGACAAAACATGGTTGTTTCTTTCCACACCTGTGTTTTGATTATTATCCATATGACAGATGCCACTGTTCCTACTGAGCCTTGAGCCTTGTGGGAAAGGCAGGTGTCAGCTGTTCACAAGCAAGTGCTGAGTGCAGCTGCCATTGAGCGAGCAAAGGCAGATCCCTCCTAAGAGCTAGACCAAGGAAGACCCCTCTGTAGGAGCTTTAGCATAAGGCACACAAAGGATCAGGATGCACCTTGGTGGCTAGGGCCCAGGCAACAGGGTCAGATGAAGGCACAGGCCTTCCCAAGTTCAGCCAGGGATTGGGGCTCACCCATGTCTCAAATGCAAGTGAGAATCAAGGCAGAGGCAGCAATATCAGGCCAAGCTTCTGCAGAGATCATTCTGGGAACAGTAGATAGAGATAAAGGGGCTGGGGACAGTTGAGACTGGTTAGCTCTTGCCTTAGGCCAGGATGAGGGACCTGTGAGACAGGAAAGCAGAGAGATGGTGGCAGGGGTTCCAGCCAGCAGTGGAGGGCAGGCAACAGCCCTGACCCTCACGTGAGAGTCCAGCCTTGGAGAGACCACAGTTGGTGCATCCTCCCTGCCTTACCAGTTGGCCTCTTGTCTCCCCCCCCCCCCCCCCCTTAGGGGAACTTCTTTCAAAACATTGGCTCCATCACTCTCTTCGCTGTCTTTGGAACAGCAATCTCAGCCTTTGTAGTAGGTGGAGGAATTTACTTCCTGGGTCAGGTAAGCAAAGCATCCCTGGTGACCGTGAAGACTTAGTAGTAGTGCAGGGTGGGACAGGGCCCTCCAGGCCAGAGATGCCTGCTGGTTGGTGTATGCCCTCTTAGGAGGAGGTCCCCATTCATGTATGTGACTGTAGTATCTGGAATTGAGGTGACTGTAATCACCCCAGATACTTGATGTTACTTACTAACTGGTCTCCTTAGTTGGAGTGGCTCAAAGCAGAGTGGCATGTGGTTCCACACTTTAAAGTGGTGCGAGTGGCAGCTGTGTTCACAGGGAGACTGTAGCAGGCCTGAAAGTTGTTCTTGAATGAAGATTTGTGTTTAAACCAGGGCTGGCCATGAATCTGTCACTCAGTTCCTTGGTGCCCCGGCCATTGTCAGCCCTTCTCTGAGGCAGTAGCCAATGCTCTTGGCTCTGGGCTTCACATGAGCTTACTTCAACTGGAATGAATTCTTGGAAGGTGTCACTCAGACCTCCTTGGTGTATGTCATGCACCACCCATTTCCTGTGCTGTCAGTAGAAAGCGTAACCGCCTCAGGGCAGAGAACTAACAGGTTGCTATTGACGCCACAGCTGCTCTTTCTCCTGGTAACCACAGCCCACTCCCTTCACAGCTGACTCCACAGCCAAGATCAAGTCTGCCCTGAAGCTTTCCTAGATGCTTGACTCACTGTGTCTCTTCAGGGCTAAGGGAGTCAGTTTTAGAGCAGAGAACCACAGCTGCCAGACTAGGAGAGCACAGTGCGCGTGCCCACACGCTCACAGCAGCCCTTGGGACTCTCCTGTCTTCAGTGGGGACTGAAGACAATGTCCTTATTAGTTGATAAGAAAACACTGATAGACATTTTAATCTTCCCGGCTGTTCTCCAGGGAATCTTTGTGTGTGTCTGTGTGTCTGTGTGTTTTATTTTACAGGCTGATGTAATCTCTAAACTCAACATGACAGACAGGTAAATCTTTCACGCTGTAATTCCCCTGTGCGACTGCTGTTCAGGCCCGGGATGTTTCTGCACGTGGCTTCCTGGGTGTGGTCCTTTCCCTCTTCCCCGCCTGGCTCACCAATGTTTGCAGTATAGAATCTCTTCTGAACCAATTTGTCTCTGAAATGACTCAGAATTATATTGATGCTTTTGAAGACCCCTGATCATAACATTGCTGATTGAAATGAGTGATCTCACTTAAACTCTGGAGGAATAACTGGTCAGTTAGCTATCGTGGGACATCTCCAAGCCACATCCTGTACTCTGTGTTCTCTCCTTACCATTGTCTGGATGGAGATATATATATATATATATATATATATATATATATATATATATATATATATATATATATATATATATATATATATATATATATATATATATATATCTTGGGCAGAGCCCTTGCCTGCTGTTTATAAGGCTCAATCCCCAACACTGGAAAAGCAAATAAGCAAAAACTTCAGTTTTCTTTAAGCCAGAGGGTCGCCTTCCCAATAAGAGTGGAACAGGAGAGCGTGAGGTGAGACCTTGACTCTGGAATTCTCACCAAGATTAGGGGAAGCTGGCCCTGGGCTGGATAGTTCTGAATCTGATGCCATTCCAGCAGACACTGTGCTCTTAGAGTCTCCTTAGTCCACAAGGGAGAAGCAGCTAGGGCAGCTGTGTCTCAGAAGGTCCCAGTCACGAGTTACAAGAGGGCCCAGGCCTAGCTCAGCCGGAGATGTGTGCCGTGCTGAGTTTGCTGTGTCCTGTGTCTGAGCTCAGCACCTGTCTCATGTCTGGTGGGAAGCTGTGGAAGAGGGCCAAGGGCGACTCGTCCATCCCGATCATTCCCATGACTGAGAATGTCGGGCTTTAGCTGCAAGGTAGCACCTCGTTCCAGAGCCTCAGAACTGTCAGTGGGAAATGAGCCACTGACAACAAGCTTGAGCCACATACCCATCCCTCACCCCCCCCAGGAGGGATATTGGATGGTTTTCTGTTTTTTAAAAAAGTTTCCCCTTCTTTGTGACAGGGTCTCACTTTGTAGCCTAGGTGACTCTGGAACTTAGTCTATAGCCGAGGCTGGCCCCAAACTTGAGGCAATCCTCCTGCCTCAGCCTTCCAAGCTCAGAAAATTTTAATACATAGACAAGCAGCCCGAGTCACCTTCCTTCCTAGGAGCCAGAAGTGCACCAGAACCAGCACCCGGAGTTGTCTGAGTGTGCTGCAAGGGAACGAGGAAGGCCCGTGCGCTCAGACGGCAGGGAAGGTGTTGCTTTCTGCCTGCTTTGGGGGATACTCGTGAGAAGCAGAGTGTTGATCAGTGTCTGGAACTAAGTTAAAGCCAGTAGCCGCATGGCTGGGTGAGAGACAAAAGCAGTGCCATGCTTAGCAGGAGAGCCCAGACAGCCTCACCCTGTGCAGATGCCCCTTTTCTGTTGGAGTTCTGTCCAGCAGTGGGGACTGCTTTATAGAACAGCAGAGCCTTAACAGGGACGCTGCAGGGTAATGCAGTTTGACAGTGGCTACAGGTCACTGTCTGCAGGGGACAATGCTCTTTAGCTCCTCCTGCCTGCCATGTGGACATGTGGCCAGCAATTACCAGCTGTTTAAACTTTGCTTAGGCTGGGGGGTGGAACCCAGGACTTGATGTGCTAGGTGGATGCTATATGTGTATGAGGCTGCTCTGCTTTTAAAATCCTTCTATACTTGTTCTCAGCTAAGAGTCTAGGAATCCTACCTCCACCCTGACACACACACACAAGTGTGCATTTCTTTTTAAGATTTATTTATTTATTTTATGTATGTGAGTACACTGTCACTCTCTTCAGACACACCAGAAGAGGGAATCAGATCCCATTACAGATGGTTGTGAGCCGCCATGTGGTTGCTGGGAATTGAACTCAGGACCTCTGGAAGAGCAGTCAGTGCTCTTAGCTGCTGAGCGGTCTCTCTAACCCACAAGTGTGCACTTTTAAAAGCCAAGTTTGTGTTTATGGTGAGGTTTCTAATTTTGTTTCAGTTAATTTATTTTTTTTTTAAAGATTTATTTTATGTATATGAGTACACTGTAACTATCTTCAGACACACCAGAAGAGGGCATCAGATCCCATTACAGATGGTTGTGAGCCACCATGTGGTTGCTGGGAATTGAACTCAGGACCTCTGGAAGAGCAGCCAGTGCTCTTAACCACTGAGCCATCCCTCCAGCCCCAGTTAATTTATTTTTAAGGTGGTTTTTGTTGACATGGTATCTCATGTAGACCAGGCTAGCCTTGAACCTGCTGTATAGCTAAGAATGACCTTGGATTTCTGATCCTCCTCCCTCTACCTCCCAATCGAGGCTATACGTGTTTACTACCATACCTTGCTTCCGTTTTGTTCTTTGGTTTTTTGAGACAGGGTCTCACTATGTAGTCCTGGCTGACGTAGAAATCTCTATACGGCGGGCTGGCCTTGAACTCGTGGAGATCTGCTTACTTCCAGCTCTATCTCTGCCTCTCAACTGCTAGCATTAATGGTGGGCTGCACCCAGCCCATTGCTCCCGTTTTTGAGTGTTGACAACACCCTTTTTATCACAAACCCATAGACTGCCTCTGCACTTCAGAGAACACGATCTTGTTCATTCCTGTGGAACACAGACAGCTCTAAGCACCTCCCCGGGGGTCAGTCTTCTCCCTAGGCCTGGTAAAGCTAGTCCAACCTTGTGTACTAGGCCCACCCCTGGAGCCCCTTGCTGCATACCTAGAGGGTGGGAAGACGGCTCCCATAGGCTGTGGGCCTTGGCTACCTGACTGCTGCAGGGAGCCTCTCCTCAGTCCTCTTCCCTACCCCACCACCTGCCTTTATCTGAGGCTCTGGCCTGTGCTCGGCACAGATCCTCAGAACAGGCCAGAGAGAGGGAGGGCGACAGGTAGTGCACATGCATGCATCACCTTTGATGAGGGCAGGAGGGTGTGGAAACGGGAGGTGAGCGTCCAGAGGGCTCTGCTTCTCTCCTGGCCACCTCACTCTTGCATCCTCACCTCAGGAGCTGCCACCTTGTGGATTGATAATTGAGGGGGAGGAGGTGACTGGCCTGCCTCACAGCTTCCTCCCCTTACTGCTTCTTTGTGTAGACTACTCAGTGACCCCAGTCAGATGAATCTAACCCCCCTCCTCCAGCGGTCACGTTTCCATATTTTCTGTGGTTTCCTGAGACAGTTTCATAGCTCAGGCTGACCTGGAACTTGCTGTGTTGCTGAATGTGACCTTGTACTCCTCACCCCTCCACCTCCTAAGTGCTGGGTTACAAGTGTGTGTCCCACACCTAGCTTATGTTGCTTGGGATCAAACCGAGGGCCTCAGGCATGCTTAGCAATCATGCTAGCCCAACTCACATTGCCACTTTCTAAGTTGGCCTGAGGCTCTGCTTCCGGCTACACCGCCCTCCAGGACAGGCACTGGCTCCGGGCTGGATGATAAGAGTAGTGAAGGACTTGGGGCAGTGCCTGTGTGGTAAGGAGATGTTTGCTGGTGAGCTTCGGCAGGTGGTCAGTGCTCGTGGCAGTGGACCTTATGGTCAAGTGCTGCCTGTAAGGCCTGAGGGCCCAGCTTCCAGTCAGCAGCACAGACTGCACCCTCTGGTAGCCACTGGCCTTTGGGAATTTCTTGGTTGTTGCAAATCTCAGTGGAGGCTGGGTTTGGTTACAGTTGACACAGTTGACCTGGTGTGGCAGAGCAGAGGTTAAAGCCAATAGTTTATAAAGAACTTTCTGGCCAAGGAAGCTGGGCATTGTGTGCTGGGGTAAACAGACTTGTGTGCAGCAGCAGCAGCAGCAGCAGCATCCAGAACAGAGCACAGTGCTACTGCTGGGAACCCAGGCAAGCAGCACTTGTCCTAGCCTCCCTGCTCCTGCGCTAGGCATGACGGTGAGCGGGAAAGCACAGCCTCTCTCTTTTGGCCCCTTAGCTGCCGTCTCAGCACCACATCCCCTGCACAGCTGTGTGGACCCAGCACCACACTTTACAGTCTGCTCTTGCTTCTCCTTGCAGTTTCGCGTTTGGCTCCCTGATATCTGCAGTTGACCCGGTTGCCACTATTGCAATTTTCAATGCACTGCACGTGGACCCTGTCCTCAACATGCTGGTGTTTGGAGAAAGCATTCTCAACGATGCAGTCTCCATTGTCCTCACCAAGTAAGTAGGAAAGACTGGAAGGGCCCTACGGCACACGGAGGCCAGCACACAGTCTAGTCCTATGTGATCAGCTCACTACTACATTTTGCTACTCTGGCAAGCGGTCTGTGCCACAGGAGTATGTCACAGCCAGTCTGCTACAGGGAGTTGAGTTTGCGTTTTCTGACTTGTGTGTTTTTTAGCATCTTTGAAGGGTTCTCAGAAATGACATTCCCAGGCCCCACCCCACAGTGGGTCTGGGATCCCATCGTTGTCCTGTCTGTATCAGCCATGAGGGATTTGTGTTTGGGTGCCAGCCCTGGATTAGTGAATGCAGTGTGGATTAGTGCTCACTGGTAAACCACTGTGGTGCCATGTCCCTCTCCACAGGGCAGACAGGCCCTGCCGTCCTCTAGTGGTTGCTTGACACCTTCTTTCTCACGTCTCTGAAGGAAACAGATTCCTTGTATGCCTGAGGTGCTGCTGTGAGGAGGGGACTTTGGAAGCTGAAATCTGTTTTATTATAGGCAGTGGTGGTACACACCTTTAATCCCAGCACTCAGGAGTCAGAGGCAGGAGGATCTCTGTGAGTTCTAGGCCAGCCTAGTCTACAGAGTGAGTTCTAGGACAGCCAGGGCTACACAGAGAGACCCTGTGAAGGGGGGTAGGGGTTGGGGGGCACTCAAGGTGATCCTTGGCTACATAGTGACTTGTGTGGGTGATTACTGACAGCAATCTACTGTCAGTACATGAGTACTCTGCTGGGATGGCTTATACCCCAATATTAGGTGTAACTTTCCCTTTGAGCACAGCTGATGAAATTGTCGAGGTTACATCATTAACTGGGTGTCACTTTGGATTTATCAGCATGTTTGCCACTGTCCTCACACTGGCTTTTCTTGGTCAGCAGGCCTGTAGTTGTAGGTAGGCAGTCGTTGTGCATCGTGCCCTAAGGCTGTCTCGGTGAGGCTTTCTGTTGCTGGGAAGCGGCACTGTGGTCACGGCAACTCTTACGAAGGGGAGCAGTCAATGGGGCTGGCTCACAGGTTCAGAGGCTCAGTCTGTTATTGTCATAGTGGAACTGTCCCAGAGTGCAAGCAGACTGGGGATGGAGAGATGAGGGAGCTGAGAATTGTACATCTTGATCCGCAGGCAGGAGAGGTGACTGTGCCACACTGAGCTGAGCTTGAGCACAGGAGCCTCAAAGCATGCACACCCCCACAGTGATGCACTTCCTCCAACAGTGCCACTCCCAGGGCAGAGCAATCAAACCTGAGTCTATGGGGGCCATTCCCGTTAAACTCCCACCAAAGCCTTCATAGTGTTGCCATGGTCCCAGCGCTTGGGAGGTAGACGCAGGAGGATCAGAAGTCAAAGGTTGGCCTCCACCACATAAGGAGTTTGAGGCCAGCCTGGCTCAGCTACATGGAACCTTGTACCAGAATACGTCCTTTTCTGAAGCTCTTTAGCTCCAGATTTTGCCTTCATCTCATCTGGTAAGCTGGCTAAACGTGAAGATGCAGAATTGCCTACTTGGAGGTGACGGCCTGAGCTGTTTTTATCGTTAGGGGCAGAACTCAATCTCTCTGCCTCGGATTTCTGTGAAGAAAATCTGTCAGTAGGAAAATGTCAGCTTTCCGAGGCCTCTGCCACACAGTTGCCAAGATGAAGAGCGACTTTTGAAACAAAGGGGGAAAGATGTCATCATTGCACATCTACTGGGAGACTGGCTTTGGAGGCCTCCCCAGATGTTCCTGCAGGTGACTCTGGGTCACATACCTGCTAAGTGGGCAGCTTCCTTTTCCGTGTCATGGCCGCCTCCACCACCTTCAGGTTCTCTGGGCTACACACCTGCCTGCACTACTCAGGTTCCAGTAACTGTCCACAGTGCGCCAAAGAGAAGTGAAGTGCAGGAGACGGGCAGGAAGGCCCTGGAGGGTTCCAGAAAGGCCTTCCCGACAGCCAGTGAGCATTTTCAGACAGAAGCAGAAGAATGGAGATAGACGGCTTTTCATTGGTTCTGAACTACCAAACCTAGTTGATGTTCCTCCTGGGCCTGGGCTCATACTTAGGAGCCGCTGGTTCCTTGACTGTTGTGTGGTTTAAGGGTCACTCAGCTGCTGATGCAGACCTGGCTGGCAGACAGACGTGGGCATCCTTGAGGGTGGGAGCTGGCTCCAGTTGGAGGGCAGGGTGACCTTTGCATGTCTGACTTATCAGAGTAGTTCTCTAGTGTTGGCCCTCTTCTTGGGGCTCCGAGTCCCACTCTGAGCATAAAGCTCCGATTTCTTCCCTGGCCTCATCCTACCTGACTTCCTGCCAGAGACCCATCTAGAGTTTTACCATAGGATTCCTTTGCTCGGCAGTTGGCAGCTAAGGCCTTTAGGGTGAACCACTGACCCCTCCCATCATGCCATGGGCCCTGCACTGGCTGGTGCTCTCCCAGGTCCTCCCCACCCCACATCCTCTGTGCACTTGAATGTTCACACTCAAACCCCTATCCCTGGGCACTGTTTGTTCAGCCTGATAGACCTCTTGCACATCCATGCTGAGACCCCCCCTGTATCCTAAGTGGAAGCTCTGGAACTTTCCTGGATTCCCCTAACCCAGTCTGAGTTGGATGCCCACCCTATTTTCAGAGCTCTTAGACCTCCCCCCTAATTACCTAGGCCAGCTCTTGAAACAGTCTTTGCCCTCTCCTCGGAGCCCCAGAAACTGCCTCAGTGCCTGGACATGTAGGTGACGGACCATAGGAGCCTGGAGGGACAGGTGGGTTAAATGGCAGGAAAGGGTATTCTGAGAGGCGCTGAACGATGCCCACTGATTCTAAGGACTGGGTCAGGAGCACTTTAATTTTCTCTGTTTTCTTTTTTCCTAGCACGGCTGAAGGTCTAACAAGAAAACATATGTCAGATGTCAGTGGGTGGCAAACATTCTCACAAGCCCTCGGCTACTTCCTCAAAATGTTCTTTGGCTCTGCAGCGCTTGGCACGCTGACTGGCTTGATTTCAGCATTAATATCCTTTTAGCACGGGGGCACAGGGCACAGGGGTCATGTTTGGTGGTGTCTTGCCATTTTCTCAGCTTCCTCAAGGACCCAATTTAGTTTGTTTGTTTGTTTTTTGGTTCTTTTTTTTCGGAGCTGGGGACCGAACCCAGGGCCTTGCGCTTCCTAGGCAAGCGCTCTACCACTGAGCTAAATCCCCAACCCCTGTTTGTTTGTTTTGAGACAGGGCTTCTCCACATAACCTGGCTGTCCTGAAACTCTTTGTAGATCAGGCTGGCACCAAACTCATAGAGATCTGCCTGCCTCTGCATCCCAGGTGCTGGGAGTAAAGGCATGAGCCGCCCAAGGACCCAATTTTAATGTAAAGTTTTATTTAAAAGAAGGTTTTGTGCTAAGCTGTGATTTGAGAAAAGCTCTAAGCCTGCACACTCTTAAATTTAACCTCTGAAGTATCGGGATACTTATTTCTCATCAAGACAGTAGGGTCCCCTCAGCTGGCCTTGAGCTTGGTATCCTACAGACAACAGGTTTGCCCAGCACACCCCTAGGATGCCATTCTTTCTCTCTCCCTTCCTTCCTCCCTCCCTCCTTCCCTCCTTCCTCTTTTTATTTTTTGGGACAGGGTCTCTACAGAACCCTGACTGTCTTAGAACTCACGATGCAGACTAGGCTGGCCTTAACTCACAGATTCATCCACTTCCCTCTGCCTCCCAAGTGCTAGGAACATGGCCAGGATGCCATTCAAAGCCACACTGTTAGGTGGCAGATTTGACCTGGATTCCTGCTGCTGGGGGATGGGAACCATGTGCAGATGACGCCATTCCATCGCTGTCTTGGTTTTTACATCCAGAAAACAGAATTTTCTTAGAGACCGTAAGTTGTTTTAGGTTAATTTAGCTTGGGAGAGCTGTGTGCATGTGTGTACAGCGTTGGAGGAGGCCATCGGGAAGCTGGGTGTGGTGGCACACAGCTTTGCCCTTTCATCTCTGAGTCGAGTTCCAGGACAGCCAAGGTCACACAGGGAGTTGCTCATCAGGTGCCAGGAACTGAGCTCAGTGGGTGGGTCTGAAAATCATACCCCCCACCCCACCCGGGACAGCTTCTCTGGAAGAGAGGAACGGGCTTTCAGGGAAGTGTCATCCCCCCACGCTGTTTGTACTGTGTGTGCTGCTTACTAGCTAAGGGCTCTTAGGCAGAGAAAGAAAGACTCCTTAGAGCAGCGGGGCATAGAAGTAGCACAGGCTGCACAGTGGCTCTGCAGCCATCTGGCCCATGTCCCCAAAATGGCTACATGGCCCTTCTGGAGCAGTTTGTCTCTGATTCAGCTGGGACATTCTTGCCTGGCTTCAGGTTTGTGTCCTACCACCCTGTTGAGATTTCTGGCTGCTCCTCTGGCTGGAGGCTGAAGGCAGTGGAATCCGTTGACAGCAGCTGCCCCAGCATCAGAATGAGGAAGACACTCAGTGCAACATTCCCCAGACTTCAGGTCAGCAGTTAAGAGCACTGCCTGCATTAGAGAGGACCCAGGTTCAGTTCCCAGTACCTACATGACAGCTCACATCCTCATGAAACTCCAGGTCTAGGGGACTGGACCCTTCTGACCTCTGTGGGCACTGTGCATGTGTGGTGCACAGGCAATAGAGGGAAACCGCTCACACCATAAAAAGCATGTCAGAGATAGAGGTGCATGCCTGTAACCCCAGCATTTGGGAGACCAAGGCAGGATTCCTGTGGTCAGCAGGGCCACAGAGCAAGATTCTGTCTGCGAGAGAGGCAAAATGTGTGGGACATGGTCGGTGGTTTGCAAAGGAGAGGTAGCAGAAGAGTGGGGACGGGCATGTGCTACCTACAGTCCTTCGGTGGAGTTGGCTGTCTTCAAGGAGCATATATTGTTATTGTAATGAGGCAGACGTGGGAACACGGGCTCTGTTAACAGGGGCATGAGTATGGTGTTGTGAAGGGCCATTCAGCAGGATGGTGAGTCCCTGAGAGCAGGCAGTAGAGTGACCTGTGTCTGCAGCCCCAGTCTCTTAGGTCAGCATTTCGGAATGTCTTGTCAGATTCTAGTTTCTACAAAGAGAACTTTCACTGAGAAATTTCCCACTGTAACCAAGCCCCAATTGGCATCTTTTGTGGTGCGCCCCTCCCATCGCCTTGCACCTGCCTGTCCAGTGCCCTTTCTCCTTTTTCCTTGACACCTGTGCCATGTGTTGAAGCACATTGACCTGAGGAAGACGCCTTCCCTGGAGTTTGGCATGATGATCATTTTTGCTTACCTGCCATATGGCCTGGCGGAGGGTATCTCACTCTCAGGTAAGAGGCAGTGAGTACCAGGAGGCTGGGACCTGCCTGTTCGGTAGAGGCTTGGCATGGGAGTTGCTTTCACTCGGCAGAGACACAGGTGCTTAGTGCCCCTGTTTTACCACAAAAAACCTGAGGCTGACAAAGAGTAGGTACAGTGCCCAACAGGGGTAAGGAGTTGAGGTGGTGGCAGAAAGGTCAGGAGTTCAAGCTCATCCTTCACCACATAACCCATTCAAGGTTAGCCTGGGCTATGAGTTTCTGCCTTGGAAACAAAATCACATTCCTGAGGTGGTTTAACAAGTGAAGGCATTTGCCACCAAGACTGATGACCTTGCTTTGATCTCCTGATTTTCCATAGTGAAAGGGGAAAAGCAACTCCAAAAGCTGTCATGTGTGTGAGGGGGTGAGGGGGACACGACAGATAAAGTAATAGATAAATGTAATATTTTTTAAAGGCAGAGGCTAGAAAGATGGTCCAATTGGTAAAGTAAAAGCTGTGATAGCAGGAAGATGTGACTTTGGGCCCACACTGCTCAAGTAAAAGCTAGGTGTGGTGTCATACCTGTGACGATAACCCCAGTACCAGACGCTAAGACAGGAGGAGTGCAGGCCAGTGAGAGAGACCTTGCCTTAAAAATGAGATCAATAGAGGAGACACCTGATGTCAGCCTCCACATGCACACACAGTATACATGTGCATGCACCCTCATGGATGTGCACAGTGTACACAGCACAGAAGCCAAACAAAGACACATGTGCTGCTCCCTAGCTGGAATTGGAACCGTTATGTATTGACTCTTGAACCAACGTTCAGAACCTGCTTGACGCAACTCCCTCCAGCAGCTTCCCATGAAACCATACACTGCAAAATGTGGCTGCTCCTTAATATAGTGGGGCTTCTTAGACACAGTAAAATGTGTTGTTTGTTTTGATTTTCAAGATGGGAGTTTTACTACATGGCCCAGGCTAGCCTTGAGCTTGAAATCTCCTGCCTCTGCCTCCTTAGCTGAGATGTCAGACATGCAGTCCCTTATCTGTCAGTCCCACAGGCTTAACCTTGACATCCCCTGGAGTGGCACCCAGCTGACTCCTTATTCAAAGTTGTCAGGCAGCTAGAGAGGTGGTGAGATTCAGACCCTGGCTTTCTGGACTCCCAGCTACAGCCATCCTTGCCCCAGCTGGAGGAGGAGGGGCTGTCCACCAAGCCTGGCTCCTAGCACCGTCTATGCTTCGAACTCAGTCAGCAGCCCCTTTCTGTGAGCTTTTTGTCCCAAGTGGTGTGGATCCTGTGGCTGCTGTGTGTCAAGTTATAAGGGCACCAGTCTGGATGGGGAGGCTCTGCAGGTCGGGAGGAAGCCTCGTGCCTTGTCCCCATGTACAGGTAGAGCTGAGCAGGGAGGGCTCTTCTTTTTTTTTTTTTTTTTTTTTTTTGGTTCTTTTTTTCGGAGCTGGAGACCGAACCCAGGGCCTTGCACTTCCTAGGCAAGCGCTCTACCACTGAGCTAAATCCCCAGCCCCAGGGAGGGCTCTTTTTGACAGCAGCTCCTCAGCCTTAGGTAAGGGTTATCCATGTAGGACCCATTGAGGAGAAGCACCACACAGACTGGGCTCTGCTATGGGGAGGCTTCTCCTTTAAACTGCAGTGGGCCCACATCCCTGCAGTCATCTATGTGTGGAATTCTGCTGAGTTGTGACAGGTGTGTGCAGTCATATGCTCCTGGCAGGCTGGAGAGGGGGCCTTGCCCCCATAATGTGTCATCTTTGTTCAACGGGAGCTACATTATTAACGGTTCTTTCCAGATGTCACTAGATGAAGTCATGTGACATACAGTGATTAGTGATTGGTGCCTGATTCTGTCTGACAGTGGTGGCAGGAAGCACTACCATCTCACCGTCCAGGGCTGAGGAGGGTTTTCTACCTTTGGCTTGTAAACGTTCACAAATGTTTTCCTTTGTGTGGGTGAGTACTTAGGATTGAGGTGACAGACCAGTTTTACTATGTTAGTAACTGCTGAGTGCTTGACAGTGACCAATTCTGCTGGGGTTGAGGGGTGAGCAGGGATCACGCCTTTAATCCCAGCATTTGGGAGGCAGAGGCAGGAGAATCTCTGTGAGTTCCAGGACAGCCAGGGCTACACAGAGAAATCCTGTCTTTTTTTTTTTTTTTTTTTTTTATTCATTTATTATATATAAGTGCACTGTAGCTGTCTTCAGACACACCAGAAGAGGGCATCGGATCTCTTTACAGATGGTTGTGAGCCACCATGTGGTTGCTGGGAATTGAACTCAGGACCTCTGGAAGAGTAGTCGGGTGATCTTAACCGCTGAGCCATCTCTCCAGCCCAGAAATCCTGTCTTGAAATCAGAAAGAAAAACAAAAACAAAAACGGCCAGTTCGTCTGGTTTTAGCAGATCATGGGCATATACATTAAAAAGAACTTTTAAAAAAATTTCAGGTATTTTTTTTGTGTTTAGCTAATCCATGTATCCTCCCAAAAGTGAGCCCCAGTTGCACCATTTCCTCCCTTTGATGTCTTTGTATACAGGTGGTGTTACAGTAGGTGAGGTATTCTTTGTGTCAAGATAGGGTGGTAGCCTGTGTGGAGAGGCACCATGGAGTCTCGTGGAGTGCTCATCTGGGCTCTCCTGTGGCCCCAGAACTGGCCAAGCGCCCATACTTTCCTTGGCCCATGGCAAAGCCTCTGGGTTCCATGCAGAATGGAACCCTTCGCATCACTCGCTCTCAGAAGTTTAGAAAATTTTTGGTAAGAAACAGATTCCCATCATCTCAGAAGTGGAGTTGGGCCAGCCCTACAGGGCTGCAGCAACCTAAGGAAGAGCAGTGCATTGGCCCTGAGGGTCACTGCTACATCCAGTGTTCTCCAGTTTCTTACCCCCTGGCCAGTGCACCTTGGCCATCTAGACCCCTTTGGCCACACTGCCCCCTGCTGGATTTGAGCAGCATTGCCTGGGACAGACTGCAAGAATGTCCACACTGCAGTGTCAGGCTCAGGTGCCTCCTGAGCCTCTGGTCTCCAGAGCAAGTATTTACAGGCCCTCCTGCCAATACCTCTGTCTTTGTAGGGTGGCTCAGTGGTGGTCTGCCTGATGATTGCATTGTAGCTTGGGACTCTCTGGTTAACCCTGTATCAAGATGACAAGCGTTGATGGTTCTTGTTGAAGCCCAAGACCACTCCCTACTACACCCTCCCTCCCTCCTAGTCCATGGGTGCTTCTTGCTGGGGGCTGCTGTACAGAACTGGGGAAGGGGCCCAGGGCTCAGGCCAGGGCCTTGAGTGTGTTCAACATGTATCACCAGAGCTACTTTGTCTGCTGACACTTTTTTGTAAATTTTTTTTTTAAGATTTTTTGTTGTTTTATGTTTTGAGAACAGGGTTTGTATGGTGTAGCTCTGACTGTCCTGAAACTCAACACAGATCCATCTGCCTCTGTCTCCCAAGTGCTGGGACGAAAGGTACTTGCCACCATGCCTGGTTAGACGTATTTTCTGTGAATGATCGTGTACCACATGAGTGCCTGTGAGCTGTATACGGTTGTTAGCCACCGTGTTGGTGCTAGGACTCAAATGTCATGGTGTCAAGATCCAGGAGCTAAAAAGCAGAATTTTTCAGTTATCTTACCATCATAAAAAAGGTACATGTTATGGGTTTATGGTCAGACAGTTAACATACCATGAAACATTTTATGGTTAGTTATGGCTATAAAATGGAAACAGTCTACAGTGTGTAATTGACAAGATTACAATGGAGTCATCTGTCCCTTAACACAATCCTAGGTCCTTTACAAGAGCAACAAGTCCTCTTAACCATGGAGCCATCTTCCCAGCCTCCTGGGGTCGCCCTTTGATGGCTGTAGGGCCTTACCAAGATGTTAAGAACAGGTGGAGGCATGAGTGCTGGGACTCCCACAGGAGTCTCTTGTCTGCCATCCACAGGGATCTGAGGGTCTGGGGCCCACCCTGCCTCTTCCCCTGGCCATCTTTTCTGGAGTATCTTCTTGTCTGTCCCCTTTTGTAGGCAAGATGAAGAGTAAAGGAAAGTGCTCCTTCCTGGGGTATTGGGGGTAGAACACTCCAGTCCTTCTGTCATGTGCACGGCAGAGCCTGGTGGGGATTTCACAGAGCAGGTGGCCTGATTTGCGTCATCTCAGAAGCTAGTGTGTGACACTCCCTTTGCACAGGTGTAGTCTGCCAATTAAACCGTCTCTCCCCACAGTGATGGAAGTGAATTGTAATGTTGGAACTTGACTCACAAAGTTTGATTTTCAGTTTATGTGTGTTGCATCTTGTGCAGTGGCTTTTAAAAAAACCTCAGCTGCTTCTGCCTAGATGCGGCTCTGATAAAAGAACCTATGTAGAGCCTCCAAGTAGCAAAGGGGAGCATGCCAGGCGGGCACAGCTAGAGGAGCAGTCCTCTGAGAGCACACAGATGGCTGAGCCATGGGAGAAGCAGTCCTGGATAATAGGTCACTCTGTATCTGAGAACAGTAACTGGTGACTATGGGGAAATTAAAATGAGAGTATTTTAAAGGTCCGTCAGATGGCCCCCCCTACTCATCACACCCGGGTTTGGGGACTTTTCCCCTGTGGATACAGTGCCAGCTTCTCATCTAACCTTTAAGCTAAGGCTAAGTATCCAGTGATGCTTACAGCTATGGAGCTGTTAGTTCACACGGCTCATCTTCCATTCCTCTGGCTGTTGTGGGGGTCAGGATTGTACCAGCTACAGCTGAGGGAAGACACCTGGCTATTCTGTAGCTTCTAGAAGTCCTCAGGACTGTGTATTTGCCTCCACTCCCAGTCACCTCTCTCCCTCCCTCCCCTGCCCCCATCTCTTCCTTCTCCACCCTTCTTCCTCACTTTCTTTGTCTCCGTATGTTTGAGGCAGAGTTTCAGAGCGCTGGTTGTCCTCAAACTTTCATCTTCTGACACTTGGGATTACGAGTGCATGTGCATTGCATCGGCTCCTGCTCTTCAGAGGGGGGTGCGGGGCTCCTTGCTTGTTAGGCAAACAAATGGTCAACTACCAACTTCGAGCTGCACCCACCTCCTTCTGTGCTTTTTCCTTTTTACGTGTGTGTGTGTGTGTGTGTGTGTAGGGTGTTTTGCCTGAATATGTAACATACATACATACATACATACATACATACACACACACACACACACACACACATGTATATATGTCTATATTATCTATAATCTTGTATACTGCATACCTGGCACTCATGGATGCCAGAAGAGGATATCGAATCCCCTGGAATTTATTATATATAGTAGAAAGCTGCCTTGTAGGTGCTGGGAACCAAACATGGTTCCTCTGGAAGAGCAGCCAGTGTTCTTTCCCTCTGAATCATCTTTGCGGACCCTCCCATTTTCTTAAGCCCCTAATGTATTTGGGATATGGGGAATCTGGGCTGAGTGTTGTTTGGTTTGCACATCTGCCCGTGCTCTGTGTCATGTCTGCCCTCTGCCTCTCTCCAGGCATCATGGCGATCCTGTTTTCTGGCATCGTGATGTCACACTACACACATCATAACCTCTCCCCAGTCACTCAGATCCTCATGCAGCAGACCCTCCGGACTGTGGCCTTCCTGTGTGGTGAGTCCCACCTCTGAGTAGCCACACAAGCTGGGATCCTGCCTGCCTGCCTGGGTGAGGCTAGGATTTCTCCCTGGCAGCAGGGCACAGAAGCCCTCCAAGCCCGGCCATTACTGTGCTCCTACCTCCAGGGCTGGCTCCTCCGGCTTTGTGATTCCATAAAAGACATGAACATCTGATGACTGTAGATTATGGTCAGAATTGAGATGCTGTAGAGCGTTCTGGATGTATGATGTGACAGTGCACACACATGTTCCTAGGAAATGATACTGAGGAAGGGTGGATGACCCCACCATAAGTCCTGGACTCTTAGGGTGGAGTTTCAAGAGCTTTGTGAGCCCAAGGCTTTCCAGCTAGGGGCACTGTGAGTTTGTAAGGGAGGATGTCCTAGCACCGAGAGGACTCCGAGCCAAGTTTCCCTAGGCTAAACATGAGGTCTTTCTGTTCAACAGCAGCAGCTGGAGAGCTTCCCCCACATCTTTCCCTGACCCCACTCCTGTTCATACCCGAAGGGAAGCATGCCACCTTTAGCCATTCCTATACACACTCACACACACTCTCTCCGCCTCATTCACTCACTCTATCTCAGGGCTAGGCCTCGGTTGCAGCCTCAGCATCCCCTGGTGTTGAGGAGCCCTGTTTGACTTTGGAGCCAGGATGGTAGGGCTGGCCGTGGGAGGCTGGGTAAATAGAGATTAGGGAGCCCATGGCCAAGGAGCAAGCTAGAAGACAGCCTTCTAGTGCCTGGTAGCCATTTGACCCACAGCTCTTACCTGAAAGCCTCAGCCTAAGGTTCTGACTTGGCCTGACCCTCACAGGGCAGGGAGCAGAGAACAGCACACTCCTCAGCTTCTGCTCTGCACCCAGACCAGCTTTACATGCTGGGCACACGCATGCCCTGTCCTGAAGCTCTGTCAGACCCTCCATGGAATTCATCAGGCATGTACTTTCTCCTGACCATTTCCACCAAGAGAAGTTTAGCTAGTGCACTAGGCTGTTGTGACGTAAGCTGCATTGCCAGAAGCAGCCTATGGCCACCCTGAGAGGTTGGGTTAAGCCACCCATACGTTCTTACTGCCAGGGAAAGGAAATAGGCCTAGGTGCATGGATGTAGAAGTCAGTATCGAATAGGAAGGCATCTCAGGCAGGGTAAAGATGGGTGAGCACCCTGCCCGGCTGTGGGCCACACAGAAGGATACACAGCAGACTCTGCAGACGCTGCTGAGCCAGGGTAAACGGCCTCACCATCCCTGTCTCCTGGGTGTTGGGCTCTTGTGTATGTGTCGGGGGAGATGGTTTAATCAGGAGCCTGGAAAGTTGCTTTTGTTTTCTTTTTGGTTTCTTTTGTTTTTGTTTTGTTTGTTTATTGAGACAAGGTTTCTCTGTGTAGCCTGGCTGTCCTGGACTTGTTTTTGTAGACCAGGCTGGCCTTGAACTCACAAACATGCAGATCTCCCTTCTAAGTGTTGGGATTAAAGGGGTGTGTACCACCATGGCAGGAGCCTAGGAACCTGAGAGGTGCTGTTTTCAGCACACCAAGTGCAGCCGAGCCTCAGAGTGGGCCTCCCTGCAAGTTCTGTGAGTTAGCTTCCTCTCGAACCTACTGGGAGGATGTTACCTAACATGCCCCTTTCTCATCTGTCATGTGGCCCCACAGTCACATTCTCTCAATTTCTGCCACTTTGCTGCCCTATAGGATCCTGGCTGATGAGTGTTCAGTAAATACATGGTGGGAGCTTAGTTGGTTACCTGCTTATAGTATCTGACAGTTAACTCATTCTTTTGTGAAATCCTCAGTAGCAAGGACCATTGCCTGTGTTGTAGTAAGAAAGAAGCCAGCTGTGGTGGCTCACACCAGCAATCCCTGCACTCATACTGCATTCAAGGCCAGCCTGGGCCAAACAGCAAGACCCTACCTCTACATCCACTCCCCACTCCCACCCCGAAAGACTAAGTACAGAGTCTGACACAGTGTTCCTACTGAATTGTAAGAAGAACTGGGATGACTGATCTGTTCTTTGGTTTCTTTCAGAAACATGTGTGTTTGCATTTCTTGGCCTCTCCATTTTTAGTTTCCCTCACAAGTTTGAAATTTCCTTTGTCATCTGGTGCATAGTAAGTATTTTTTCTTATTTCTCTCATTGAATGGCTTAACATAGTAACTACATGGTTTAGAATCATTTTGTAACTGTTCAGAGTCAACAGCTACAGAAACATGCTTCTGTTGAAATTTTTTTTTGTGTTGAAGATCTCAGACATAAGGTTCTCAGCGTGTTACATTTTCAGTGTCCCTGAATGGCGGTCTCCTTTAAATAGTGGTTTTAGCCAGGGCAGGGCAGTGATGCCCATATCCCAGCACTTGGGGGATGGAGGCAGGAGGATCAAAGAATTTAAGAACAGCTGAGTGGTGTTGGCACATGTCTTTAACCCCAGCCCTCAGGAGGCAGAGGCAGGCAGGCCTCTGTGAGTCCAAGGCCACCCTGGTCTATGTTACAAGTTTCAGACCAGTCAGGGCTACACAGTGAGACCCTGTCTCCAAAGACAGTGAAAGGTTTTAACTATATGCTGTGTTCAAGAATAGCCTAGGTCCCTGTCTCTTGTGTCCTATCTCCATCCCCACTTCTGCAGAGCAGCTCGCCTGTCAGTCTGTCCTGGGAGTGCAGGTTCGGGGAACTTGGGAGACCTTGCATACAGAGTTGCGCTGGTTTGAGTTGTAGGCTGTAATTCAGGGCTCCACCCAGGACCTCCCCATTTCATGGAGCTGTAGTGATCAAAGCTTAAAAGTCCTTGGCAGAGGCTTTGCCTTGAAGCAGGCCTAGGACCTGAGCCACCTGTGTGCTCCCAGGCAGACCTCACACAGCCCACCCTACTTGCTCTGAGGAGCCAGCCCCCACATCAGAGACAGAGGTGCCTGTGTGCCCTTACCTCTGACTCTACAGTGCAAAATGAGCCACCCCAGTATGGAGTCTTGGTTGTCCCTTAGCTCACCTCTAGGCACTGCTGGGAGCTTTGTTGATGCTCACCTTTGTTTTGGGGCTGTGTGACTAAAGCTTGCTAGTCTCTTCTCTCCAAAGCCTCATCCGGGCAGAGCCAGGGCAGCACACATATGAACTTCTGCCTCTTGTGCCTCTATACGACTGAGGGCAAGGCTGCCTTAGACACTGGTGTTAGCTTGAAGACACCACCTACATTGGGCATGTTGACCTTGGCAGGTGCTGGTTCTGTTCGGCAGAGCTGTCAACATCTTTCCTCTGTCTTACCTGCTGAACTTCTTCCGGGATCACAAAATCACCCCCAAGATGATGTTCATCATGTGGTTCAGTGGTGAGTGGCAGCCAGGGTGGGTGGGCCTGGCTCTTAAAAAGTGGTACCATGGGGTTGGGGATTTAGCTCAGTGGTAGAGTGCTTGCCTAGCAAGTGCAAGCAAGGCCCTGGGTTCAGTCCCCAGCTCCGAAAAAAAGAAAAGAAAAAAAAAAGTGGTACCATACGGCACCCTCACCATAGCACCATGGAGTGGGTGGTCTTTTAGCAAGGACCCTTGGTGGACCTGAGTGTGTGTGGTGTGGTTAGTATGGAGAGGCATGATGTGGTATGGTTCTACGGATGGGGACTTGCCCCAGGGCCTCCTTATGCTAGGCAGGCACTTTGGTACTTGGCCCCTTGACCCAGCTGTCACCATCCCTCATGAAAGGCAGGTTACTTCTCCTTCTGCTACAGAGTCCTCATTGCTGAAGCTGAGCATTGCAGGCTCCTTCTCTATGTAACACTTCTGGCTACCCTAAAACTCATTTTGTAGACCAGGCTAGCCTTGAACTCAGAGATCTGCCTCCTAAGTATTGGGATTAAAGGTGTGTGCCAGCACTGCCCTTTGTCCCTTAGGATCTTTAACTTTCCATATGTCTCCTATTTAAGTTTCATTAGCCAGGTATGCTGGCACAGGCCTTGGATCCCAGGAGAGACAGACAGAGCTCTGTGAGTTCAAGACCAACTTGCTCTTCATAGTGAGTTCCAGGCCAGCCAGAGCTATATAGTGAGACCCTGTCTCAAAAAAATTAAATTAAAATAAATGAATATATTTGAAGTATTTCCATGTGAGCTGAACTCTAGCATCACCTTTATAATGTCCACTCCACTTGCTTCATACTTTTTCATCAAAAAACCTTTTTGTAAAAACTGTGAGGGGTTGGGGATTTAGCTCAGTGGTAGAGCGCGCAAGGCCCTGAGTTCGGTCCCCAGCTCCAAAAAAAAAGAAAAACAAAACAAAAAACAAAAAACTGTGAGCCATGTTCACTAGTGTTTAACTAGAACACCAGCTACTTGGGAGAACATGGCAGAAGGTTTCTGGTTTGAGTCTAACCCGGACCCTGTCTCACACAAACATAGCAGTCCGGTTGATCTGAAACCTGCAGTATAGACTAGGTTTGAACTTGCAGCCATCTTCCTTGCCTCTGCCTCCAAAGTGCTGGATTACCACCATTTAAACAGTCTCCTCCCCCAGCCCCAGCTCCTCCCCCGCTCTCATTTCCTCTACTTTGCCCCCTTCTGCTGTGCTGGCTTCTGCAGCATTAGCCCTCAGCTTAGTGTAGCTGCTGGGCTTCTGCTTCCCCTCCCCACTGTTGTTACCAGTGTATGGAAGACACTGTCCCCTGGGGCTCCCCAGTCTCCCACCCAGAACTTTCCACTGACTGCAGTGTCATCCTAGGGTCTGACCTCACCTCCCTCTGTACCTGCCCTTTTTATCCATCCAGCTCTCCAGAACAGCCCTTCTCTGGAACCCAGTTTCATACTCCTCTGTCTCTGGGTGCTGTGGGCTGCAGTAGGTTCCTTAGGCTGGGGCCTACAGCCTACCTGGCTTGCCCTCCCTTCTTGGGAAGCAGCATGGTAGGTTGGCATACTTGGCTCCCTTCATTGGCACTGGCTGGGCATGTGTGCACACTGAGCCTATAGGTGCCTGGTCCCATATCCTGTGGCTCTTGTGGCTTTGGAGAAGCAGAATAGCTACCCCTGCTTGTGTGCCAAGGAGAGTGGCACACCTGGTAAGCAGGTTTCTATGATAGGCAGCTCTAACTGGTGGCCTGGGGCACTGAGGGAGGACTCAGCCATCAAAGCTGTTACATGACAGATGATGGGTCCCCAAATACACCTGCTACACAGGATGGCCTTTGTCATCTTGTCTGGAACCAGCCCATTCAGAACATGCAAGAGAGTTAAGCCTGGCCACCCTGCCTCTTACTCTGGAATCCTGGGCCACTCCTATCAGATACAGGTCCCACTGTTAATGATGCTGAGCTGAAGCCACCCTGGAGCCACTTCCTTCTCTTTCCCTCCCTTCCTTGTGTGGCCCTGAATCCCCATTTGCCATTCCCAGGTCTTCGAGGGGCCATTCCCTATGCGCTGAGCCTGCATCTGGGTCTGGAGCCCATGGAGAAGCGCCAGCTCATAGGCACCACCACCATCATCATTGTGCTCTTCACCATCCTGCTGCTGGGCGGCAGCACCATGCCCCTCATCCGCCTCGTGGACATCGAGGACGCCCGGGCTCGCCGAAGGAGCAAGAAAGATGTGAACCTCAGCAAGACTGAGAAGATGGTTAGTGAGCTGCGGGCCCTGTGGCCTGGCTGCCTTGGAGGCCAGGCCAGGCCAGGCTTCTGGCGGCTGGGACTTGATTACCTCAGGGCCAGCAATGCAGCCTGAGAGTAGGTGCAGGACTTGGTTTCTGAAGCAGGGCTCTTTGGGGTAGGGTGAAGTCTAGCTTGGTCCCATGCCAGACTCCCAGGAGAGGCCTCTGCTGCCAGGAGCTGGGGCAGAAGCCCAGGTCAGGGACCCAGAGCTTTCAGATGATGGCATTCCTCAGTGTACATTTACACTCGATAGGGCCAAGAGGATGGTGGTAACTGAGGACTGTAAGTAGGGTGGCATCCTCAAGGACAAAGGGTCTGGCTACATTGGAAGCTTAGCCTTCTGTAGCCTCTGCCCACCCCTACTTCCTGTGAGCCTCCTCCTGCAGCCAGCCTACTCTTGGGCTGGGACCACCAAATTCTTGTGCTGTAACAACCCTGACTCCTGATCCACCTTTCCGCCCTACCCTTCCTACGTTTCTGAGATGCACTGCCCTTCCTGTTTGAGACGTAACTTGGGTCAGTCACCCAAGTACCATCTAAGATTGGGGAGGCCAGGGGCTGGGGATTTAGCTCAGTGGTAGAGCACTTACCTAGGAAGCGCAAGGCCCTGGGTTCGGTCCCCAGCTCCGAAAAAAAGAACCAAAAAAAAAAAAAAAAAAAAAAAAAAAAGATTGGGGAGGCCATGGTCCAGGGTTCTGCAGGTGCTCCTCACGTTTAGAGGTCTGTCTTCCCAGCTCTCCTAGCTGAGCCCTGTGCTTGGTGTGCTGTTGTGCTCTGTTTTTTGTTTTTGTTTCCTTATTTTCAACCTTTTTAAAGCACACGTGTGTCTGCGTATGTGCATGCCATGGTGTGTGTGTATGGGGTGGGGTGCTCATGAATGCAAAAAGAAGAGAGCATTTGATCCTCCAGAACTGGAGCTGTAAGCAGTTGTGAGCCACCTAACATGGATGCTGGGAACTGAACTCAGGTCCTGGAAAAGCAGCAAGCATTCCAAACCAGTGGGCCATCTTTCCAGCCCATATTTTGCTTTTTGAGATGGGTCTCACTCTGTCACTCTGTAGCCTAAGCAGGACTTGACTCTGTTGTAGCTCCAGCTGCCTTTGCAGTCTTGTTCCCTCCCACTCCCAAGTGCTGGGAGTTAACAGAGGAGAGCCCTGTGCGGACCGACATTCCGGCCAAGGCCATAGCCACTCTGGGATAGTCAGTCCAGTGGGTGGGATAATTAATGCACTGTTTTGGCCAAGGCAGTTGGAATGTGCAGGGAGCTGCAGGTGAGAAGAACACTGAGGCATAAGAAGGGCTCCAGGCAGAGCCTGCCCCCAGTCTCCCCAGGTCTTCCCAGACCAGTAGTGGCACTGGGAACATGTTAAATATGCAGATTCGGAAGCCTGCCCCTGACCTGTTGTTGCAGAAATTGTAGGTTTGGCTGAAACGTATGCCATCTTCAGGTTTCTCAAACCCAGAGGCTGACAGGCACCTCCTCCACTTTCCTCTGCATTGCAGGCCCAGGCCAGCAGGACCTTGCAGCTTTAGAGACTTTTAAGTTCAGTCTTGTTGTCACTGGACCACCCTGCTTAGGGTAGGCTTTAGGGTCCCAAAAGGTCTGTGCCTGTGGGGCTGGGGATTTAGCTCAGTGGTAGAGCGCTTACCTAGGAAGCGCAAGGCCCTGGGTTCGGTCCCCAGCTCTGAAAAAAAGAACCAAAAAAAAAAGGTCTGTGCCTGTGATCACCTGTACTACAGCAGTGTGTATTAGGGTAGCATTCTGGGAGGAAGGCGGACTGGGCTCCCAGGGAAGTGTTGGCTGATGCTGACAGCTCTGTTGCATAGGGAAATGCTATCGAGTCAGAACACCTGTCTGAGCTCACTGAGGAGGAGTACGAAGCTCACTACATCAGACAGCAGGACCTCAAAGGCTTCATGTGGTTGGATGCCAAGTATCTGAACCCCTTCTTTACACGGCGGCTGACACAGGAGGTGGGCACCTGAGGGATCCCTTGCCTCCCTGCAGCCCTGCAGTGGCCATGGGTGGGAAGGGAGCAGCTGCTGGTGGCCAGGAAGCAGCCCTGCCCTGCTGCTCTTCCTGCTCTGCACACTGTGGGAGATGGATGGGCTTCTGATGCTGAGTCATCCTCCTGCCTGCTTGGGGGGGTGGGGGGTTCTTGGCTTCCTGGCTGCTCTCTCTCTCCTTCCAACCTGTGTCTGATAGCACAGCACCTTCCAACCCTCTGAGCATGGTGTCCTTCAACAGCCAAGCAGCAAAACATGTTCCCTCCTTATGCAGAGCAACAAACTGCAAAGCTGCCACAGAGCCGACATCTAACTCCAGAGGCCCAGCTTCTGACACGTTTCTCCCTCTGCCCCCTCACCTGTCAGTAGACACTCCTGTTACCTCCAGCCTCTTGTCACCTGACCCTGTCTGTCACTGACTCACTGACAAGCCTCTTACATATCTTCCTCCAGGACCTCCATCACGGGCGTATCCAGATGAAAAGCCTCACCAACAAATGGTATGAGGAGGTCCGTCAGGGACCATCGGGCTCTGAGGATGATGAGCAGGAGCTGTTCTGAGCCCACAGTGCCTCCCAGAGCCTCCTCAGAACACAAGATGGTAGGTCAAGGGCTAGTCCTAGCTAGGAAGCTTCAGGCCTCTGGAGCATGCTGGCTTCCGAAATGTGATAGGCCTCTATGACTCATGGAACCAGACAGACCCAGGCCAGTGTTGTTCCTGGGCCTGTAGAGGATGGCAGTCGCCAGCCTCCTCCTGCCTCTCTGCCAGGCCACAGAGAAAACTTTGGGAGGCTGCTTGCTTATCTCACACCTGTCTGGGCCATGCCTTCCTCACACCTCTGGAGCAGCTGCTGGCGGGCACATCTGCCATTGTCTCTGAATTGTCAAGGTGCCTTGGTGTCGGCAGCAGCAACTTCGACCTGTACCAAGGCCAAGAGACTCTGAAGCCTCACAGTCCCTGTTCTGTGTCTTGCACTCCCTAAGAGAAAGGCTGAAGGCCTGGTACTTCCAGCCTGCCTTTGGAAAGGCCGCTATGGCCCACCGTCCTGTGGGCACAATGCAGATGTTTACACTGGTGCCTGGCAGGGGTCAGCCTGTAGGCTTCCAGGAAAGGTGTTCGCCCATCGCCTGGGCTTGGAGTGTTCTCTGAAGAGACAAAATGGAAGCACAGGATCCTTGGGGGCACCTTTCCCAAGTGTGGGAGTCACCTCCATGTCTCCTCTCCCACCATCTCATCTCTCATTTCTGCCCTCTGTCTCCCCAGTAGCCTCTTTCTAGACCCTGTAATGTGAAACTCTTTCCATCTACCTGCTCTTCAGAGCCGAGCTTTGTCTTTTACCAATTTCTGGAGCTCTGCCCTCCATGCTGGGGCCCCAGCTCTCCAAGACACCAGGGCTGTGCTCCCCACTTTGGCCACTTGGATTCCGGTGACTTTGGGCCACAGAAATACGCACCCATGCATGTCACAGGATAAGGTGCTGGATCATACCACAGGCAATGGTTGTTGCCTGATGTCCTCACCTGCCCTTTTATAACTGCTGTCCTCTGCCCATCCGTGGCCCTTTGGCAATTACCCATGTGGCCCTAGTCCCCCATTGTACTCTGGGTGGCTTAGTTGTGTATGATCCTGACTCACAATGGGGACACAGTGGGCTTTGTTACAGGTGGTTCTGACCTCAAGTGCTGTGGTTCTGATGTTGGGAAGGTCAACCAGGCCTCTAAGGCCCTGCCACCTCACTGTGCTGCAGAACTGGGTGAGGGTGAGGTTGGAAGCATGTAGTTTGCTTCTGTACATACAGTCCTCTTCCTTGGCTCTCACCTTAGCACTGGATCTGGAGCTGCTCTGGCCCTGTGTACTTTTGGGATAAAGGGGCTGCGCTCAGGCTGGGTTCTTCTCTTTCTCAGAACTCAGGCTCCGTCTTTGAGATGGAGTCAGGCCACTGTTCAGCTGGCCCCTTGTCTCCAGGTCTCCTGTCCCTGGGACATTTCTTGGCCTCCTATTTCTATCTGAGACTGAAGCCAGCTTCCCAGAGCACCAGCTCTGTGCACTAACTAGTAGGCACCTCTGCCTCTTGCTGGAGGATATAGGCTGAGCACCCTGGGAGACTGCACAGCCTTTCAAAGCCATTGGCCAGGGAGCAAAGTGCTAGCTGTTTTTCATTGTTCAGATGTTTTACCTGAGAAACAAACTGTTGCCATCACATCCTCAGACCTGCTAGTGCCGTTGTGTGCAGTTTTGAAGGCGTAAATGGTACAAGATGCCGTCCCAGTTGTGCTTGGAGTTTCAGGTCTAGGCCAAGGGACAGGCCAGCTGGGCACACAGAAGGTAATACTTCAGAGTAGGGAGAGACATGGATGCCCCTGGGTATCTGGCACTTTAGCCAGTGGTACAGGCCACAGAGGTACAGGCCACACGCTGTACCTCCCAGTGGTCCATCCCTGCAGCGCATATGAGCCAGGTCTTGGAATCAGTGACAACGCTTTCTGCAGTGCTGTGGTCACAGGGTCCCTTCAAACAGCCCTGTCCAGCATCTTGACAGGCTGAGGGGCTCGGTGTACAGATTTCTTTCTGTGGATGCCAAGAAACTGAGCAGAGAGCCTTCTTAAAACCCACCCTAAGGGCTACCAGGTCCATGTGCCCATGGTAGGGACCCAGCAGATGCTAGCCTGACCCCTCCTCCCTTAGCTATGTAGGTACATGTGGTAGAGGTTGGCTGCTCCTGGCTCAAACAGGAGGATCCAGTAGCTGTCTACCACCCACCAGGTTTCTAAGATGCCATGTGGAGACGGGGTCCACCCCATTCTCTTCAGAAATAGCAGCTTGTTTTCTCTGCTGGCATGTGTCCAAGCAGCGAGAGCAGACTGGTAACTGAAAGCACATAGGAGCATGAGGCAGTGAGAGCCCAGGGGAGGAAGCCTTCTGGTGACCCTGCTTCTGCATCCTGCCTTCCCAGCTGTCCACCAGTTTCAGAGGAGGTGCCATGCTCCCTCACCCAGGCACCGTCATATGCAGTGGCTGGCCCTGTTTTAGAGCCATGCAACACAGGCCGGTGAGTGGTAGAGCTGCACTGCTTCCACAAGGGGAGGCAGAAGGCTCTCCTCACAAGCCTGCTTGCTTTCTTCTCTATCAGTGGAGGGTTTTGGAAGCCCTAGTTTTCTGCTGTGATTTAGGGAGGCCAGGTTCAAGGTCCCTGGGACCTTTGCTGCTTTGGGAGGGGCCTGGGGTCTGAGCTAGAGGGAAGCTTGTCACTCTTCGGGAGCTTTCCTCTTGCCTGTCTGCTCCCCTCACCCCACCGCTGAATTGGGGAGGGGTGTCCCAGGCCACATCACTGGATAGTTAGAAATAAATTGCTGTGCAATCAAAGCTGACCTCTGTTGTGTCACGTGTTTGTATACTCCTAGGTATGGCTCTGGGTCCCCAGAGCTCTGTACGACAGCAGCAGGCACATTCCAAGAAGTGCAGTGTTTAGGAGAACAGCTCTGGCTCTCAGTGAGCAACACTTGAGGCAGAGTGCTCACGCTAACCATGACTTCCTCCCAGGTTATCAGGAAGCCATTGCTCAGGGCCTGCTGCTGCTTGACTGCATGTTGGTTTTTGACAGCAGAAAATGGAGACCTTCTCCACGATCTGCAGCTCATGCAAGCACACTTCCTGAAGGAGCTGCAGCCAGCACCAAGTACTGGTACAAGCAGAGCCTGACAGCAAAGCTCAGTGGTCAAAAGCCATGTTTTCTGGTTCTTTCCAGCTCTGAGACTCCCCCGCCCACACCAGCTACCCAGAGAGTGAAACAGTCCCTGTCCATATCTCCCTAGCACCAGCCACAGGATGCAGGTATGAGGCCCCTCTGCTGACATTGTGTGGCCTCGCCATATCAGGGAGGGCTGCCTGAGTGTGACAACTGATGGGAACTCAACCAGCCTTGAAGTCAGGGCAGACACTGGTGAAGAACAGGTCAGATACCAGGATGCCCTGGCGGTCCTGAAGATGGCTAGAGGTTTTTCTGAGTAGTGTCAGCCTGGAAGAAAAGCCTCAGTTCCACTGAAGGATCCCACCTGATCAACTTCAGAGAAAGCCAGAAAGTAGAGAGGAGAAACAGGAAGAAATAGCTTCCATAGAGGCCAGAGCAGCTTTGGGGAGAAGGGTCCCAGAGCCCCAACCCAACCCATCACAGAGCTCAACAAGTCTGAGGAAGAGATGTTTTAGTGAATGCTAAAAACATTGCTATATGGGAGGCAGAGAGGCAGGGGAATCTCTGAGCTAGAAGCCAGCTTGGCTTACATAGCAAGTTCCAGACCAACCAGGGCTATACAGTGAGACCAAAATCAAACATACTGTCAGGCCTAAGTGGTGCACACTCATAATCCCAGCACTAGAGGCTGAGACAGGAAGAAGGCCACAATTCTGAGCCAACCTGAACTAACTATAAAGAGTGCCTTTAAAAAGGCAAGAACAAAGACACTACTAACACCCTTGAGTTCTCTCTGTGTGCCGCCATGCTTCTCTGGGTCTGCAGCTTTCCTAGGAAGAGAGCTGGGCACACTCCCAGATCCACACTCCTGTGAGCCCCTTGTTGAGGAAAGGTCTCTGACCCAGGATGGCCGAGAGATCAGCACCTTGGAGAGCTGCCCACGGTTTCTTTCCCTTACATAAAACAAGGTGTAAAACCTGGGCCTGCGGCTACCTGCCATTCCAAGGCCTGGGGAGATGGGGGCGTCCTGAAGGTGGCAGAGCAGAAAGCACTCTTCTAGTTTCTTGAGACAGGGCGTCTCTGCATAGTTCTGGCTGTCCTAGAATTCACTGGGTAGACCAGTGTGCCCTCAGGCCCAGTGATCTGCCTGCCTCTGCTTCCGGAGTGTTGGGATTAAAGGCACAGGAGGCCAGGAGCCATCTCTCTAAAGTGGATGCTAGGAACCAAACTCCTGTGTTCTGAGAGCAGCAAGCACTTTGTTTCACTAAGCCATCTCTCAAGTCCTACACCTGGCATTTTAACTTGGGTTCCGGGGAACAAATCAGGTTCTCTTAGGAGGCAACGTTCAACCAAATGAGCCATCTCCCCAAACCAGCTTTCGTTTCACATGAAGCTAAGACATCGTGGTGTATACTTAGAATCCAAGCATCTGGGAGACTCGGGCCAATGCACTGCTTCAAGTCTGAGACCAACACGGTCTCCATGGCAGATACCAGCCAACAATGACCAGAGAAAACATTTATGTGGTATGTGTATCCACTCATTTCTGTGTGGTTTTTCACATGTCTACATTCAGACCAGCCAGGGAGGTCCTTTTATAGAAATGAAATGATAGAAATGAAAGATCCCATTGCTAATCAGAACCGGGGTGCTCCGTGTCAGTGTGAGTGAAATGACAGCTAAGCAGGAGTGACTCCAGAGGGCAGGGCCCCACATGCGTCCTGCTGAAGTACAGTCTGTCTCTCGTGTGTTTGATGAATGCTGAAGAGCCAGAGTGCGTACCACTCCATGATAACAGGACGGCAGGCAAAACTAGAGCTGTCACAGAAGGAACATCTGACCAAGTTCCAGATGCTTCCCCAAGAAAAGCAGCAAGCCAGGGCCACCTTAGCATAGAAAGGGCTTGTACTGGCTAGCCTTTTGTCAACTTGACACAAGCTGTTGTCATTTCAGAAGAGTATGAGTAAATTACCTTTATTAGTAAAGTGCCCCCACCTGTGGCCTGTGGACAGGCCTATGAAGCATTTTTTGTCTGTTTAGCCCTGGCTGTCCTGTATAGGCCAAGCTGGACTTGGAGATCTGCCTCTCCCAGAGTTGCTGGCATTAAAAGTATGCACCACCCCCACTGGCATATGGGACATTTCCGTGATTGCCACGTGAGGGCCCAGCCTACTGTGGGCCGTCCCACCCTTGGGAAGTGGTTCCAGATACTTTAAGCAAGGCAGTAAGCAGCATTCCATGGTGGCCAGAATTCAGGAGACGATCCCTGCAAGAGGATCACAAGTTTAAGGCTGGCCTGAGCTATTCAGTGACAGTCTCAAACCCCTCCCCTTACACACATGAACAACACTAACTGGACTCAGGGTCATTGTGATGGTTTGCATATGCTTGGCCCAGGGAGTGGCACTATTAGGTGCGGCCTTGTTGGAGGAAGTGTGTCACTGTGGGGGTGGGTTTGGAGACCCTCCTCCTAGCTCCTCCTAGGATGCTGAGTTTGTTCCTGGCTTCCTTCGAGTGAACATGTAGAACTCAGCTCCCCCTGCACCATGCCTGCCTGGGTGCTGCCATGCTCCCGCCTTGATGATAATGGACTGAACCTCTGAACCTGTAAGCCAGCCCCAATTAAATGTTATCCTTTATAAAACTTACATGGTCACGGTGTCTGTTCACAGCAGTAAGACCCTAAGACAGTCATTAAAGAAACAAAGACATGGAGCTGGAAGGGAACATGATAAAGAGATTCTGGGGAGAGGCGATATGATTGAAATATACTGTGACTGGGGGTGTGTGTGTGTGTGTGTGGTGTACACCTTTGATGCCAGTACACTCAGGAGGCAGAGGCAAGTGGATCTCTGAGTTCAAGGCCAGCCTCTTGGACAGGAGTTCCAAAACATCTAGGCTACACAGAAACTTGTCTCCAAAAAAAAAAAAAAAAAAAAAAGCAAACAAAACCCTACTTAATGGGGCTAAATAGCCAGGCCATCAGTTAAGAGGCCGATCAGTTGCTCTCACAGAGAGGAGTGCACTCCATTCCTCACATAGAGGTTCTGAGTCATCGGTCGTAGCTTCAGTTCTAGGGATTCCACACGCACTTTTGGCCTCAGTGGGCACAGCACGCACCGAGAGCACAGACAAGTGCACAGGCAAAACACCCATACACATAGAGAGCTTACACATGTAAATTAGGACGACGCAGCAATAACACACCACCTCCCATGTAGGTAGGCCAGTGTGTCAGAACCAAGCCAGCTCCTCTCAGGAACTGAGCTAACCCATGATGGTTCCTGCAACAGCACATGCAGGAAGGAAGGACTTAGGGAGAGGCAACCGATTCCTAGGGAACCAGGAGAGTAGGCCATGTGACAGCAAGACTGGACTAAGCAAAGCTCAGGCACTTGCAAACCAGCTTCTATGAGTCACTATATATATCCATGAGCTCTGGGTTTAACCATTATCCTGCCTCAATGAAGGTCTTTAATATATGCACAAGCATGTGCAAACCTGCACGCACATTCACACACATAACCCTCAAGAAAAAATGGGAAACTGAACTGGGACTCCTATGTTCTGTAGGGCAGCCTTAGTGGCAATGGCCATTTAACATCCATGTTCTGGGCTGGGAGAGACTTGTCCGGTGGCACGTCATTTGTCTAGCACACACAAGTCCCTGGATTCATTCCTCTACATGCCCCAAAGGTCAACATCTTGCAGTGTGGGGAACTTGAGCTTGATGCAATAAAACATATACACATGAAATACTTTTTTAGGAAGTAAAAAAGTATGGCTGTCTGGGCTGCATGTATGGATGTACACCACGTACATACCTGGTGCCTACAAAGGCCAGAAGAGGGTGCCCTAGAACTGGAGTTAGAAATGGTTGTGAGCGATGATGTGGATGCTAGGAATTGAATCTGGGTCTTTGGAAGCAGCCAATGTTTCTTTACATCTTTTTTTTTTTTTTTTCTTTTTTTCGGAGCTGGGGACCGAACCCAGGGCCTTGCACTTGCTAGGCAAGCGCTCTACCACTGAGCTAAATCCCCAACCCGCAGCCAATGTTTCTTAACAACCACTGCACCATCTTACCACCTGCCAAGTTTTGTTTGTTTTGTTTTGTTTGAAAGTTAAAAAAAAAATCTTTGGCTAGATGTGGTAGAACATGCCTTTAATGAGAAAACGTCAGAAGGCAGGGGAAAAGGTGTGTCTGTAACAGTTATTTCTCCTGGAGGACAAAGTTCACTTTGGGGAAATGGGCAGCCTGACTCCTGGCCCTGGCTCCCATCTTTCCCAGATGACCAGGCAGCCATATCTGAGTCCTGTCACTTGAGCTAACCATGGTGTCCAGGCCCGAGCATACTGCAAATGAGGGAAGCCACAGAAGGGGCTGTAACACCATAAACACTTCATTTAACAATGGAAGACACTTTATTATTATTTTTTTAAAGTCTCTCAACATTTCAACTCTGTAGAAATCAAATGCAAAATATGTGCATTTTTAAATTAGCATATACTCAACTATCTGGATCACAGCACTCTCCTATAGTGAGACACACCTCGGAGGGAAGAGGCCTTGCCAGTCTGTACACAGTATTTCCTGGTGGAAAGCACACTGGACTTCCTGAGGCAACCTGTCCCCCATCTTAAGAGAGTCCCTGCATTGCTGGAGTAACTGGAATGGAAAACCAGAGCTCTCAGGAAAGGGCCAGGCATTGCCAGTTCTGAGGTGTGGAACATCAAAGAGCTGCCCAGGAAGGCCAGTCTCAGTAATAAAATTGCCCAAATTCAGCTGTATATACACCTATCTACATGTGGTCTATCAGTTAGAGATTAAAAAAAGAGTCATATAAGATTTGGAAAACCTTAAAATCGCTCCTGTAAGTTGGAAGACCACCAGCAAATTCACAGTGGCTCAGGGTTTGGCCAGAGTCAAGCCTGCTCCAGAGCTGAATGCCTGCCTTTGGGAAAACTCTACTTATACATAGATCCCAAACACTGGACAGCACAACTGCCTATGGCTAAAGTGTGTTAGCACTTCACAAGGAAGTGACAGCCTCAAATCCCTGCCCTGCCCCTCTCCCTAAAAAGGAAAATCCAGAAGTGGGATTTATACCAGAAAGCGTGGATACTTGGCTGAGACTGGAGAGGCATCTATCTAATGAGCACACACCACCTCTGCCCACCCTAGTGCAAAAAGACAGAGAGCCGTGCTGACAGCCCTGGGAATCAGTGAGGAAGGCAAGATGAGGGGAAGGACCCCACCACCTGAACTTCCTTCTGAGATTCGAGGTTTAGGGTACAAGATTCATGCTCAGCAGGCACCAAGACCAGAGCTATGGATGTGAGGACTGAGGTCCCCACCTTGTCCCTGAGGTCTTTGCAGACCCCGGCACCATGCTAACCCCATGTGCACACTGGAGGTAGGTGTATAATACTTACTGTAGGGAAGACAGTAGCTCTCTACCACCATGGGAAGAAACATGGGCTTTATCAGTCCCTACCCCGAGCTCCCACCGGGAAAGGGCACGCAGCCCCCCTTGGAAGACTAAAGAGCCCGGGGCACCTTTATAAATATCATGTCATTAATTTCTTTCACCATGTTGAAACACACAGCAAGTTGAACACTCATTTAAAAATAAACCTCAAATTCTGTATATACAATACAGTAAAGGGGTTATGCAAACAGAAGGGACGCCGTCCTGCCATGGAGTCCACTTTCCAACTGACAAGCAGAGCTTGCCAACACTGTGGGCTGACTGAGTGGAGCTGGCAAGATGGATTCAACTAACACTGGACTTGGCTCCCCTTTAATACCAGTTGGAGGGAGACAAAGGGTGGGGACATCTGCCTAGGGATCCTTGTATCAAGGGAGCAGAAAGAGAGGCGAGCCATCAGAGGCCGGGTGTGGCAGGAGGGCTCATTTCACAAGCCAGCAGGCCTCTAGCTCACCACTCCTGATGAGGATTTGAAAGTGACCCCAAAGGCTCCTTCCCAGTCCAAGCTGGCTTTGCAGTGGGGGGCAGGTGTAGCAAGAGTCCCGAGACAGAGACCTTATTTCAAGGGAACCAGAACCAGAACCCAAACCCAAACCGGCTGAGCAGGGAGTGGAGAGGTCAGCAAAGTGACTGGAAGTGCCATCCTGTCCTTCAGATCACACAGCAGCTGCCGGCTGGGATGTGGTGTGCCAAGTGAGCTGTGTGACAGAGCAGTTAGCCCTGGCGCTTCCATGGTCAAGCTCAAGTCTCTGCTCCCTTCCAGCACAGCTCTGCTGCCAAGCCAGGTCAGTGGTGTATAGCCCTTGTAGCAGAAGATGGGGGGCGGGGCCTATCTGTACACGGGATGGGAGAACTGGGTGGATTTGTAATTCAGCTGATTGTTGGGCATGAATTTGTGCAGCTCACTCTTTCTGCAGCAGGGGTCGTAGTGGTAGGCGCCGAGGCAGGGGTCACAGGAAACTTTTGAACACTGGGTGCAGGTGTTGGTGGCACCTGCACGGTTACAGAAGCCACAGCGGGAGGTGGCTGTGGTAGAGGGCTTGGGCTTTGAGTGGACAGTTGCCAGCCGGTCAAGGCCCTGAGTCTGTCCCACATATTTCTCCCGCATAGGTGCCCCATGGACCAGGCTGTCGTGTGCAGAGGCCTTGCTGGGAAAACCACTGGGCTTGGAGGCCGAAGGACAGACACTGTCACAGCGCTGACAGAGGGAGGAGCTGCAGGACAGGCCGCAGTTTTGGCACTTGGAGAGGGCAGACTCTTTGGTGGGGGGTGAACGCTTGTGGTAGATGGAGTGGGCATCATTTTTGACCAGCCATATATCTGACCGCAGAGCATCTTGCCTCCGGTAGGTGGCCCTGGGTTCGGAATCCGTGTACAGGTCCACGTCATCCTGAGTGGGGAAGTACGTGCTACGAAGAAGGCCCAGGCCATTGATGGGGGAGATGGAGGGAAGGTCATCAGGGCTACCATGGGGGGAGCTGGACATGGTCAGCAATGAGGGGGATGGGCGGATGATCTCATCCTTCAAGTCTTCCCCTACATCCATAGCCAGGGGCTCCTTGCGCAGACTCAGTGAGGCCTTTGAGGGGGGCTTCCTGCTTTCCCAGTAGCTGTCGTAGGCATCCACCGACCTGGAGGGTTTGGTCACTCGGGGCTTGTAGTAGTCCTTGGCTGCGCGCTCACTGGCTGACTTCTGGAGTGCCACACGAGCCATGGAAGTGGTCAGGTGCTCTCGACTCTCAGCCCGCCTCCGCAGGGCATCTGAGCACCCACGTGCATCCTCTGTGCTGCTCTTGCGCTCAGTCACCACATCCAGCTCTGAATAGCCCTTGTCCTTTACCTGTGAGTGTATTCCCAGCATCTGCTCACACTCGACCTTGGCCAGGAAGAGCTCAAAGGAGACCATCTTCACCTGGAGGGACTCCACAAGCTCTTTGAGTTTGTATGCAGTCCCCAACTCAGGTTCGTAGCCCATGAACTTTAGAATGGCTCGGATGTCCTTCTCCAGCAACGTGGACTTGACATAGTAAACAAAAGGGCCCGTGTAGGTCTAGGGAGAAAGTGGGCAGGAAAAAAAAGAGGCATGCTATAGCGAGGCCTGTTCAAACCAAATGCAGAGCGGGACCAGCAGGGAGAGATGGGGGCTTCTGCCTGTAGACCACAGGCAAGAGCACACTAAATGCACACCACCAAGCCAGGAATACACGTGGCCCCTGTGAGGCCAAAGAGACCACCGAGTTTGTGTGTAGGTATGAAGGCTCTGTTCCACAGGAGGAAGTACAGGGATGGGATTGAGGGGGTGTGCTAAGCCTAATGGAAGATGTGCATTTTGAGCCTTCTGTCAAAGTTTCAAGAACACACCGAGGTAGGGACATGGCTCAGGGTAAAGCATGCACCACAGATTTAATCCTAGCACCACAGTAAACAAGTAAACGAATGGAACGTGCTAGGGTTCCAGCCTGGCTTATTGCAGTCTCTGCTCACCCGTGCCCCTGCTATGGAAAGTGAGACTCTCTCACCCCCACCCCCAACACGCACACACACCCACCCCTTAACTGGGGCTTTGGTCCACACCAGCTCCCAGCTGCTTAGAGCCCATGCGCTGAGAACAGGGACACGTGCACTCAGGAGGGAGCAGCAGGCAGAGGCGGCCACCCCACCTCACCTTGATGCTGCGGAACTCCTTCTTCCAGGGGAACAGGAAGAGGTTGATGGCCATTGTCTCCAGCATGCTGAAGGCGCAGTGCAGAGCGCTCAGGCTGGAGCTACTCAGCGAGCGGAGGGAGCTCTCCACCACCTCATAAAACTGGATCAGCCGAAATCGATATAAAGGGTCCACCTTGTGCAGGCTGAGCAGGGTGGCAGCTGCCACGCGCAGGTACTCATCGCTGCCAGACTGTTTGCCGGGGGTGGTGTCCACTTTGCCCTCATGGAACTGCACGTACTTCCGGAATAAGTCATCCTTGTACTTCGTATCCATTGAACTGGGCTTCCCCAAATCAAACCCAAGGGCTACCTCATCTCCCCCATGGCTCTGGGGCTGGAGGCTGGCACATCACATGAAGAACTGGCATGGTGCCCATGGACCAGCGCATGCTCTGAAAAGGGGGAACAAGAAGCCATCACCCATCTGACTGGTCCCTATCCCAGCTTCAGAATGCCGAGGACAGCAAAGCCAAGCGCTGGCCTGGGCTATGCTGGCTCTTTGGCCCAGATGGTCCCCATATGCTCTTCCACCTCATTGACACGGAGCACGCACATAGTGAACCGTGAAGAAAACACACGGGGTCAGGCACTGCAGCTCACCAGCTCACAGCAGTGACTAATGCCCCCGAAGGCAGGGTTCAGGGAGCGGGTGCACACTTGGTCTTGATGTGACAGGAGGAGGAGTCTGGGAAAGCCCCAAGGCAGAGTTAAACCTGAAGCACTGCCAGGCCCAGGGTGTGATGCTAGGGGTGGTGATGGGGAGATGCTGAGCTGGCACCACAGAACATGTCCCAGTACTAACCTCTTACTCCTGAGCAAGGGGCACAGCAGTTACCATGACCCTTCAAGACAGCTGGCCATTGAAAGAACCACCCAGGGTCATAGAGCCTCCAAGGTAGAGCTAAGGTCAGAGCCCAGGCAGGCTCCAGAGTCCAGGCCCAGCCCACCACACCCTGTTTTCCTACAGCAGGAAGGAACTTGGCACTAACAGAAAGGAGGCTGCTAAAGATCAGGGCAACACAGAGGGATTGTGCGGGGGCCTGACCGCTCAGAGAACACACTGACTACTGCTGCCTCTGCTGGGAGAGGCCAGGATGCACCACTCTGTGTGAGGGACCCTGGGCTAACTCCCAGCAGAACAGAGCCAGGGTTTCTGTGAAAGGCCACATAAACCACTGAAGAGTTTAATTGAAGGGTCTGGATAGGGACTATAGAGACCAGGCTACTGTACCCTTCACCCGAGGGGGCTGCAGCCAGCTGAGAGAAGAGAAGCTCACAGCCCAGCAGCTCACAGGTTTATCTCAGGTAAATACAGTGCCTGCCACCCACTGCAGACAAATGTGGCTCAAGAGGGCCCGTCAGCACCCTCATCCCTTTGGTTCTCTTTTCTCAGGAATCCAGATCAGCACACACAGCTTTGCACAATGTGGCCAAGTAAGGAAGGCTCTGACAGCCTTTTCTGCCCTGGCAAGGCATCCACCCTCAAGACAGCAGGCAGGCTTTCTCATGAAGGCTCCGGGAGAGTGGGTGTGGCCTGCACCTGGCACTCTCCTGGCCAGAGCCCCAGCATGTGGGTAGTGACCACTCCTCTCTGAGCCTCACATCTTACTCAGGTGGAGCTTCGGGTCATCAGTCACTGAGACTGAAGGAGGGTAAGGGGATTGGGCTGCTCCTTGGGGGGCTGGCGTGGCCTGTGGGGTCCTCTAGCCACAATCCCACGGTCCATAGAACCACCCTTGCCTCCGTGAGCCACAGCTCAGCATCTCCAGTTTGGGGACATGAGGGGCAGCATTAACAGCAGGGTGAAGGTGAGTGGAACTGTGGTGGGCATGGTGGGGCTCAGTGTAGCTCCAACACTCAAGAGATTCAACAAAACTTCCTGGAATCCATTGCAGCCTTGGTTACAGTGTAAGGTCAGAACAGACAGACAGAACCAGACAGACCCCCTTGTTTCACCCACTGCCTGTGAGGGTACCTACCCAGCACACAGAAACAAACAGAACTGAAGAGCACAAAAGGGCCCCAAAGATGAGTGCTAAGTCCTGACCAAAACCAGAGGCCAAGGTCATATTCACCTTCACAGCAGTCTAGCTCTCCCTCTAAGCAACAGCCACGCAAACCCCTGCTCCTCAGCCATGTCAGGATTCTACACCAGGACCTTTGCACACGCACTGATTTTTTTCTGTTCTTTGACTCTTGAGTGGACGGACCATCACTCACCGTGTTATACAGGCTTCAGCTCCAACACAAAGATCTCCTGCTACGTCACGCTGGGTAAACCCCACCTTCCCACTCCCTCACTGTGGTTTCCCTGGGATAACCACAACTTGCAATTACTGGCTTTGCATGTTCTTTTACTAGCTGACCCTCAGTCTCTCCCCATGACCTGAAACTCCCACAAAGGCAAAGATCACCACAGTACTGAGCACTGATGCAGTTGGAAATGGGCACCTACTGCAACTGGAGCCATCAGTGATATAAAGAATGCAAGCACCCAGTGACCCTCAGTCTCTCAGCAGGGCCACAAGAGCAGCAAGAGGATGAGTTGCAAATATGCATGCCATGCAGCCTGCAGCTGAGGTGAGCCTGTGCCCTTGACAACCCTGGGGCTCATGTCCCACTTGTATTTTTTGTGCCTGGCTTGCTTATGGTGAGGGACAGGAGTAGAGGCCATCTATCAGTGATGAAGACAGTCTGGATGGGCTCAGCAGTCACCCAAGCATGCACTTCCTCTCAATGCAAACTCACTGCCCGCCAAAGAAGACACACGCAGCTGCTGTCGACCTAAGAGAAGCTTCCCTCCTGCTTCAGTGGTGAAGTAACCGCCTAGAACACAGGAGCCCCTGGACTCCATCATAAGAGCTACACAGGGACGAGGGAAGCCCAAGCTAACCACAGATTTGCTACACAGCTGAGGATGACCTCGAACTTCTGATCCTCGGTGTCAGATTTTCTTTTCTTTTTTTTTTTTTTTTCTTTTTTTTTTTCCAGGGCCTTGCACTTACTAGGCAAGCGCTCTACCACTGAGCCAAATCCCCAGCCCCCGGTGTCAGATTTCCAAGTGCTGAGATAAAATATTAATAAGAAGGGCTAGGGGCTAGGCAGTGCACACTTTTAATCACAGCACTCAGGAGGCAGAGGCAGGCAGTTCTCTTGAGTTTGAGGCCAGCCTGGTCTACATAGTGAACTACAGGACAGCCAGGGCTACACAGAGAGACCTTATCTGGGGGATTGGGGGTTGGGGCGGGGGACAAAACAAGAGGAAGAGGAGGGGTAGGGGCTGGAGATACGGCTCAGCAGTTCAGTGCCCTGGGAATGCTTACAGAGGACCCAGTGTGATTCCCAGCACCCGCGTGGCAGCACAGCGCATGCTGTAGCCAGCACTGGGAAGCAGAGGCAGGAGGATCCCGAGGACTTGATGAGCAGATGAACTCCAGACTTGGTGAGACCTGGTTCCAAAGTATAAAATGAAAGGCCAGGTACTGGTGACCCACACCACTAACTCCAGCACTGGGAGGCAGAGGCAGTCTAATCTCTGTGACTTTGAGGGCAGCCTGGTCTACAGAACAAGTTCTAGGAAAACCAGAGTTACATATCCTATCTCACAAAAAAAGAGAAAGAAAGGAAGAAAGAAGGAAGGAAGGAAGGAAAAAAAAGGATGACAGGAAAAAAGGAGGCGGTGGTGGCTGGAGAAATGGCTGAGTGGTTAAAAACACCTGTTCTTACAGGGAACTTGCATTTCATTTCCAGCACCCACATAATGGCTCACAACTGTCTATAGCTCCAGTCCCAGAGGATCCAACACCCTCTTCTGACTTCTGTGCATACCTGGCATGCCCAGAGTGCACAGACATACATTCAAGAAAAATACACATTCAAAAAAGGTCTGGAGAGATTGCTCAGTGGTTAAAAACACTGGCTGCTTTTACAGAGGACCTGGATTTAATTTCCAGAATCCACATTGGGGCTTACAACACTCTGTAACTCTAGTCCCGGGGGATCTGACACTCTTCTTCCAGACTCAAAGGCATGCATATGGTCCAGACATGCATGGAAACAAAACACCCAACCACAGGAAAAAAAAAAAATAAGGTGGAGAGATTAAGAGAACGTCATGCAACCTCTGGCTTCCTCAGGGTAAGAGAAAGAAACAGTGAAGAAGAGCCTACTATCTTCCAAGTGGCATGGCAGGCTCCCCAGTTTAATCACATCTCCCATTGTATCCTTGAAGCAGCTGGGGAAACAGAGGCTCAGCTGCAATCAATGTCTCTGGCAAAGCCAAAAGGACCAACAGGCCCCAAGGACTGGCTTTCTCCCATTCAGCTCCCTCACTTCTGGCTACAACTGGTGCTAATTACAAAGGGGTCAACATATCCGGGTCCTGTGCCAGTTCAAAAGTCAGTGAGGTCGATAGGACAAATTCGATATTAAATAAGAAATTGAACACGGAGAGCCAACTCACTTGTCCTAAGTCACAAGGCCAAGAAGAAGGGGATCTGATACCTGAATTTGAATCTAACCGTAGGCAAAAGCCATCTTGCTGCTTCTCTGAGCTGGGCTCCTTGAAAGGCTTGGTCAGTCAAAATGCCCTATGGCCAGGAAGCGAAGTCTGGTAGTAGCAAAACTGCCACCTTCCCACACCAAATGGGCTGGGAGAGCCACCAACCTCTTTATGATGTAAGCTCAAGAGCCTAGGAGAAAGGCTGGCCAGAGACCAGCCAGCAGTGAGGCAGTTACATCATCCCTGCTGAATACATTTCCTAAGAATACAGGCTGCCTTGTGGTTGGCCCTAACTGGTGTCTTTTTCTGAGCACAGAGCCAGCAATTTATTCCCGGCACTCTCGAAAACACAACAAAAAACACGTTCTCTACTAAACACAGCCTGGTTACAGGAGAGCAAGACGGCCCAGCGACAGAAGCTGTTAATTTCTCCAAGCAACCCAATGACTGGAATGCCAAGCCATACCAGGTTGGCAGGGGGAAAACAAAATAAAGCTCCGTAAATATCCGGAACACATAAGCAGAAGGATGCTTAGTGCCATCGGCTCTGGGTGGCACCTCCTGCACCCACAATCTGGGCCCCTTTGTAAAGCAAGTCAGTGAAGACAAGGCTGGTGCACAGGAACAACATCCAGTGTGGAAAGTCGAACGCGTTTAAAGTTCAGCTAAATATAACCAAAATAGTTGGGGAAGTAGAGCAATGAATGGTTCGGCTTTACCTCTGCTGGCATGGCCCACTGAAGAAGTGTTGCCCCGTGAGGACACTGAAATGCACTCCCTCTCTATACTGGCAGATGTTATCTGGGTCCCAGTTCTCCAATCTTTACACGTTTACACACCCCTGATCCAGTTTTAGTCTCCAAACAGGATCAGGGATGTGGCTCTACCACCGTTCCTTCCGCCCAACCCTCTATGCATTCAAAGCAAGAGGCTCACAGATCCACCCCTGGCATCTCCTACTGGCTGTAAAACAATACAGAGGCCCCACACCCCTACTAGCCTCCAGAAACACGGCCAACGGGGTCTTCCAACGCTCTGAAAACAACCTGGGCTGTGCTGAAGCCTGGATTCCCTTTCCGCAGAGCCTCTCTCGCTTCCGAAGGGAGCCAAGTCCCCTCTCGGCAGGGAATGTAAACCTGTGGCGGCTACTCCCAGCTTTGTAAGCCGCCAGCCACTGACCGCCATAGCAGCGGGGAAAACGCCCCAGGGCATCGCACACACTGGGCAAGCTCTTGCAAACGCCCCTCGGTCTGCCAATGAAATACCGGGACCTGTCGTTAGATACCTGCTGCACCCCGACACCGTGCAACAACCGTGTCCTCTTTCCACGCCCACCGCGGCCCCGGAAGGCCGCCTCGTCCCTCCTCACAGACCTGGAGACCAAGGATTCTGAGGCAGAGCGACTCAGCCAAGGTCACTCGGTGAGTCCAAAACCAGGTCAGCCTCCCCTCCCGGCTGAGAGCCACAGCGCGGTGCCTGCCCCCGGGGGTGCCGGGGGCGCGTGTGCCGTCACCCCGGAGTGCTAGGACCAGCCGCCCAGAGCAGCCGCGGCCGCAGGGACGGAGCCAAGGGCCTGGCTGGTGACAGCGCGCGTAGGGACCCGCCCTCCTGCACTTACCCGCCGCTGCCCGCCAGGAAAGCGAGCGCCTCCAAAGCACGGGCCCTCACGGCCCCGCCGCTCCCGCCGGCTCCAAGAACCGAGAATAGTACCGGAGACAGCCTCAGCCCGGAAGTATTCTGTCCGGAAGTGTCGCACGGAGGCGGGCCCTGAGGGAGGTTGGATCGCGGCTGCGCGCTGGGCCTAGGAAAGAGCGGCGGAAATCTGTGGCGAGTAGGTGAACGCGAGGAACGGAGAGAAGGTGGCAGGAGGCGGGGGACAAGTGCTTCTCCGCGAAACCGAACTTCACTCCTAGGGCCCGTCGAGGAGGCATGAGCAGAACCCGGAAGCAAATGAACTGGAAGTGACGCGCGGCGCTCCACCGGCCGACGGTGGCTGGCCGGGTTGTCATGGAAACAGGTTGCAGAGCGGGGAGATTGGTTTTGGGGTTTTTGGGGGTCCTTTTTCCCACCTTGTCGACTTTCCCTTGGTCAGGATAGTGCTGGAGAACCGGGACTGACGTGAAGACCCGCGATCCCATTTCAAAGAAGGGACGGCAGAGGTCACGCGAGACTGGAGAGGGGGCTATGGGTGTTACTGCTGGTGACCCAGGTTGAGGATGCCGATCTGGGTAGGGTGGTGGGGTCGACAAGGCTTCAGGGGAGGGCTCTGCACTTAGTACTTGTTCCTTGCAGAGTACCTGGGTTCCGTCCCCAGCACCCACGTGGCAGTTTACCACCATCTATAACACCAGTACCAGGAGATCTGATGCTCTCTCACACCTCCACGGTTATCTGGCACATGCATGGTGCACATACGTAGATTCAGGCAACACACTCATATACGTAGTTAATCGCTACGTAGCGAAACTTTCTCAAGTAATAACAATGGATATAATAATAATGGAAATAATAAATTCCTATTAATTCATAGACGACCTCATTGCCCGGTTCTGTAACCCTATTTAGAAAGCTGAGTCAGGAGGAGTGTGAGTTTAAGGCTAGGATGAATAACTTATCGAGCTCCTCCCCCAAAATAATAAAAGGTTGGAGCTGTAGCCCAGCCCTAGAACCCTTGTCTAGACTGTGTGTATTCCCTGGGTTCAGTTCCAAACAAGGAAAAAAGAGGGTGGGGAGACTCCCAGTGTAGACTTAACTAACATCTTATCCTTGAACTTGCCACTTAATGTCTCGGACCTGCATCATAATATCTGTTAAAAAACAACAACAACAATAATACCAGCTCCCTAGTGAGATGTAGTCCGAATGAACTACATAGAAACTGCTTAGTGGAGCTGGAGAATTGGCTCAGTGGTGAAGAGCACTGGGGTCCTGAGTTCAATTCCCTGTGTCCACATGGAGCTCACAAGCATCTGTAATGGGGATCTGATGCCCTCTACTGGCCTGCAGTTGTTCATGCAAACAGATCACTCAAATCTTTTTTAAAAAGAAACTGCTTAGCACACAGTGAGCTCAGACACTAAGGACCTAAAGGAGTTGGCGTTTGAGTCTAGGTCAGTCTAGAGCTCAGTGTTAGCTACTGGTCTGGAACTCATTTGTAGCCCAGGCTACTCTCAAACTTGTGGTTCAGCCTGCCTCTGTCTCCTGAATGAAAGTGCTGATTCTCAGTTCCCTAATCATGGAAACCATGGGGCATGAGCAATCCCCGATTTTCCTGCAGGACCTGCACAGTCTGTGCTGGCTTAAGTCCTGACACCTTGCACCTGACTCTTCACAGGCGTCTCTAACTCCTGATTGCCACATTTACTTGCAACTCCCTGAGAGATGAACTCGCAGAGGACCTGGGTTCCCCAGATCCACACACCAGTCCCAGGGAATCAGACCCCTGCTGCCTGGCCTCTGAGGGCATTGCACACATGTGATGAACAGACATACATTCAGACCAAAAAAGTTCATACACACCAAATAATTTTTAAAACTTAAGACATTAAGCATCATTTGTCATTGACTGGACTTTTTGCGTTTGTTTTTCCTTTCTTTCAAAACAATCTCTCTGTAGCCCTGGCTGTCCTACCTGGAACTCACTCTAGACAAGGCTGGGCTTGAACTCAGAGATCCACCTGCCTCTACCTCCTGAGTGCTGGGATTAAAGGTGTGGACCACTACCTCTTGCTTTTTCAGGCCTCTGGCCTCCTCTTCCCAATACCTGGTCGTGGGTGCCCTCCCCAGCACCTGTCCCTGTCTTGCTTGCTCGTGTCCAGCCAGAGCTTCGGCCTTTCTCTTGCGGCTCCCCTCAGCACTCTTAGTAACTTTATGTCAGCTCTCAGGACAGCAGGTCACATATGTGTTCACCTGATGTCTACACTAGGCCCCGAGATCCTTTTCATCTGTATTCCCCAGAAGCCCCCTGCATGTCTGATTGGGGGCCATCCAACTGGAGCTCTTGGATTGCCGTGGTCATGAACTTCACTCTTAGAACCATGGCTGTACCAACAAAAGAATGCCAGTGGCTTCTCAGAAGCTTCCGTAATCCACATACAAGTTTAGGGGTAGAGCCTGTACTGCTTTTTTCAGATGAACCAATTCTGTTCCTAGCTCCCACATCAGGTTTCTCATAACCGCAACTCCAACCCCAGGGGCTCCAACACTTTTGCCTTTGATTTGAGAGCTCCTGCACTCACAGGGCAGACATGCACATCATTTAAAAAGTAAAAATTAACTTTTAAAGAGGCTTGGGAATGGTGGTGCACCCCTTTAATCTTAGCACTTGGGAGGCAGAGGCAGGTGCATTTCCGTGAGTTCCAGGACAGCCAGGGCTACATGAAGAAACCCTGTCTCTAAAGACAAAACAAAAGGAAAACAACAAAAAGCTCTTTAAGAGCCAGCAGTGGTGGCGCCTGCCTGTAAACTCAGTGCTCAGTAGATGGGGAAGGAGAGTCGGGAGTTCAAGGCTATCCTTGCCTACAGAGTAAGTTGGGGCCAGCCTGAGCTATATGAGACCTGTCTCAAACCCCCACACAATGAAAGGGAAAAGGAAAGCACTCTAAGCCAGTGTGAGCCAATGTGGCAAGCTTGTATTTCACACAGGGCTGCTGCAGAAAAGTCCCTTCTGCCTCTGTGGTTCCGTGACAGCCAAGAGGGAAGCCCTAGGGATGGAGATGCCTGACATCTCCTGTCAGAAAGACTCACAGTCTCAAGAGAGGAACATTTCTCATCTTTTACACAAATGAAGACTGCTGACTTCTGAGCTTGGTATCCAGACTTCATTACATAACGACCCATCCGCAGGTTACATAACGGCCATGTGGTAAGTCAGGACCTTTACTCTTTAGGAACCAACACTACCTGCCTCTTTTTTTTCCTCCATAAATCACAAAAGTAGCATACAGAACAAAAGCCAAAAGAGTAAGAGTGGTTACCCTGTTGACCCCACAGTGGGCTTTTAACACAAGGGCAAGACGCCGTGTGATTACAGCAGCAAACCAAGGGTCAGCTCTAACCAGTGAGTGATGTGGCTGCCTAGCCAACCTGTACCTGTAGAGGACAATAGAACTACACGGTACCTCAAAGCACACTGCAAGAAAGAGACACTTTGACAACAGAATAAAAAAACAACAGCCAGCATCAATAAGTATCCAGAGCCAACCAGAGATGGGAATATGGGGTCAGATGCCTATTTCCCCAGTCATTCTAGTCCCAGCACTTGGAAAGCTGAGGCAGGAGAATGGCTGCAAGTTCAATACCAATCTGAGACCTACATAGAAGTGGTCTAGTTTGGAGGGACAGGGAGGCACTCCACGGTTAAGAACCCTTGCTGTCTGGGGGTTGGGGATTTAGCTCAGGGGTAGAGCGCTTGCCTAGGAAGCGCAAGGCCCTGGGTTCGGTCCCCAGCTCCGGAAAAAAAAAAAACAAAAAACAAAAAAAAACCCTTGCTGTTCTTCCAGAGTTTCGAAGTTCAGTTCCCAGCACCCACATTACACAGCCCACAATCACCTGTGACTCAAGCTCCAGAGGATCTGATACCCAGCTGAACATAAGGAATGGACCTTGTTTTCAGTTACGTGTATGTGTGCTCTGCCTTCACATATGTGCACCATGTTATGCGGTACCCACAGAGACTAAGAGGGCAGGGTGTTGAGACTCACTAGAACTGGAATTACAGAGAGTTTCAAGGCATGTGCCACCACTGCTCAGCCAATATTTATTTTTATGTGTACAAGTATGCAATATGCCCTTCTGTGAGTCTGTGCACCTCATGCCTGCAGTGCCCGTAGAGGCTAGAAGGGGGCAGCATCAGATCCCCTTGAACTGGACTTAACAGATTAGTCTTCTAGTGCTAGGAATGCCTCCTGATTCCTGTGAAAGCAGCCAATTCTCTTAACCACTAAGCTATCTCTTTAGCCCTGCAGCCATCTAACTATGCAGCCATCTCTTCAGACCCAATAAAAACAAATCTTTAAAGAAAAAAGAACTTGCTGGGTACTGTGATGTATACTTGTAATCCCAGTACTTAGAAGGCAGAGCATGAGAGTGGCCCAAAATTCTAAGACAGCCACAACTGCATAGTAAGACCCTGTGCCCATTCCCAAGACCCCCCCAAAAACAGGGCTATATAGCTGAGCAGTAGAGTGCTTGCCTCACTGCATGAGGCCTCAGGTTCAATCCTCAGTATTTCAAGTAATAAAATCCCATAGTTTTCAGTGGGGTTGTGAGCATGTGGGCAGGTCTGGCCTTCCTTTCAGCTGGAGGGAAGAAAGCAGTCGGGCCAGAAAAAACGAGGAGACGGAAGCTCAGCAGCTGTCGAGCACACAACTGGGTGCTAAGATACAGGGCCTGGCACACACCGTGCTGGACATAGTAGAATGGTATCTTCCTGAGTGCTAGCTCACAGTGTCTAATGAGCACTAGAAAGCCTGAAACCTCTCTGCCTCAGGCTCCTCTCCTGTCAGCTTCCAGATAACTGCACCTGCCAGACAGATAGATACAGGTGACAAGAGATGTCTGCCCAAGTGCTGGACCAAGCACTCAACAGTAGCCATCGATACTGGAGGTCAGTTGCTAATAGCCCCCTGCTCACGTAAAATCCCCATTTGTAGCCTTGGCTGACCCAGAACCCTGCCCCCACTTCTCAGGTGATAGGATTACAGGTGTGTGCAGCCACCTTCCGAGGCGAAGGCTTACCGTTTTTGTTTGTTTTTACATTAATTATTATGTTTATGAGGGGAGGTATCATTGCACACCACAGCACAGGTGTGGAGGTGAGAGAACAACTTGATGAAGTCAGTCATCACCTCCTACCAACACGGCCCCAGGGACGACTGAGGTCAAGCACCTAGGCCACCCACCGTGCCAGCCCTCCACCTGACCTCATTCCCATCCCTTCAAAAGAGCAGCAGTTCTCAACCTATGGATCGTGACACTCTGCCAGCCTACATATCAGATATTTATGTTACCACTCATCACAGTAGCAAGGTTTATAAAGGAGCAATGAAATGATTTTATGGTTGGGGACAGTACAGCATAGACTGTATTGAAGGGTCTAAGGGTTAGTTTGGTTAAGAAGCACTGGCCTCCGGTCACCACCACGCCCACTGCTCATTACACTCCCTTTTCCTTTACGTTTTCTTCAGAGCTTTACACTGTGGCCAAGGCCAAGTACTCACTATTTAGCACCAGGCTGTCCCTGAACTCAGGGCAGTTCTCCTGCATTGGCCTGCTTAGACTATAGGTGTGATAAATCCGACCATTCCTTTTGATTGAATGAAATATCCCTGACACACCTTTCAAGGACCCTCCCTCTGGACAAAAAGCCTTTTATTAAAAGATTTTTCTGCTGGGGATTTGGCTCAGTGGTAGAGCACTTGCCTAGCAACCGCAAGGCCCTGGGTTCGGTCCCCAGCTCTGGAAAAAAAAAAAAGATTTTTCTAAACAATTGTTTTGCTTTCTGTGTGTTTTGTCTGCACGTATATATATGCCCTGTGTGTGTGCTTGGTGTCCATGAAGTCAGAAGAGAGCATTGGAACTGGAGTTACGGATAGTTGAAAGCTAACATGTAGGTGTTGGGAATTGAACCTGGGTCCTTTACAGGAGCAATAATAGCTCTTCTGAGCCATCTTTCCGGCCCCTAAATTAAAAAAAAAAAAAAAGATTTAATTGTATGTGTATGGGTGTTTTACCTGCATGTACTCTGTACACCACACTGGTAACTGGTACCCACAGAGAACAGTAGAGGGGGTCAGGTCCCTCAAAGCTGGAGTTAAAGTTGATAAGGAGCTGCCTAACGTGGGTGCTAGGAACCCAACTGAGCTATCTGTGGAGATTGTTGAGCCGATTTTGTTTGTTTTGTTATTGTTGTTATTTGTTTGTTTGGTTTGGGTTGTGTTTTTGGGACAGGCCCTTTTTGTGTAGCCCTCTGACTGTCCTGGAACTCACTTTGCAGACCAGGTTGGCCTCAGACTCACAGAGATCCCACCTGCCTCTGCCTCCAGGGTGCTGGGATTAAAGGCGTGCACTGCCACCGCCCAGCATGTTGAGCCTACTTCCAACAGTGTCTTTGTAGTTTGTCTCACGATTGTGAGTGTATGCGTCAAGTCGGACTGAGTGTGGAATCATCTCCCCAAACCTCGGTTACTTGACCTACATTCATAGTTCCCTGCTCAAGGTTATCTTGATTAGGTTTGATTTGATTTCATTGTTGGAGACGGTGTCCTGCAGCCGAGAGTTTGCTGTGCTAACAAGAATGGCCTTGAACTCCTGACTCTCATGCCTTTACCTCCCCATAACAGGAATTAGAAGAGGACATCACTGCCTGGTTAGCATCACGCTGGGTCACCCATGCTAGGCAAGCACTGCCTGCTGGGTGAGATACCAGGAGGAAAGAGGTTCATCCAAACCTGACAGCAGGTTTTACCTAATGAGGCTTCCTGCCCTAGTACAGGAGGCTAAGGAGGCCATCTCGTTCCTGAGCACTCGTTGCCTTGGAGGTGGTTGTCACCCGCAAAGCAGGCACATGTGTTCTCTGACTCCTTCACAATCCACAATCCACAATCTACCCCTTTTCTCCCTGTATAAACCCAACTCCAGTGCCTCAAATCCTCACAGCACCCACAAGTCCAAAGGTAACTACTGGCTAAGAGCTGTTATTACCAGGGATCCACCCTGCCCAACCCACCTCCAAGGAGACATAGCTCACGGGTTTGGATCTTGATCTCACCTGGGGGCTGTTTAATTGCTCTGAATACAGTCCCCAGAGGTCATGGCCATTAGTGTGTAGACCGTACAGCCCTTCAAGTACAGGGCTTCAAAGGGTCATTTGCAGGGTTGGGGATTTAGCTCAGTGGTAGAGCGCTTGCCTAGCAAGTGCAAGGACCTGGGTTCGGTCCCCAGCTCCGAAAAAAAAAAAAAAGAGTGAATGTTCAAAGGGTCATTTGCAGAAAGCAAACATCTTTGCCCTTTGAAGCAAGCAAGGAAAAGCCACCCACCAGTTAACACACCAGCATCCCTTGCCAGCGTCCCTTGGCAGGAAAAAAAAAAAAAAAAAAAAAAAAACATAGGAGAGTCTAGGGAGATGACTCAGCAGTCAGGAACATTTGTGGCTGAGGACCAGATCCCAGTATCCTCTTGGGATGGCTCAAAACTGCCAATCATTCCAATGCCAAGTGATACAGCACCCTCTTCTGGGCTCTGAAAGCACCTGCAAACACAGGTGCATACTTACGCATGCGTGAATAAGAAAATGTAAAAGAAAAAACCAGAAGGAAAGGGGCTGCAAGCACGTGGAACTACAGCACGTCACATCCAGGGCCACGAGCATTCTGAGCTGCAGGCTCATACGAGTTGGAAGTGCAACTTTTTTTTCTTTAAGATTTATTTATTTAAAAGAAGTACCTTGGGCTGGAGAGATGGCTCAGCGGTTAAGAGCACCCAGCAATCGCATGGTGTCTCACAGCCATCTGTAGTGGGATCCGATGCCCCTTTCTGGTACCTGTTAAGAGAGCAAGAGTGTACTCATATACATAAATAAATAAATAAATCATATAAATAAATCTTTAAAAAAAAAAGAAAAGAAAAGAAAAAGAAGTACCTTGTTTTCAGACACACCAGAAGAGGGCATCAGATCCCATTACAGATGGTTGTGAGCCACCATGTGGCTGCTGGGATTATGAACTCGGGACCTCCGGAAGAGCAAACAGTGCTCCTTACTGCTGAGCCACTGCTCCAGCACCCTGAAGTGCAACTTTTTAGAAGCACTTTTTGTTTGTTTGTTGCTTTGGTTTTTGAGAAAGGGTCTCTCTATGCAATCCAGGCTGACCTCAAAGCTCAAAACTTGGGCTGGAGAGATAGCTCAGTGGTTAAGAGCACTGACTGCTCTTCCAGAGGTCCTGAGTTCAATTCCCAGCAACCACATGGTGGTTCACAACCATCTGTAATGGGATCTGATGCCCTCTTCTGGTGCGTCTGAAGATAGCGTACACTGTACTCATATAAATATAATAAATAAATATTTAAAAAAAAGCTCAAAACTTTGAATTTTACAGGTAAGTACACCATCCTGTATCCCAAGCTAGTCTCAAACTCACTATATTGCCCAGGACAGCCCTGAACTTCTGATCCTCTTGCCTTCACTTCTCAAGTGCCGGGGATTATGAGTGTGCACTACCACATGTGACATATACACTTTTAGGGATGGAACCCAGGAACCCATGTGCAATGCTAGGCGAGAACTCTACCTATGTGGACACAGTACTTTCCAGACAATCAACTCCTTGCTGCTCTCGGAATCGATCATTGCCAGTACCCCAACACCTGCCAGAACTCTTGGCACCTACAAGATATTGGCTGGTCGTCTTCCTGTTATACTTCCTTCAGCTCAAGCCTCTACTTTATTTTACTTTTCCAGGCCACGAATAAGCCATAGGGAAAGGGCAGTAAGCATGTCTAGAAAACGGGGAAGATTAACACAGGTGGCATCCACCTACAGGCCAGGGGACTGAGATACACACGTCCCCCCTTAGAGGTGCAGGCAGGAAACCTTGACTTCTCCTTTCCAGTCAGAAAAAAACCTTTGAGAAATCAGATGAAATCATCTCTGGCCACACCTGGTGGTGCCATCTGTACCTCCAAATACTCGGTAGGCTGAGGCAGGAGGATGGAAAAGTCAAAGCTCGCCTGGGCAAGTTGGTGAGCTAGCTAAGGTCAACTGTAATAACGATACACATTCATAGTCTGTGTTCCTGTGGGTGAGAGGCGTGGGCACAGCGTGGCGGGGTCCTCTACTCTAGGCTGCCATCTACACACCTGGTGGGAGGTGGCCTTCAAAAGCCCCGGTGGGTTGTGGGGCCCGCCCACCTCCGCCCCTCGCGCGTGCGCAAACGACGGCGGGCCCGCCCCCCTCGGCGGCTCTTTCTCTCTCAGCGCGACGCTCCTCAGCGGCAAGATGGCGGCGGCGCAGCCGGAGTCCCGCGACGGAGCCGCGCAGTCGGCGAAGCCGGCGTCCGAAACTGACCCTCTCAGCCGCTTTACGTGTCCCGTGTGCCTGGAAGTGTTCGAGAAGCCCGTGCAGGTGCCCTGCGGACACGTGTGAGTGGCGGGCGCCCGCCGGGGAGGGAGCGCGGGTGGGCGACCGGCGGCGTCGGACCCTGGAGCACGGCCGGCCCCCTCGAACCTCGGCGTCGCGCCTCACCAGGCCGCCCCCTGGGCGTCCGAAGTGCGCCGGAGGCCGCGGGCGGCAAGTTTTGACAGCGGGCGCTGGGCTAGCCTGGAACAAAAGGGAAGTGTCGGGAGGCTCGGCCGTACCCGCGTACAGGGTGTGAGGTGCTCTCGGAGGCGTCCTTCCCTCGGGGTGAATGAAGCCCGGTATTACGGGCCTGGGCTTCCCTAGGTGCTGTGACCGTGTAGCGATATGTGAAGTCCGTTCTTCCACATTTCAAACACCAGTCAGCTGTGACTGGGGATGCCCGACCACCTTCCTCATTTTCCCTGTGACCCCGCCCACGGGCGACCACCTAGGAGTCGGTCTTCGTGACTCCCCCAACTCGAGTACGAGCATCTTTTTTGGATGCACTCCCACTATCGTCCTGGGAGTGCCAGTCTTTTTCCGGGTGAATCAACATGCAAGTGTCAAGACTCGCTCACTCGGGGCAGCCTCACCTGTCAGACCATCCCTGGTGCGTTGCCCGGGTCTGGTTTGGTCCAGGGCCTTGCCAGCACCGTGGGATGCTTGTTACTTCCAGGAACACTGAGCTCCTGCCAGCTTGAGTTCAGGTACAGGTTTTCAAGCTTCGCGTCCCGACGTAACGTAGACAACCTCCCTCACTTGTCTCCTGGCTCTGCTAGCTCTTTCATTACACAGAGCCGCATGTAGGGACACAAGAAGAGAGTACCATATCCTCACCTCCCGTTAACGGAAACCAGTGTTGGGCACAGAGAACATCCCCAGACCCCTTACAGTTTACTGGAGTGTCTGCATGCCTCTCTGTGTGCTGCTTTGGGATAGAGCTTTAGAGGCAATTTGGCCCTCGGGTTTACAGTTCAGGAAATTGATTGTAAGTAGTGGCCAGCGAGATGGCTCGAGCTCTTGTCACCAAACCTGATGACTTCAGTTCGCTCCTGAGGTAGAAGAATTGACTCCCACAGACTGTCCTCTGATTTCCATCTGTCCTCAGTGATACACACATTCGTGTGCGCACACATAAATACTTTTTAAGGGAACTACTAATGACTGTGCAAACTATGGCATGTGTAGTAGGAGAGCATGTGGGGGCTGCTGACATTTATGGAAAAACGTGACTTGATTGAGAAGCACCAGAGTTTGAGGCTTCCTTGACTTTTTTCCTAGGTCAGAGGGCAAGAAGCAGTCCTGCCAGGCATAGCAAACGTTACCAGCCCCAGTCAGTGTCCAGCATATTGGTGCTGTTTGAAGTCAGACACACACACCTTTGTCGAAGAGTAGCAGATGCTCCGAGCCTTCTCCAAGTGCTCTGGGCACTAACTACTTCATTTTGAATGTTTGCCTTTGAAGTTGGAGAGCCCTACAGCTGTGGTTGGGGCATTTGATTTTTATGAAATTCAGGTCAAGCCCTGTGGCTACACGGTTTCGGATCTGGTGGAGCACAGATAGCTAGATGCTAAAGAGCACTGACAGGCAGAACTAGTTGATGTCCATTTCTAGGAAATAGAAACTGAAAGTCAGCTCCAGACACAGGCATCTAGATGCTGCCTCCTTGTAGGGCACACAGACTGTAAGGATCTGGTGGACTGTTTTTTTGTTTGTTTGTTTGTTTGTTTGTTTGTTTTTTGGTTCTTTTTTTCGGAGCTGGGGACCAAACCCAGGGCCTAGCGCTTCCTAGGTAAGCGCTCTACCACTGAGCTAAATCCCCAGCCCCTCTGGTGGACTGTTAAATCAACTGCTTTAATCTGTGCTGGCTTGGATTCCTCAGTTGTCTTGAGTTATTCTTGGGATGGGCTATTGTGAAGAGCCTGCCCACCCTGCCTTGCCTTTTCTCTGTGTGATCTGCCACAGCATTGCCCCAAAGGCCTTCCTTTCTGTACTTGACACAATCTGTGGCCAGGTCTTTGTGGCCTGCTGTTCAGTGTTATCTCAGATGCTCAGTGCTCCACTTGCCAGGCTCTCTGTTACCATCCTTATTCTTCATCACTGCATGAAGTCACTGTATTCTTCAAATTCAGCGTCATGCTGAGTGGTATGGTGCACACCTTTAATCCCAGTACTTGGGAGGCAGAGGCAGGAGGTCCTCTGAGTTAAGACCAGCCTGGTCTATAGAGTGAGTTCTAGGACAGCCAGGGCTACACAGAGAAACAAACAAACCAACAAACATTACAAAAAAGGAGTATAGAATGATAAGGATGGGGCTTTTGTCTCCTCTGCCCTCAGGTAACTAACTAGCTACCTCCCAGCCTGGACTAGAATTTTTTCCTAATAGAAATGATAAAGATTTCTTAAAAGATAGTAAAAAAGGGGGGGGGAGGGTGTGTGTCATTTCTGATATGTATGTACGCACACTCACAAACACACACGCAAACACACACACACACATACACACACACACACTGCTCTTCCAGCAGTCTGTTAGTGTAGCCATAAGACCGACCTGTCTGAGTGAGTCTGTTTGGTGTCCTGTGCCTTAGTAGCCTTCTTGTGCTGTGAGCCAGCAGGTGCCACCTCTGCCTCTGGGCCATGGTGTGAGTCCTGGAATACGTGAGAATTTTCAGCCTGAGTGCCCTCCCTCCCTCAGTAGCTTCTGATCTGCAGGATCTGTACTGTTTAATTTCCTGCCTGTGAGTAAAGTTCCCTCGACACTTTTGAATTTGGGGCTTGGGGGTTTTTTTGCTTTGTTTTTTGAGACAAGGTCTCTCTATGTAGTCTAGCTCTCCTGGAACTTGCTATGTAAACCAGGTTGGCCTGGAAGTCAGAGAACCTCCTGCCTCTGCCCCCTAAGTTCTGCACTACCAAGCAGAGACTGAACTTTTAATTTGAGGGCATGGGATATTCTCTGCCAATCACACTCTTTTAAGGTTGATCCAGAGGCTGCCTCTGAGGTCTGATGAGCAGTGTTCTTGGGGTATAACCAGCTCCTCTGGGTCTGTATGTTTGCACAGTGCTTCCCTTTCACCTCTGATAGTAACAGTCTCACCTGTTGTTTCATGAGAACCAGATACCAAGCGTTTGCAGTACAGTCAGGCTCCAGCGGTCCTCCAGATGGGTATGACATCTTCCTCTTGCACACAAGAAAAGGGCTCAGGGGGGTTGGGGATTTAGCTCAGTGGTAGAGCGCTTGCCTAGCAAGCGCAAGGCCCTGGGTTCGGTCCCCAGCTCCGAAAAAGAAAGAAAAAAAAAGAAAAGAGAAAAGGGCTCAGGAAACCTCATCAAGACTCCCTATGACAGGAGCTAAGCTCTGAAGGCTCAAACATCATGCCTTTCTCCAAATACCAGGCTGTGTGTGTGATTTCTCCATAATGTCCCAAACCCCAGGTGCAGTGTTTTGTTTTGTTTTGTTTTGTTTTCAGTTGGAAAGGGCATGGTATTTTATTTGAATAAGATCAGGGAATCACTGTCCCAATCCATGATTCATTGTGTCTTTTAAAAGTTGATCCACTTTCGTGTCTTGTCTCTTTGCATGACACAGGTTCTCTGTATGTCTTGTTGTAGCTTTTGCTCTGCATGCCTGCAGGAATGTCTGAAGCCGAAGAAGCCTGTCTGTGGCGTGTGCCGCAGTGCTCTGGCGCCTGGCGTCCGGGCTGCGGAGCTGGAGCGGCAGATCGAGAGCATAGAGACCTCTTGCCATGGCTGCCGTAAGGATGTATGTGCACTTCACATGGAGGGCCCTTGTCTTTGGTGATGAGACGGTAAAAGCTAGAGCAAGTGTCTGCAGTTAGAGCCTGAGTACTGGCTCACAGCACAAGTGCATGCTGCTGCGTGTGGTGGCTGTGCTGCGGGGTGGGAGGGATGCTGGTAGTTTTTTGTTTGTTTTGTTTGTGGTTTTGGTTTTTTCACCTTGCTGGGTTTTATTTTTTCATGACTTGGTTTAACGATTTATACAATTTACTTTATACATTTTACTTCAGGCTACTGGAGACCTACTTCAGAAAGTATGACACTTGTGTGTGTTCTACTCTAAATAGGATATAAGAGTATTTCGTGATTTTTAAGATAGATATAGAATGAACATCCCTCGGTGTAGAGTGCTTGCCTAGCATGCAAGAAGCCCTGGGTTCCATTCCCCAGCCCCCTTTCAACTAGACATGATGGCCCACACCTATAATCCCAACACTCTGTATGGTAGCAGGAGAATCTAAATGTAAGAGCCAGCCTGGTGTGCATGAGGCTGTCTCTCAAAAAAAAAAAACAAAATAACCAACTCTGCACTGAGCTCAAGGGAAACTCGAGTCTGCCACTAGAGTCATGAAATTTACTGTTGCGTTGTAGCCCTTTCCAGAGTCTGGGGTGTAAGGTGGAGGGCGGTAGATGTCTCCCTACCAGTGGAATGCGCTCTTGAGCACTTGTACGGGGCTGTCACTGTACCATCACTGTGGTGTCCCCTCAAGCACTTGCACCAGGCTGTCACTGTGTGCTTACCTACACTGCTCACTGCTGCTGGGAGCACAGATAACTAGGGCTTCATCTTCCTTTGTGGTTTTTAAGTCATTCCAACTTTTATTCCAGACAGTAAAAAGGGGTAAACACCACTGTGTTTTCCTCCACCGACTTCGATGGAAAGGCAGTCAGTGTGTTGTGTGGTGTACACACACACTGGTGATCCTGGCCCTTGGGCTGATGGGTTGGGGTCGGGGTGGTGGTGGTGGTACATTTCCTTTTGGGCAGTTGCTCAGCACTCTCTACCTTAGGCCAGCATCACTGCAGATGTTTCCACACACACAAGATGCACTTGCTAGATTTATTTATTCTATATACATGAGTACACTGTTGCTATCTTCAGACACACCAGAAGAGGGCATCGGATCCCATTACAGATGGTTGTGAGCCACCATGTGGTTGCTGGGAATTGAACTCAGGACCTCTGGAAGAGCAGTCAGTGCTCTTAACCACTGAGCCATCTCTCCAGACCTCTTACCTCTTTTTTATACTTGAATTTATACTTGTATGTCTTTGTTATTTTGTTTTACTTTTGTTTGTGTTTAGATAAGGCCTTACTGTAGACCAGACTGGCCTTGAACTCCGTTCCACCTGCCTCTGCTCCCCAGCGCTGCAATTACAGGCATGAGTCACCACAGCTAGGTCTTGGTGCTTATCCCCTGCCTGACTTGCTGGGTTTCTTGGGGGTTTTTTGTTTTTGTTTTTTGGGACAAATTTTCTCTTGTGTGGTCCTGATTGTCCTGGAACCAGATACCAGGACTCATGGAGATCCTCCTGCCTCGACCGCCCAAGTGCAGAGATAAAAGTGTGGCCACCACACCTGATCTGGTGCCTTAGCCACACCAGAAACAAACAGTAGGGTCTTTTATGGTCAAGGCTGCCTTTAAGGCAGTCCTCCTGCCTCCACCCTGGAAGTGCTGGGTTACAAATGTGAGAGGTCATGCCTGGCAGGTTTCTCTCTCTCCCCTCCCTTTTATTTATGTTTTATATTGTTAAGATTTATTTATTTTTATGTGTATTAGTAGTTTGCCTGTATGTATGTCTGTGCAAAGGTGTCAGATCCCCAGTTTGTAACTAATTACAGACAGTTGTGAGCTGCCCTGTGGGTGCTGGGTCCTTTGGAATTGAACCTGGGTCCTCTGGAAGAGCAGCCAGTGCTCATAATTGCTGAGTCATTTCTTCAGCTCCCCTTTTTATTCTTACTCAGGGTCTCCTGCACCCTCAGCCGGCCTCAGATTCAGGAAGTCTGGGAATGTCTTTGAACTCTGAATTCTGAGCATCATCGTGTAGATGGCTGTAAAAGAATGTATCTCTTCCCTCAGTCCTTGCAGAGGGTTTGGTATTTGGGGTACACAGTAAGACTTTGACAGTCCGTACAGGTTTGTTCCAACATTTAAATTCAGGCTCCTAAGTGGATAGCCGAGCCCAGGCCCTGGGCCAGCTCCTAGGTAGTGGCTGAGTCAGTGCACTCTGGCTGGTGCCTATACTCTGGGATTGGAATCTTTTTCTCTCTCACTTTTTTTTTTTTTTTTTTCATTTTAAATCTCAACAAACTGTCCTCCATCTTTGTCTTTTTCCATGGTCGCTTTTCTCCTTTGTGTGCTCAAAATTTTCTCCATTTCCAAGGTTAGTAAAGCTGTGTGTTACTGGCACATGCCAGTAATACCAGCACTGGGAAGGTGGAAGCAGGGGGACAAAGGTTCAAAGCCAGCCTGGTCTATATGAGACCTTGTCACAAAACAATAAAAATTGGTGATTGTGTGGTACACATGCCCCCATATAATCTCCCTTCCTCATTTTGTGTTTTTTTTGTTTTGTTTGTTTGTTTGTTTTTTTGTTTTTTTTGGGGGGGGTTCTTTTTTTCGGAGCTGGGGACCGAACCCAGGGCCTTGCGCTTCCTAGGTAAGCGCTCTACCACTGAGCTAAATCCCCAGCCCCGTGTATTTTTTTTTCTATTAATTTATTCACTTTTTATCCTGGTCAAAGGCCCCCTTCCCACAGTCCGCTCCCCTTATATAATTTTTTTTTTTTTTTTTTTTTTTTTTTGGTATAGAATAGAGTTTATTCAGGGGCATGGGGAGAGGAGTTAAGAGGGCAGTAGGGCAGAAAAAGAAAGTAGAGTAGAAAAGGAGAGGAATAGAGTAGAGGCTGGCCATGAGCACGTGGAGAGAAGAGGGGAGGAGAATGGGGAATGCAGCTGGAGGCAGACCAAAATAATACTCAGTTTCTGTGTAGGTTAGGCCAGCTTGAAACTCTTGGTGGTCTTCCTGCCTTACCCTCCCAGAGTCCTTGAGCTCACAGATGTGTGCCACCCTGCCCAAGTAAGAGTCAATTTAGATGTGTGTGTTGGGCTCGCAAACTGACTTTGCAGGCGGTAGTGCTTGCTGCCTAATCCTAAGGACCTGAATGAGGCCTGAGCTCAGAACCTGTGAATAGATGGATGCTGTAGCAGAAGCTTGTAGGCCACCCAGCCTGGCTTCCCTACTAGGGGAAGGTCTTGTCTCAGACAAGGTAGAAAGGTAAGGACAGCAGCTCGGGGTGTCCTTGGCTTTCACACACGCAAGTCACATATACATGCACAAAATAGATAAGCATGTAGAGTACTTAAAAATAGCACTTGGAAAATGTCAGTAAGCAGAGAGCAGATGGTTGGGGGGAGAGCGACCTCACAGTGGAAGCAGATGTAGGTGAATAAAACAGCAGCCTGGCTCCTGCCCACTGGTACAGTCAGGAGGGGTTCAGTTGTACAGCCCAGTGTGCGGGTCTAATTTTCTTGTCCTTGGTTGGGGATTACCTCTTATGGACGCCTCACTAACTATTGGTCCTGCTCTTTCTATTCAAGTTTGTCCTATCTAAGATCCGGGCCCACGTGGCTTCATGTTCCAAATACCAGAGTTACATCATGGAAGGTGTAAAGGCCACTACCAAGGATGCATCCCTTCAGCAGAGGTACAGACCTACTCCCCAGGAAGACGTGGGATGCATGTGTTGTTGGAAGGTTCAGGGTGTGAATTTGGAGAATTGGAGGTGTCACTGGAGCTGGCTAGGTTGACCGGTTCTGGGGTGGGAATGTGTTCATATCAGGCTGTGCTCCTAATGTGCAAGCACTCAGTTCTTGGAACAGCTCTCAGGGTCTTCTTCTCTCACCTCCCAGAAATGTCCCAAACCGATACACCTTTCCTTGTCCTTATTGTCCCGAGAAGAACTTTGATCAGGAAGGACTTGTGGAGCACTGCAAACTCACTCACAGCACGGATACCAAGTCTGTGGTAAGAATTGGCTTTTCTTCTTTGACTTAATAGAAAATAACCAGGCTGTACAGTGAAGCCTTAACCCTTCACCCAACTTAACATTTTGCCCGGATTGCTTAACTGTGTTCTATATATGTGATTTTTTTTTTGATGAGCCATTTAGGAAGAGCTTATAGGTACCTTTTGCCATTTGAATATTTCAGTGTCTATCTTAAATTTTTCTTTAAAAATCACTTAGACAAAAACAACAGACTCAGAGTCTCATGTAGGCTGTGCTAGCCTTGCACTCACCATTAGCAGGGGTGGCTTTGAATCTTATCCTCGTGTTTTACCTTCCAAGTGAGGATGACCACCACAGGCCCACAGGCCGGAGCCGCCACGCAGATTGCAGACGTTCTCTTTTCACGTGCTTGTTGCACGGGCGTTGAACCTGGGGTCTTACCTGTTTTAGGCAAGTGCTCCAGCATCAAGCCATGCACCAGCCTAGCAGCTATAGAGATAAGTGGGTGCTGTCAGAACTGGCAAAGGTGGTTCAAACTCCAGCTATGTTCAAGACTGGGTGCTCTCGTTCATAGACCAGTCAGAAGGGGAGCAGATGCTGCTGCGTCCTTGTCTAGCTAGGCTCACAGTCCAGAGGAGTCCAGCACCAGCTCAGCAGTGTCTTCAGGGTTCACAGTGAAAGGTGACTTCTAAAAGGCTTGGAACTCATGTGGCCACAGCCTGAGTTTGAAGCAGGGAGTGTGTGAGCTTGGAGAGCTGAAACAGAGTTGGTGACTGGAGTCAAAGAGGCAGACTTAGCGCTTGCCTAGGAAGCGCAAGGCCCTGGGTTCGGTCCCCAGCTCCGAAAAAAAAAGAACCAAAAAAAAAAAAAATAGACAAAGAGGCAGACTTGAGGAAGCTGTGTTCTCCTGGACGAAGGAGGAGGCTGGGTCTGTCTGCAGTTGAGGAAGGCTGCTGCCCCATTAGGTCCAGCAAACTGAACAGAGCAGGGAATCAAAATGGGGAAAATCAGGGGCTGTGCCACCTGCGCTGTCCAAGTGCTGCTTCACTCTCACTCTCGTGAGTCAGGGCAGCCTGTGCTGATGACTGCTCCGTCATTGCCCTCAAATCACTCCTGTAGCCAGACTGGCCTTGAACTCTGCCTCCTTCCTCTACCTCCTTGGTGCTGAGGTTTACAGACATGTGCTCTGCCCCATGCTGTTCTGATTGGCTTTTGGTGTACACACTTTTGTCCTCATCCCTGTCATCTGGTCCCTTACTTTGTTATCATTGTGCCCAGCTGCATTTTGCCTTCATTTACAAGCCTGTGCCCATTCCCACATGTCCTTTGGGTTGCTTCATGTTTATGGACCTTGTACTTAGGCTTGTCAGTAAAGCTGTCCTGACAGAAATGGGCTGAGCAGAGGTCACAGAGGGTTGGCTCAGGCAGCAGGTTGCAGCACCTTGCTTCCTCCTGACAGGTTTGTCCCATATGTGCCTCGATGCCCTGGGGAGACCCCAGCTACCGCAGTGCCAACTTCATGGAGCATATCCAGCGCCGCCACCGCTTTTCCTACGACACTTTTGTGGTGAGTCTGCATCACCACGGGGGACAGCCCTACTGCTCAGGTTTCTGGGAGGGGGTTCTTGGGGCCCTGTTCTGTATTGAGGAACTCTCAGCCCCAGAGGGAAGCTGCACAATGTCTCTCTGCAGGTGTGGGTGCCAGATACGACTGAAGGCTGCTGTTAGACAGTACGAGTGTGGCTTAGTGGGAGAGCCTTTGCTCCGTGCAAGACATCCTGGGCTCTATCCCCAGCAGTGTAAAGACAGTAACACCAACCAGGGTCAGCCTGCAGAATGGCAAGAGTGAAGGGCAGGCACGTAGTATACGTGCAGAGGACCCAAGTTCAATTCCCAGCACACCTGTAACTCTAGATCTCCAGAGCTCTAACACCCTCATCAGGATTCTGCAGGCAGCTGACATTCTGCTTGCTAAGCTGACATTCTGTTAAGCACAAGAACCTGAGTTCGGGTCTCTGCTACCCATGTAAGAAGATGGCATGGAGGTGCACACCTGTGATCTCAGTTCTCTTAACTGCTGAGCTGTCTCTTTAGCCCCAAACTGTTACTGTTACTTAATGATGGAGACAGCAAAGACACTGAGAGATGAAGTCATTTTCCCAGTTCCATAGCAACTAGACATAGCCGGGGTCCTTAGCAGCCCTCTCCAGACCCTCTTGGGCTGGAGGCTCCTATGAAGGTGACTCTTCTGGGTGTGAACAGCTGCTGTCTTTTCTGTCCTCAGGATTATGATGTTGACGAAGATGACATGATAAACCAGGTGTTACAACGCTCCATCATCGACCAATGAACAGGGTCCTGGCTGTCCACTTCACTCTAGAGCTTCCATTATGCATTAGGTGTGAGCCCTTGACTCTTGTACCTCACATGTAATGCAGATGTGGAATTGAGCCATGGCACCAGACAGGGTCACTTCAAGGGTGACGGGGCCCTAGGGCAGAGAGAGCCCTGTTTCCTCTGGGCTCTTGTCAGCATTGTCTTCCCCACTGATAACCTTGTTTGTCCCATGGTCTGCTTTTACTGCACCTCAGCTACTGCCTCCTTTAAGAAGAGTTCAACTGCTTCTCCCACACAATCTTCCTTCACATTCATCCTGTTGTCCAGTGTTCTCTCTCAGGTCCTCCTAGCCAGTCAGGACCTTCCCTGGGCAGTGACTAGCACAATAAAGCAGGGACTCCTCCTTCCCTTGGCCCTGAGGTGCCTTGGTTCTGCGGTTTACTGGGCCAGGGCTCTGCTCCTCTTCTCCTGGGTGACATAGCAGTCTGCTGATGGAGGAAGTTTTGGTTACTGCTGTTTTCCTACACCCGCACCTCCATCCGTATACCTGATGGCTTCTGTCCTAAATGCCTGACTGTGCCTTTTTAGGACAAAGTGTCACCATAGAGTTGTAGTGAAGATGCTGGGTAGCGAAGATGGGTGTGTTCATCTCTGAGTAGAGAGAAGGTGGAGAGGTGGCCTTTTGCTTTTCTTTGATGCCGATGAGTGTTCTCAGGTGGCTGGGTCAGGTGCCCTCTGTTGAGTGTCTGCTGACATTTCTTGCTCTGAGAGTGTATTGGAGGGAGGCTCTGACTGCTGTGTGCTGCTTAGTAACTTAATGGACCTGAGCAGTATCGCTGCCTCCCTGAGCAAGCCTGCGTTTTAACCCTGCCTTTCAGTTTGGAAAGCGTGGTAAAGCTGGGTCATGTCCCTGGGAAGTTAAGAAAGTTAGACCTCTGCACAGGAGGGAGGGAGGGGTCTGCTGCAGGCTTTCCTGAGCAGTAGCTGGGGATGCAGCACATTAGGACACCACTGGTCTAACCACAGAGCAGACCCTCGGACAGACTAGAGCTTTGGGGTGAGTTCTTTCCAGCCATGTGGCTCTGGTTTGTCCGAGACTGCATGCAGCATTGTGCTTCTGACTCCACACCTCCACAGTGGCATCTCTGCCTGCCAGGGCGAAGCCAGCTCAGAGGCCAGCAGAGTCAGTCCAGGATTATTCTCCCAACGTCCCTGCTTCTTCACTGTACTCTGGAAAGGTTTGCTCAGGAGATGTATGGAGGGAGGTTTGGTGAGACCTTGCCCTGAGGAACTGAGAAAAGCACAGCTGTGCCACAGTGCAGCAGGAGCCTCTTGTCCTGCATCACACTCACTGTTTCTAATGAAATGACTTTCCAGAAGGATGGCTATGTTCTGGCTTTTAGGAGGTGAAATATAAATAAATTTCATAATTTATGCAACCAGCAAGCTGCAATGTTTTCATTTCAGCTTTTTCTGAACTATGGGCCCAGCAGCCTCTAGAAGGTTGTTGTTACTTCAAAGGAGCATTCTTGTCTGTCCCTGAGTCAACCTGCCTTCTACTTAACTTTGAGACTTAAGCAGCTGAGCCTCAAGCATCTGTGTTCTCTAAAAACCGAGCAGAAATCTGTCCATGTCCCTATGTCCCCATCCCCCCTTAAAATAGGGGAATTCACAATAGCAGGCTGGGCTCTAGACCGCAGCTGCAATGGCTGGTATAACCGTACAGACTTCGGGCCTTTGTGTATGTGTGCACTATGCCAGTTGCTGATCCCTTGTGAACTGAGGCCATGGTATCCAGTGAACCATCTAAAGGGTGTACAGAACCCTGCACTCCATGCTGCCTGGGATTCTCTGGAGCTAACCTCCTGGGCTTCATTTCCATCTTGGTCCCGTAGGGACTCGAATAAGGCCCAGAGATCTCAGCAATTCCTGTCTCAAACCTGACTGTGGACATGTCAGAATGAGCTGTTCTGTTTATTCCGTTCTGGAGAGGATGAGAAGAAATACCTAATCCAGATGTCTGAGAATGGCTTCTTCATTCCAACATCTTTGAGAGGCTACATTTGCATCTCAGTTGAGTCCTGGACTCCAGTTACAGGTCTGACACTAGAAGTAAATCCCTTGTAATACAAGAACAAGTCCAAAAGTAATGTGCCTAGGCAGAGTGGCATACACCCTTAATCCCAGAGGCAGAGGCAGGCAGATGGACTGAGTTTGAGGCCAGCCAGGGCTACATAGTAAGACTGTCTCCAAGATTTGAGCTGACACCCGAACTCAGAGCTGAGTTCAGAGGCCCAAGATGACAGCATTTTACTTACCCATGAGGCACTGTGGGACTATGCAGGGTCAGTGGAAGGGACTGAGCATGGATAGAAAGCAGGGTGGAGGGGTTGGGGATTTAGCTCAGTGGTAGAGCGCTCGCCTAGGAAGCACAAGGCCCTGGGTTCGGTCCCCAGCTCCGGAAAAAAAAAGAACCAAAAAAAAAAAAAAAGAAGAGATTATCTCATACCCACAAGTTACATCATGGTCTCCAAAAACAACCACCACAAAAACATATTCTTCAAAACAGATTAAAATCTTTACACGGGGGGCGGGGGGGGCTGGGGATTTAGCTCAGTGGTAGAGCGCTTACCTAGGAAGCGCAAGGCCTGGATTCGGTCCCCAGCTCCGGGGAAAAAAAAAAAAAAAAAAAAGAACCAAAAAAAAAGAAAGCAGGGTGGAGGCTCCATTGGCTGAGACCAGAGCCTTGGGGTTTCTGATGGACATGGCCTGGCTTAGATGGAGGTGAGGCTCTTTGAACATATAGAGAAGCCGACCAGGAGACTGAAGTAGCCATTATGTTGGCTGGCTCCTGGAGTGGTCTCACTGGGTCAGGTGGAAGATTCAGTAAGGAGAGAAGAGGCAGGGAATGACTCCATGGTTGGCCCCTAAAGGCCAGGTAAGTAGAGGTGTGGGAATTGAGCCCTGCAGTAATAGGAAATCCCTTAGGTTTATTATTGCTCTTTTGGCTTTCGTTTGGAGTGCGTGGAGAAAATGTCATTTTTGTAGTACCAATATGGATGTCATAGGACAACTTGCCACCCATTTAATTCTTTCTTCTCCAGTTCCAGAAATGAAAACCAGGAGTCAGGCATATAGGAATTAATGCTTTTCTTCTGCTAGTTTGGCTGCTTTGAGGATCTCCTGCAGCCCAAGTTGGCCCTGACTTCCTACCTCCTTCACCTTCCAGGTTCCGAGATTACAAGTACCAGACAGTTGTAAAAATTACTTTTCCCACTCTCTCCTCTGTCTCTGTCTCTCTGTCTCTGTCTCAAAACAAGCTCTCACTCTAGCCTAGCACACTCACTATGTAGCCCAGGCTGTGCACCTGCCTCTACTTCCCAAGAGCTGTGATTACAGGTGTAAGCCACAACACCCCATTGAAGCCAGTTTCTAAACAAATCTCAGGATTTAACAGATGAAATCATGGGCAGCCCCAGTTAAATCTGAATTTCAGCTAAGGTGTTCTCTGTAGTCTCATGCTAAAAATGTACTCATTATCTGTACGAAATTCTAAATCACCCTGTGCATCGCGGCCATATCTGGCAAATCTATAAATTAAGCAGTGGAAGGATGAAATTAGCACAGAGTTCCTCCTGGTAAGGGACAGCGGCATCCCCAGCAGCACCCCCCAGAGGTACCCCCAGCTGACCCCACAGTGGCACAGCCCTCATATTCATTTTATGTCCATATGTCAGAGCTGGTTCTATCCCCACCACTGCATAAACCGGGGGTGGTATCATACGTATCCTCCCATCCTCCGTTGAGGGCAGTCTCAAAACTCAGGGCTCCAGAGCCTCTGCTGGCAGCCTTGACTTCCAGAACAAATCTCAGGAACAGCCACCTGGCCCAGCCCTAGGCTTCTAAAGGATGCCCATACCTTGGCGGGGCTTGCCTGGTTTATCACAGTAACCCAGCCCTCAGCCAGGTTTGTGGCTTGGAGGTGACATTAGCATCTCTGAGCTGAATGTCCACTAGAAAGATCTGTGGTTCAGCAGAGGCAAAGGCCTGTGAACAGGATTACAGTCAGCACCGACACGACAGGTCTGGTGGCTTGAGCAGGATGGAGTCCAAAAGGAAAAGCTAGCTGTGACCTTGGGAAATCACCAGCGGGAGAAGGTGGGAGAAGATAACAGACCAAAGACCATTTATTTATGTCACAATTATATAAGCATTTCATACATATGATTGGGAAGTAATACATTTTTCATAAGAAAACCACTGGCTATTATTTTTCCCATCTCCTTTCCTCCCTCCCTCATTTCTAGATTTTTTTCTTTAAGGAAGGGGTTTTGCTATGTAGCCCAGGTTAGCCTAGAACTTGGTCAATCCTGCCTCAGCCTTCCTGTGTGCTGGGATTGTAGCACTAACTATGTTCAACTTCATTAAAAAAAAAAAAAATTTGTTGTTTTTCGAGACAGGGTTTCTCTGTGTATTCCTGGCTGTCCTAGAACTCACTTTGTAGACCAGGCTGGCTTTGAACTCACAGAGATCCTCCTACCTCTGCCTCACAAGTGCTGGGATTAAAGGCATGAACTACGATGCCTGGCTATTTTAAAAATTTTAATTATGTGCCTGTGTGTGGTATATGCACATGAATGTAAGTGCCCACAGAGCCCACCCCAGACCTTCTGGAGCTTGAGTTACAGGTTACATGCTGCCAGACATAATTGCTGGGGAAAAGACTGTTCGTTCTTTTCTCACACACCCCCACCCCTTGAGACAGGTGGGGTTCTAGATTTATTGCCCAGGCTGGCCCCAAACTCCTAGGCCCAATATATTCATAATTTTTCTTTCCCCACCATTGCCTTATCAGGGAGGAAGAGTTCAGGAATTAATCTCAGGGACTTAAGTAAGGGATGCTTAAACCCTTGTACATCCATCCTGCACCCCTTTCTGGGCCATTCCCTTGCCCTCTGTAGTTCAGAGATCTAGAAAAAAAGGAAGCCTAGGGCCTGTGGGGAGGAAAGAAATCCCAGAGAGATTGAGTCGGCTGTCAGGAGAGCTTGGGAAGGCTCTACAGCCCAGGCTGAGGCCCCGAGGGCCCCTGGGTATCTGAGAGACATACCGGAGCCAGTGCCCAGGAGAAAGCGGGGTTCAATCTCTGGGTGCCCCCAAAGACACACAAAAGAAAAAGTCTGTAAGGTGGACTGTTCTCCCTCTCCCTCTACCCTCCTGTCTGCAGGTGACTTCTTGGGTCCTCCCAGGCTCCCATGCTCTGTTACTTCTGTGATAAACATCCTCTGTCCTTGTGGAGATGGGTGGATGGTCAGCTGTGGATTTTGTTGATTTATTTAATTCTAATAGTTTGACATTTTTATGTGTATGAGTATTTTCCCTGCATGTATGTCTGCGTACCGTGTACATACAATGCCAGTTTCTTGTTTGTTTTAATTTTTTGCAACATGTAACCCAGGTTGTCCTGGACCTTATGATCTGTGCTGCCTAAGATGCTCGGGTTACAAATGTGTGCTGTGCCTGGCTGGTGGGTCAAATCATAGAATTCTTTCTTAGAAGTTATTTTGTCAGGGCTGGAGAGATGGCTCAGCGGTTAAGAGCACCCGACTGCTCTTCCAGAGGTCATGAGTTCAATTCCCAGCAACCACATGGTGGCTCACAACCATCTGTAAAGAGATCCGATGCCCTCTTCTGGTGTGTCTGAAGACAGCTACAGTGTACTTATATATAATAAATAAATAAATCTTTAAAAAAAAAAAAAAAAGAAGTTATTTTGTCCGTTCCCCCCCCCCCCCGCCCCGCCCCAGCTGAGGACCCAGGCTCTACCACTGAGCTAAATCCCCAACCCCTCTTTCTTAGAAGTTAACACTTATTGGATTACCTAGTAATTAGGGCTTCGAATTTAGATAATCCTTAAACCCACTGCAGGGATTGTCTGTAAGAGGCATTCTTAGCTGCAGGGCCTCACAAAAGCCATCCTTGGGGCAAACGAGGCTGGAGTCTATCAACTGCTGGTCTAAACCGGGATAACAAAGTGTCAGGCCTAGGAAGGATCCTAAGGTCAGGCATTAAGAAGGGGGGGAGGGGAGGGGGGAGTGTCGGTGCCAGGCCAGACTGCAGAGGGAGCTGGTGAGCCACCGAGTCGGAGATCCAATGAGGATGTCCTAGGGATCCCTGGTGTCTCTGAGACTGGAGGTACTCAGCAGCAGTGACCTCACTGAGCTGGGAGGGGTGGGGTGAATTCTGTAAGGCCTTCTGAACTCTGGTGGCTTTTCTGAGATGGAAGTGGGTCAGTTTCCGCTCCCAGGAAAGGAATCAAAGTTAAATAACCGAGAGAGAGTCTATCCACTGCTTCTTGCTTATTTTAAAATTGAAAATGTATTTATCATGCTTGCATTTGTGGGTGATGTGTGCGTGGGTGTGTGGTGTGTGTGTGCGCGGGTGTGCACGGGTCCTGGCACTTGTAGGGATCACTGGACACTGGACCATGGAGTCCTCCTCTCCTTCCTCCTTTCCATAGGATCCTGGGATGGAGCTCAGGTCATCAGGCAGCAAGTGCCCTCACCTGCTAATACATTTCCTGGCTACACTGTCACTTCTGTGACAAACCTGGAAGGGCTAGAAGATGTCTCAGGTGATGGGCACATGCGCTGCTTTTACAGAGGATCCAAGTTTGGTTCCCGGCAGCCATACTGGGTGACTTACTAGTACCTGTGACTCCAGCTCAGGGGGTGCTGATGCCTGATATCTCTCTCTCTCTCTCTCTCTCTCTCTCTCTCTCTCTCTGTCTCTCTCTCTCTCTCTCTCTCTCTCTCTCTCACACACACACACACACACACACACACACACACACACACACACATTCATGTACCCACATACATAATGAAATCTTTTGAGGCTGGAGATCTGGCTCGGTGGTTAAAAGCATTGGCTGCTCTTGTAGAGGCCATGGTTTACTTCCCAGCACCCACACGGTGGCTGAGAACCATCCAGAGCTCCAGTTCCAGGGCATCTGCCTTCTGAACTCCGATAGCGGCAGGTATGTATGTATGTATGTATGTATGTATGTATGTATGTATGCATGCATGCATGTATGTATGTATGCGGCGCACGTGCACTGTGCAGGTAAAACACTCGTATACATGAAATAAATCAAAAATGATCTAAGTAAGTAAGCCTTTGGAAATGAGAGTAAATAAATAACATCATGAATATTTGCAACCAATAACCACGACAACAGAAAAACAGAAAAGTCAAGCCAGGGGCTGAGGCTCCAGGTTCACCCTCCACCACTGCAAAAGTGTACAACTTACAGGAAAGGCATGTGGTGCAAAAGAGGACTGCCCGCCACCCTGCTTCCCTTCCCCTCCCTAGAGCCGTCCTCACCAGGTTCTAGTCTTGCTCTGCTGGATAGCCTTTTGGGTCTCTAACTGCCTCACAATTTTTCCTTCTCGTATGCAAATTAGTCCATTGTGCTGGGATCACCTATGCTAATGTCCTGCATCTCCCTTTCTTCTAGAGTTCTGCCTAGCTATGGGCAGGATGCCACTGGTCCTGTGTGGGCCCATCTGGAGTGCCTGGTCCCTAGGTTTCTAGCGGAGGCTCTCCTGCTGGGATGAGAAGGCTGGAACAGGCCCCTTGCTCTGGGCCTGGCTCAAAGGTCTTGGACCCTGACCTAAAAGCAATTTGGATCCATGACCCACTATAACCCACTAGTTTGCTTTCGGGCAGATGAGAAGGATCTGTTTTCTTTTTGTTTATTTATTTTATTTATATGTGAGTACACTGTAGGTGTCTTCAGACACTTCAGAAGAGAACATCCCATTGCAGATGGTTTTGAGCCACCATGTGGTTACTGGGAATTGAACTCAGGACCTCTGGAAGAGCAGTCAGTGCTCTTAACCGCTGAGCCACCTCTCCAGCTTCCTTCCTTCCTTCCTTCCTTCCTTCCTTCCTTCCTTCCTTCCTTCCTTCCTTTCTATTGTTGTTTTGTTTGAGACAGGGTTTCTCTGTGTTGCCCTGGCTGTCCTGGAACTTGTTCTGTAGACCAGGCTGGCCTCAAACTGAGAGATCCACCTGCCTCTGCACCCTCCACCCTACCTCCACACCCAGTGCTGGGTCAGAGGTGTGCTCCACCACACCCCGCCTCCAGAGGGTCTGTTTTCTAAAGATGGAGGTGGAAGCTGAGGCTGAACTCTGACCTCTCACTGTCCCATTGTTCTTCCAGTCAAGGTCAGCTCTGCCCTCTATCTCCTCATCTAATCAATAGGCCAGTGAATCCCTCAGTGGAAACTATAAGTTCCCAGTCAGGCCTGGTGGTGGGATAAGACCCCAGGGACTAGAAGGACCCCCTAAAGGCTAAATAAGGTCAAAGGTCAAGGTTGCCCCCCCCCAGCAACTTAGAGATAAGAGCTTTCCCATAATGAAAAGTAAGAACAGGGGATCCTGGGAACCAGACCAACAGGTGATGGTTGCTGCCGGGACGCCTGGGTTCCATCTCCAGTAGGAAGGACACACAGCACATGGTAGGCACACTTGATCACACACACACACACACACACACACACACACACACACACACACACCACGGCATGTACACCAGAATAAAGGGAAAGGGTTGGGGAATGTAAGTCACCCTAGCTTTAATTCCTAGTTCTTCTGGAGGAAAAAAAAATTAAAAATTCAGAGTCTGATCTTTCTGAGTTCTAAGCCAGCCTGATCTACATTCCAAGTTCTAAGCCAGCCCGGGGTTACTTACTGAAACCTTTTCTATACATAAATAAGAAGAAAAAGAAGGGGCTGGAGGGATGGCTCAGTGGCTTAAGAGCATTGACTGCTCTTCCAGAGGTCCTGAGTTCAATTCCCAGCATCCGCATGGTGGCTCACAACCATCTGTAATGCCCTCTTCTGGTGTGTCTGAAGACAGCTACAGTGTTGTACTCAAATAAAAAGTGAATAAATAAAAAGTGTTTTTAAAAAAAAAAAAAAAGAAGAAGAAAAAGAAGTCAGCAGTGTGGTGACCAAGAAGACTTGACAAGTATTTTAGCATATAAAGAACACAAAACAGCTCTGGATATAAATGTCCGGGTTGAGTCAGACAAATCTCTAAAAGAAGTAAAAAACGGACTGTGCACTTTGCAAATGCCAGCCCAGAGGCCAGCCCAAAGGCCCTAATCTCAGGTACTAAAGATAGAAGGGAAGAAGACAATAGCCGGTGTGGACCAAGCTTTGCAAAGGAATCTTCCACTCCCTGCTGAAGGGACCTCGATTTAACCTTTTTTTGGAGGACATTTAGAGAGATGTCAGGGTTTTATGGAACACACTGGCTGTGTCTGCAGTGTAGCGCTAGGTGGATGAGCCCAGCCATTCCCTGAAATTGCTTGTTTATTTGTGGCAGGAAAAAAAAGGTGCTGGGTGGTGGCAGTGGTGTGTGCCTTTAATCCCAGCACTCAGGAGGCAGAGTCAGGCCCATGTCTGTGATTCGAGGCCAGCCTGGTCTACAGAGCGTGTTCCAGGGCAGCCAGGGCTACACAGAGAGCTCTGTCTTGAAAACGAGACAAACAAAAAGTGATTCTACCCCAGTCCTCTGGTTAAACTGTGAACTCAGCAAAATCCACAGAATAAAATGTTTGGATTGTGGCCTCACAGTACAAGATGTAATCCCAGATCCTTGGTAAGTTGAGGCAGGAAGATCACAGGTCTGGTGAACTCAGATCTGGTTTCAAAGTAAAAAATGTGAGATGTCTCAGAAGCATTTACCAAGCAGGCCTGGTGACCTGAGTTCAATTCTCAGAACCCATGTAGGAAAGAAAGAAAAGAATCGAGTCCACAAAATGTCCTATGACCTCCACTTGCATGCAGCAGCACCCGTGCACTCACATGAACACGTGCACATGCACACTTTTTTTTTTCTTTTTTTTCGGAGCTGGGGACCGAACCCAGGGCCTTGCGCTTGCTAGGCAAGCACTCTACCACTGAGCTAAATCCCCAACCCTGCACATGCACGCTTATGTGCATACACACTCATGCACAAACAGGCACCATCGACTGCCTAAGCAGTAAGCAATGTGGTTTAGTGGTATGGCCATTCTCAGGGGAGCCTTGAATTCAGTCTTCAATATAAAAACAAATAAGTGGACAGAGCAAGCCCACTGTGGTGGCTCAGACCTGTAATCCCAGTGCTCAAGAGGGACAGGTGTTCGAAGCCAGCCTGGTCTATATTAGCCCCTATTTCAAACAGACAAACACGGGCAAATCACAGTACCGCCCAGTCTGGCATGGAGGTGGGCATTCTTTTTTTTTTTTAAGATTTATTTATTTATTATTTATAAGTACACTGTAGCTGTCTTCAGATACATCAGAAGAGGTCATCAGATCTCATTACAGATGGTTGTGAGCCACCATGTGGTTGCTGGGATTTGAACTCAGGACCTCTGGAAGAGCAGTCAGTGCTCTTAAGCCATCTCTCCAGCCCCGGAGGTGGGCATTCTTTTTTTTTTTTCAGAGCTGGGGACCGAACCCAGGGCCTTGTGCTTGCTAGGCAATCGCTCTACCACTGAGCTAAATCCCCAACCCCCGGAGGTGGGCATTCTTGGTGACAAAAAGAAACTATGTTAATAAGTGCTTGTGTGTATGTAACCATCCCTTTGTCTATTACAAAGTCACCTCTGGAGGTCTAGGTTGGAAGGAGGCTTTGGATGGTTGTAAATCACGGTTTTAGTGGAGGGACACTTATAGAAATGCAGCTTGTATTCAAATATATCCTCCTCCGGAATGCCTTTCTTTGTCCAGTTAAACAGTCCCTGGTTGCTGTCCTAGGATGGAAAGATGCAGGGAGGCACTTTGGCCAGTAGAGGGAGAAGGAAGACTGCGCCTCCCTCGAGGGGCAGGGTGGCCAACGGGGAGCTTTTGGGGAGAATATTACGCATCAAAAGGGTGTTTTGCAGTCCCTGTCCTCAGGAGACTGAGGCAGGAGGATAACACGCTTGAGACTAGCCTGCTTATGAGACCTTGTCTTAAAAACAAATGAAGTTGTCGGGCCACAGTGCCACGCCCTTTTAATCCCCAACTCTGGAGGCAGAAATAGGTAGATCCAAGGCCAGCCTGGTCTACAGAGCCAAAAGCTACACAGAGAAACTCTGTCTCGAAAACAAAAAAAACCAAAAAAAGAATCCCAAATGGATTGCTAGGTGTGGTGTTATAGGCCTTTAATCCCGTTACTCAGAGGCAGGTGGATGGATCTCTGAGTCCAAGGGCAGCCTGCTCTACAAAGGGAATTCCAGGACAACCTGGTCTACACATAGAAACCCAGTCTCAAAACCCTTCTTGCTTTGCAAGAAGATCCAGTCTAGCTCTTGCCTGCACCCCAAAGTCAGTTCCTGTTACCTGGGCCTGGCCTCTAGCGGGTGGTGGGTGGTCTCTTATCCTGGGGTGTCCAGCAAGCACTGTGAGACCTGCTGTGGGGACACCCAGGAGGATCCACTCAGCCTTAAGCCTGGCAGAGAAGGCCTGCTTCTCCTTGCTGTGCACCGCCTCTGGAGGAACATGGACAACCAGGTTCAGACAGCAGGTGCTCCTGCACCTGTTATGACATCTTCAGGAGACAGCAGCCACCAAGGTAGCCCAGGTTGGCCTTGGATGGGGCTATGTCTAAGTAAGGATGATCTAAAAGTTCTGCTTCCTCCTCCCCAGTGCTGGGCTTATAGGCATGCACAGCTACACCAGGCTAGCCACCTAGTTTTACACTTGAGGTTGTTAGAGGCTAGGTAGGTTCCACCTGGAGAAGCTCACCTGGAGTTGCGGGTCACTCAGCCAGTGCTAGCCCAGGTCCCTGCACCCAGCCATGACCACAAGTTCTCCTGAGGTGACTTTTACAGTTTCTTAAAGATTTACTTATTTAGGCTAAAGGCTTGTAACATGGTGACATATGCACATGGAGGCAGAGGCAGGGGGGTGTCTGAGCTCAAGATTAGTCTGGTCTACAGAGCAAGTTCTAGGATAGCCATGACTACATAGAGTCTCTCTCTCTCTCTCTCTCTCTCTCTCTCTCTCTCTCTCTCTCTCTGTGTGTGTGTGTGTGTGCGTGCGTGCGTGTGTGTGTGTGTGTGTGTGTGTATTAATACATATAAACTTATGTATCTTGATGTTTTTACCTGTGTTATGTTTGTACACTGCCTGGAGAGAGGCCGGGAGAAGGCAGTAGATCCCCCAGAACCAGATGGTTGTGAGCTGTCATGTGGGTGCCGGGAACTGAACCCAGGTCCTCTGCAAGAGCACTAGGACTCTGAACAACGGTGTTATCTCTGAATATTATATTTTTTTGGGTTAAATATGTTACTCTAAGGCTGATCGTACCGCTGGCTCATCTGACAAGAGTGCTTGCTGGTGGGGTTGGGGATTTAGCTCAGTGGTAGAGCACTTGCCTAGAAAGTGCAAGACCCTGGATTCGGTCCCCAGCTCCGAAAAAAAAAAAAAAAAGAAAGAAAGAAAGAAAAGAAGAGTGCTTGCTGGTATAGGAAACCATGGCTTTGATTCCCAATAAAGCATAAAACTGGATGTAATGGTACACATCTGTGATCCTAGAGCCTAAGAGTCAGAGGCAGGAGGACCAGGAGTTCAAGGCTATTGGAGGCTACAGGGCAAGGCAGAGGACAGCCTGGGCTACATGGTACCTGTCTTTTATCAATCAGTCAAACCAAAAGACTTTGAAGTGTCTCTTTGAAGTTGGAAGACTGCTCGGAAAGACCTCCCCTTATCTTGGAAAAAAAAAGACTTTGTTTCCTGTGCAGGCCAAATACCTTTCCTTCAGGTGGTCTCTGGAGACCTGTGATGCCTGCTCCTGGGAAGGGAAGGTCAGATGTTTAGGGACATCCTTGGTTACATAGTGACTTCGAGACAGACCCTGTCTTTAAAAAAAAAAAAAAGATTCAAAATAACTGCAAAAGAATTGGGGGCGGAGGGGGCTTTAGTGTAGCTCACACAGGTCCCTTGCTTTGAACCCTAGCATTCTGAGGTGGTTCCTGACCTCAGCACTAGGGAGATGGAAGCAGGAGGACCTGGAATTCAAGAAAGCCCTGGAGAGAGAGAGAGAGAGAGAGAGAGAGAGAGAGAGAGAGAGAGAGAGAGAGAGAGAATGAATATGAATATCAGCAGCTAAGAACAGTAGCCCTTACAGAGGATCCGAGTTTGTTTCCCAGCAGCCACAATGTGGCCCACAACCTCAAATGCCAGGGGAGTCTGGTCTCTGAGGGCATCTGCTCATGTGGTGTGCACTCCCACAGGTGCATACACATTAATAGAATCATAAGAAACAGGGCTGGGCAGTGCCTGCACACACCTTTAATCCCGGCTCTGGGGAGGCAGAGGCAATTGTCTGTGAGTGTGAGACCAGCCTTGTTTACAGAGTGAGTCCCAGGACAGCCAGGGCTACAAAGTGATACTATGTCTCAAAAACAACAATAAATAAGGAAATACAGTCTTAGAAAAAAAAAAAAAAAAGAGGGGTTGGGGATTTAGCTCAGTGGTAGAGCGCTTGCCTAGCAAGCACAAGGCCCTGGGTTTGGTCCCCAGCTCCGAAAAAAGAACCAAAACAGAAAGAGAGAGAGAGAGAGAGAGAGAGAGAGAGAGAGAGAGAGAGAGAGAGAGAGAAAGATTCTGCATTAAGCACCCTTCCACTTTCATTCCGGAAGTGCAGGGAGCATCCCTGAATTCTATTCCACTCACTCTGCCTGCCTCTGACCAGCTACAGGTAACCGCACACCTGTTTCTGGCTTTTGCTCGTCACTATGGGCTGGGAGTCATTCCGTGGTTGCATAGAACTGTACATGCAGCCTTCCTGCCTTCCTTTTCCTGACAGACTCTCACTCTTCAGCCAAGACTAGCCTCGAAACTCCAAGCTTCCTGTCTCTGCCTCCAAAGTAGAAGGAACACAGATGTGTCTCCCCCACCCCACCCAATCTGGCCGTAGTTATTTTTTTGTTGCTGTATGGTCTTCCACTGTGGGTATGTAGTCTGGTTAGTTCATGTCTACAGTTGAGCGATATCTGAGGGTTTGGTTTTGTTGGGGGTTTCTGGTCTTTTTTCACACTCTCTCTTCCATTTTCCTTTTGATATTAAGAACCCAGGTGCCAGCTAGGCAATGGTGGCACACACCTTTAATCCCAGCACTTGGGAGGTAGAGCCAGGTGGATCTCTGAGTTCAAGGGCAGCCTGGTCCACGGAAAAACCCTGTGGGGGGTGGGGCTGGAGGTGGGGTACAGGTGTCAGGGCTGTCGTGTTGTTTGGTCTGGGTTTGAGGCTGGCTATGGGTTCTTAGCTTTGGTTACTTTTTAGAGGCATCCAGTCCTTTTGACAGTTAAAATGCGAATGCCAACAGCCCCGCCCTTAGATAATCAAATCAGGATGTGTCTGCCTGTGAGGGCAGGGCGGGCTTAGGTGTTTTCAGACACTCTCTCGAGGAAAGCTTGGCTGAAAAACTCTGGGTGGCAGTCCGGCCTAGGAAGGCAGCTTCCTGGGTGTGGAGAGTCGCCTGTCACCTGTTAGGGGCTAAGTCACACCTTTTCTAAGCGGCGGTATGCCAGCATCCATCACTTGACCAAGTTTTACTTTGAAGGCTCTGACAGGTGTGAGGGCGTGAACGGGCCTCCCCTTGGGCTCCATTTACCTTTCTCTTTCCCTCCTTACTAAGGAGGCTCCGAGGAGGTTTGGGGGGCCGCGGGGGCGGGTTGCTCGCTGCAGAAACAAAGGATGAAAGGAAGTCTAGCCAGGTGTAGATCTGGGAGAGAAAACAGGTCAGGAGTCAGGCAGGTACCAAGGTCCTGTGGTAGGAAAGACTGTTCATTGAGCGTAGGGGGTGGAGAAAAGTCACCTGACCTGTCAGTTGGGACGAGGGTGGTGGTGGGACGCTGAGTGCTCTCCCTCTGGACTCAAGGGGAGATTCATAGATGAACTAAATCTGCGCAGAGGGCAGTGTTCTGCACCCTATTTGCCTATTGTCTGACCATCCTCCTACCAGTGCTGGGCGTCTGATTCTATTCACTGTCGTTACCTCCAGTGCCTCGAGACTCAGTGGTTCTTCTAGCGCGGGGCCCTAGAGGTTTCCATAGCCCCTCCACTTTACAGGTGTTTATAGCTCCATAATATGGGATGTGGACTTGTTTTCCCGGGCCACACTTCCTCCCAGGGACCCTTCCAACACGATTTTCAGGAAGTCAAGAGTCTCAGCCCTGGTCTTCGCTACCTCTGCCTCGCACCTGTCCTCAGTGGTATTTCACAACGCAACTCTAAACGCATCCATCCTCAGCTGAAAGTCCTTCCGTGACTCCCCAGTGCCCTTAAGGCAAAGTCCAAACTCCTCCAAAGACCCGAGGCCAGAAACCTCGAGGACCCCTCGAGGCCTGCCCACACCAACCTCATCCTGGGAACTGCTCTCAAAGGTTGGGCAGGCTGAAATTACTGACTCTAACCTCGGGCCTTTCCCCTCCGTGCTTCTTCACTTCCTCTGGGAAGTCATGGACACCCTCCCCTGTCAGGTGACCGTCCATTGACGGTCACAGCTGTCTCTCCCTACCTCCCTTCATCAAATCACCCCTCCCTTTAGCATTAAAATCCTCTGTTTACTCCGACTGTCTCCTCCATCCTTGGAAGCCATCCTTAGATAGGGTAGGGCATTGCTTGTTTTGTCCTGGGCTGTACTGACAGCTCTAGGAACTCCTAAGCACGTGCAGAGCCGCACTTTTCTTGCTCCCCCGTGCCCAAAGGTGAACAACTCAGGGATCTTGGGGGGCCCCCGCGCTCGGCGGGGGGCAAGCGCGGCCACCAGGGGTCGCCCGAGGCGCTGGGACACCGCACGGTCCGGCCCGAGAGGAGCCCAAGCCCAATCTCAGCGCCACGCGGCGGGAGCCCCTGCAGCCCAGGCGCACCTGCTCTGATCCCGGTCTCCGGCCCCGCCGCCGTCAGCTATTGGCGCAATCTTGACAAAGGGGCGTGATCGTAGCCGAGGCCACGCCCCCAGCTCTGGTACTTAAAGGAATTTGCTGGTCCGAGGGGATCGCAGTGCCGCGGCCGGGCCTCGCGAGCAGAGTTGTCTACCGACCTTGCGCGACCCGGTGACCCCGACTACCTAGGTCGCTCCGGCCACCATGCCGCGCTCCTTCCTGGTCAGGAAGCCGTCCGACCCCCGCCGGAAGCCCAACTATAGCGAGCTGCAGGACGCGTGTGTGGGTGCGTGGCGGGGTGCGGGACGCGGGCGGCTCGGGGATCTCAAGGGTGCGGCGGAGAGAATCGGGCTCTGCGGGCGCGACAGGTGGATCTGGAGCTCCAGGTCTTGGCAGTTGGGGTCCACCCAGGGCGTCTGTGACCCGGGACGGGGAGGCTCTGCGAGTGAAGACCCGAAGGCGGGCAGCCCTGCGGAGCCCGGGTGGGGGAGGGGCGGGCGGGGAGCCCCCCTATTTGGCGCCCCGAGAATCGGCTCAGCTGACTCCCTGCTGTCTCTTCCCGCAGAGTTCACCTTCCAGCAGCCCTACGACCAGGCCCACCTGCTGGCGGCCATCCCTCCGCCCGAGGTCCTCAACCCCGCCGCTTCGCTGCCCACCCTCATCTGGGACTCTCTCCTGGTGCCCCAAGTACAGCCGGTGGCCTGGGCCACCCTCCCGCTGCGGGAGAGCCCCAGGGCCGCAGAGCTGACTTCTCTGTCCGATGAGGACAGTGGCAAAAGCTCCCAGCCGCCCAGCCCGCCCTCGCCGGCGCCGTCGTCCTTCTCTTCCACCTCGGCCTCATCCCTGGAAGCCGAGGCCTTCATTGCCTTCCCGGGCTTGGGCCAACTTCCCAAGCAGCTGGCCAGGCTCTCGGTGGCCAAGGACCCCCAGTCCCGGAAGGCCTTCAACTGCAAATATTGTAATAAGGAGTACCTCAGCCTGGGCGCTCTGAAGATGCACATCCGAAGCCACACGCTGCCTTGCGTCTGCACGACCTGCGGAAAGGCCTTCTCCAGGCCCTGGCTGCTCCAGGGCCACGTCCGCACCCACACTGGTGAGTGTACATAGCTGAGTGCTGAGTCTTGTTTGGCCTCACTCAGACCCTGGGGGACTCAACACTTAACTCCCGTCGCTGCCAAGCAGTGGACAAAGTAGACGTTGGTTGGTTGTTCTCTGTCCAGTTCCTTGCTGTTCGGGAGGGCATTGTAGAAGCCAGACAGGATGTTGGTAGACAGGATATTCTCCACCTGGCCTTGAATCCTCGGTTGAGAACTTCCTCGGTCTCCCCATTTCTAAAATCAACCTAAGAACACTTTGTGGGGCTTTTGTACAGAGTGAAGTGCTGGGTACAGGTGCCGCTAAGAAATGACTTCCCAGGGACTGGGAGGGTGGCTCAGTGGTTAAGAACCCTGGTTTAATTCCCAGCACCACACGGTAGCTCACAACTGTCTGTAAGTCCAGTTAGAGGGGATATGACACCCTCATACAGATACACATACAGGCAAAACAGCAATCCACATAGAATAAGAGAATAGAATAAATGCATCATTTTAAAAAAATGAAATGACTTTGCTCTCCTCTCAGCCTTGGAACACTAAGCTTCTAGAAGTGTGAGGAAAAGGCTTCAGCCAGTCTTGGTGGAGATTCCTGTTGGGGCAGCTTTGGGGTGTGAGCTGGCCCGTTGGAGCTGTGCTTCCTGTGGCCAGCATTGGAGCAGTGAGGCCTCGGGCCAGGGGGTGGTATTTGCAGGTCTCATTGACACCTTTATTACATGAATAAGACTACTTACCCATTGCTCCTCCGGGCATAGATTGCCTCAGATTTAACCTATAAAAGTGTAACAGGCTGGGCTGGCCTTTCCTACAGGGTTGCTAAGCTGTGGGGCTCTACTTTGGGAGAGCAGAAGCCCTCAGGGGTCCTAGGCTGCCTCCTATCCCCCCCAGGGACTTTGTTTTGATGTAAAGGCACGGCTCAGACAAAACCCTCCTTGAAATGCACCACCCTCTTCTCATGGGTTTCCATTGTGTGTCTTAATGGTGGCCCAGGGGGTGGGGGCCTGCAGGGTTAGAGCAGGTGCATGGGGCAGCGGTGCCCAGCACCTGTTCTGGCCGCAGCTGCTGGCTCATTGCGTGGCAGGCCCCTTTAATCCAAGGGGTATCACATGTACAGTGCCCCCCTCAGTGGCCTTTGTCCCAGCCGGCCTGGTGCCGATTTCACACTTGCCAGGAACACTGAGGCGTCTGGGGGTCGGGGATCTGTGAAGAGTGGGGGGGGGGTTGCACTTCCTGTGCAAGCCCAGAGACTCCCGGCTCCATCTCACCACGTGTTATCTTGCACCTCCCTTTTGTTAAGATTTACTTCAGTTCACCCCTCCCTGCTAAACTGACAGGTAGTGCTTCAGCCCGTCTTGGGAGAGGTCAAAACCCCTAGCTTGTAGGGACCTGCAGATTGCTGGTACACCATCACCCTGGGCTTCTTTTCCCAGCCCCATGGAGCCCCACCTGCATGGTTGAAGAATTCTGTGGGTTTGTGCCCCCCCTAGGTTGGTTGAAAGCAACTGGTTCAGTGAATACCTGCTGAGTGGGTGGGTCCCACAGGAACCCTGCTGAGAATCCCTCTGTCCAGAGGCTCAGCACGCCCAGGAGTCATTCATCAGCCCTGAATTCCATCACAAGAATCTAACCAAAGGGCACCGCCTGTGGGCTAGCAGGCTGGGAGGGAGCGGAGGGCTGCCTTGCCTTGTTTTGAAAATCCGTTTGGCATTATAGCCTCATGCTTGGCACATAGTAGGGGTGCAGCAGATGTTTCGTTTTGTTGCTGTTTGTACAGCTCAAGCCAGGCTGGGTTTAAACGAGACACCCTCCTCCCCCTCTCTCTACAGTGCTGGGATTCCAAGTGAGGACCCCCAAGCTCAGGTCCCCGCTTTTAAAAAGCACATTTATCGATTCAGGTATTCACTGAATGGAGCCGCTTTCAGCCATCCTAGGGGGTGCAAACCCACAGCGTTTATTAAGCCCTTGCTGGCCACACAGCCCATGTGTAGGCAGGGGGGTGTCAGGATTCCTGTCTGTAAGCCCCTGGGTTGGGGCTTGCAGTAAGTAAGTTAAGGAGAGGTTCCCTACTAGTTTGATGGGGGTAGGGGGAGCCAAGATTTTGGCATTGCAGTGCGGTGGGCTGCTGGCAGGGTGCAAAGGAATGGCCTCGCTGGCTCTCGGTGGGGGTGGGGAGGCCTCTCCAGGCTGCCTCTCAGACTCTGTCCCAGACAAAGTAAATCAAAGTAAACTCAAGGCTGGTGGTAGGAAGACCAACGAACAGCAGCTCCCCTGCCTAAGGCAGTGACTACAACCAGGGGCTTGGGAGGCCTGGTGAGTGACCTGGAACCTGCTACTCACCTTCTGTGCCTCAGTTTCCCCATCTCTAATAGGACTGCAGAAGGGACAGGTGACAGGCTAATCAGAAGTGTTGAGTGCCTGCCAGTTGGGAAGGACTCTGTTTCAGTTAGCCCCACCTGGGAGAAGTCTGGAGACACAGAAGTCTGGTGGTGTTCAGGGCTGCACAGCAGGAAGCCCAGAGACTATCCATCACCCAGTGCAGGCCTGGTTGTGCTTGGGCTGATGGGGCCCTGTCCGGGACTTCCTAACCCCTCTGGTATCTCTCCCCAGGTGAGAAGCCTTTCTCCTGCTCCCACTGCAACCGTGCCTTTGCCGACCGCTCCAACCTACGTGCCCACCTCCAGACCCACTCGGATGTGAAGAGATACCAGTGTCAGGCCTGCGCCCGAACCTTCTCCCGAATGTCCTTGCTCCACAAACACCAAGAGTCTGGCTGCTCCGGAGGCCCTCGCTGACCCTGCTACCTCCCCATCCTCACTGGCATCTCCCTGGTGCCCTGGAGCTCCTCACTGCCAGGATTCCTTCCAGCTTAAGTCCAGGGACCTGTGGAGTCCATGTCTGGCCCTGGTTCCTGCTTGGCTCTCTTGGTGGCCTTTGCTGCAGATGGCTGATGGAAGGCAGAGTGCCTTTGTACCCTCCCAGAGCCTCCTGCCCCTCAGTATTCATGAGGTGTAGCCTCTGGACACAGCTGCTTCGAGCCATAGAACTAAAGCCAACCCACTGGCTGGGAAGCTTGAACCCCACTCAGGGGACCCCACTTCCCTACCTCCCCCAAGGACCCTTTCAGGCCACCTTCCTCGAGGTACAACAGACTATGCAATAGTCCCATCCCTCCTGCGTCCATGCCTCGGCAGGGTGGTTACTGGACACATGTCCAGGTGCCCCTGGGCCTGAGCAGCTGTTTCAGCCCCCGCCCCATTTGTCCTGGGGACACCTGTCTCACAGCAGTTTAACTGTCTCAGAAGGGACCATGAATAATGGCCGTCACTTGTTAGGGGCCAAGTGGGGTGCTTCAGCCTGGCCAACGTGTCTCCCAGAACTATTTTGGGGCCCAACAGGTGTCCCCGGGGAGAAAGATGTTTACATTTTAAAGGTATTTATATTGTAAGCAGCATTTTGTATAGTTGATATGTACAGTTTATTGATATTCAATAAAGTGGTTAATTTATATACTAAAAACTGCTCAGCGTTGTGGAGGGGGACACCATGAAGGGACTTACAGGAGGGAGGGGCAGGACCTTAAGTCTTGTGCTTTGGAGTTCTAACCAGAGGGTCATGAACTTTGGGCACTGGGCTGTCCGGTCTGGTGTCTATCCCAATCCCGGACTGTGTTTAAGCTTCCTGAGCTCTTAGTTATCCGGGCTCTCTTGGGAAGCTGCTCCATGGTCTTTATCTACCGCCTGGCTCCACCATAGCAGGTCTTTTGGGCAGAACTAGCGGCCCCTCCCAGCTGAAGGAGGATGTCTTTCCTGTTCCCAAGCGCCTCCCTGTCAGGCAGGCCCACACCTCTGTCTGGCTGCTGGGTACCAAATGGCCTTTGATGCAAGGAAATGGACTAGCTGGAGCCAGGAGGGTGAGAAGCCAGGCCAAAGGGTAGGGGTCATTCAGCTTCCTGCTTGGAGGACCAGGGCCGGAGCAATTTACCTCGGGCTAGTTGGTGCTGGTGACCTCAACTCTGAGGGCCTCCCGGGGCTCGAGAGAAAATGAGTGTCCTTTCTGAGCACAAAAGGTGCTGAAGGTGCCAGTTTCCTGTGGGGAGCTGAGCGTCCGTCCGCTGGAGAAGCTTCAGCCAGCCCAGCTCCAACCGGGCTGGGGGTGGGGAGCTTCCAGCTCCAAAGGAGAGATGAGTCTTCTAAACAGGAAATGGTGACCCGCAGGCGGGAGCAGACTAATGACTTACAGCTTTCCTCCCAAAAGGAAAAAAAAAGTCTCTAACAATCGCCAAATTGTGGCAGGCCTCCCTGAAGGGAAGGTTAGTGAGGTGGTACTGGGGGCTGGGCACCAACTGGCTGAAGGCCTACTGTGTCCCCAGTTGGTTTCTCCACATAGGTTGAACAGTGAGTGACTTCACCCCGGGCCTGGAGGGGTGGGATGGGCCTCCAGGACCAGACTCAGCGCTGAGGGCCTGGCCCCGGGTCTAGTGCCTTGGTCAGCCTGGTTCTGAGCGTGCTTGGAGTCAGGTAGGCCTGGCTCCTGGCCCTGCCTCTCACCTCTCGCTGCCAGAAACAAGCAAGAGTCCCTCTGCTCTCGGCCCCAGTTTCTGCCTCTGGAAGTCTGAAGCAACAGTGCCTGTCTCTGGAGAGGCTGTGGGGAAACATTCCTTCAGTCATTCAGTGGGTACTGTGATCCGGGAGTGCCAGGCCCTGTGAACAGTCGCCATGCTCAGGAACTTCTGTTCTAGTGGGGGAGACAGAAAACAAACAAGCAATTAAACACGCTGCTCTCCTGCAGCGGTGCCAGGATGGAATGAGAGGCCGGCCAGCCGGCTGGGAAGGCTAGAGAGCAGCAGGCAGGGTTCCCACTAAGGCCTCCAGAGCCCTCAGGAGAGTTGACATTCCACTGAGAGGGAGGGAGAAGATGAGAAAGACGGAGGTGGAGGAAGAAGGATGGGCGAGTCCTGGGAGACCGGGGTGGGGGAGTGGGCTGTGGGGCTGGGAGAAGCTGTCCTGAGAAAGACCATGTGGCTGGAGGCACTAGAAAGCCAGGAGGAGGGAAGACCAGGGCCTCTGTGGAACCTCCGCACAGAATGCAGCCAAGAGACTTTGAGACTGCAGCTGAGACCAAGGTCCCACAGGCTGCCTGGGAGGGCAGAGATTAGAGCTTGGGAGGAAAGAAGCTAGGAGAAGGAACGGGGTGGAGATGAGAGCTAGCAGGTGACAGAGGGCCTGGACCAGGGCTATGGGAGCTGGGAAGCTTAATGCCCACCCAGCCTGGGACCTTGCCCGCTTCCCCGGGACTGGTAACAGACCCCACTAAATGGGAAAGAGCTGTCCCAGAAGGAGCCTCCCTCAGCCTGGGGCTGAGCAGACAGACAGCCGTCTGTGGGAAGAGCAGGGGTGGGAACCGCAAAGGATTATTCACAGAAATGTGCAGTTTTTGACAACGTGAGGAGAAAAGGCTGTGTCTAGGAGAATGCAGGCAGTGAAACTAGCCAAGGAGAAATGAGAGGATGGGTATGCGTGCATTCTTTTTTTCTTTTTAGATTCGTTTGTTTTGTTTTTGAGACAGGGTCTTCCTATGCAGTTCTAATTGCATAGTTCCTGGAACAAACTGTAGACCAGGCTGTCCTGGAACTCACTGAGATCCACCTGCCTCTGCCTCCCAAGTACCGGGATCAAAGGCGTGTGCCATCAACACCACCAGCATTTATTTAATCTAATTAATTTATTTATTTGAGCACTATTTTTGAGACAGGCTTTCATGTAGCTCAGGCTAGCCACCAAGTCTTCACGTAGTAGTGGATTATGTTGAGTGATCCTCCTGCCTCCACCTCCCCAGTGCTGGGATAACAGATATGTATAACTATGTCTAGTTGGGCTTTTCTGAGGATAGATCCTCTCCCCCAAAACCTTGTGTATTCCAAGCAAACATTCTACTAATGAAGTTTCATTCTAAGCCAACCCCACCCTTACCCCATGCTTTGAAGAGGTTTCACCATGTAGACTAGGTTAACCCCCCCCAAAAAAAAAATCTTATCCCTTTGTGTGAAGGGCTGACAAGCACTAAGGGCTTTTGTGGTACTGGGGAGATATACGCTGGGCAAGTTCTCTACATGGACTGCTGAGCTATAACCCCAGCCCATGACGTTGGCATTTTTTTTTTCGGAGCTGGGGACCAAACCCAGGGCCTTGTGCTTGCTAGGTAAGCGCTCTACCACTGAGCTAAATCCCCAAACCCGCCCCCCCCCCCTTTTTTTAAGTACAGGCCTCCTAGGCCTGATAGCTTACACCAGCACTTTGGAGGCTAAGGCAAAAAGATTGCTGGGAGTTCAAGGCCTGCCTGAGCCTTGAACTCAGCAACAAAACCCAGGTGTGGTGGCACGCAACCTTAATGCCAGCTCTTGAGTCAGCCGGATCTCTGTGAGTTCAAGACAAACCTGATCTATAAAGTCAGTCTTTGTCAGCTAGTTTTATGTCAACTTGACACAAGCTGGAATCATTTGGGAAGAGGGGAGCCTCAATGGAGAAAGGGGCCCCGTAAGGTTTGCCGGTGGGCTAGCCTGTGGTGCACTTTCTTGATTGATGATTGACGTGAAAGGGCCCAGCCCACTATAAATGATGTCATCCATGGTCAGGTGGGCCTGGGTTCTATAAGGAAGCAGGCTGAGCAAGCCATGGGGAGCAAGCCAGTGGGCAGCATCCCTCCATGCCCTCTGCATCAGCTCCTGCCTCCAGGTTCCTGCTTTGAGTTACTGCCCTGACTTCCTTCCGAGGTAGACATGGGAGGGCTGGGACGTGCCTCAGTTGGTCCAGTGCTGGTGCAGCATGCATGAAGCTCTGGGCTTGGTCCCAGCACTGCAGATACCCGGCCGCATGGTGGGTGGTGCTTGCAGGTGAGTACTCTGAGTGGAAGGAAGGAAGCACAGAAGTTCAAGGTCATCCGTGACAGCTTCCTAAATTGGAGGCCAACCTGGGCTCCAATCTCTAAAAACAATACAAAGAACCCACTTACTACAATGGTCCGAAAATGGAGCCCTTCCAGCACAGCCGTTCTGACTGCACTGGTCAGTTGGCTTCCTGCCTAAGAACAAGCCTTGTCTCCGCCCGGCTCAGCACTGGGCCTGAGGAGATGTGGGCCAGGGCTGCAGGATCTGGACGGGCCATTAGCTCTTCCCTTGGGATCTTCTTTAAAATCATTCCAGGAAATAAACAGGCTGTAAAGCCACCCCCGGGTGAGTGTCCCAGCAGGCGGGTCTGGAGCCAGGGCCACCTCTGGGCACATCTGGGCCCTATTAGTGGCCTGGCGGCAGCTCAGAGGTATCCCCTGGATTGGGATGTGGGGGTCCTAGCTGTCAGAGATCTAGGGTGACCTTTTTTTTCCCCCTCTTGCTTTCCAAAGGCCAGTTTCACAAATGTGATAAGAATTTATGTCCTCAATAAAAACAAGACAAAACAAAATAAAAAGTGTGACGCTTTAGGGGTGGCTCAGTGGTTAAGAGCATTGGCTACTCTCATAGAGGATCCAGGTTCGACTCCCAGCATCTGTATGACAGCTCACAACTGTCTGTCACTGTAGTTCCAGGGAATCCAACGCTCTTTTCTGAACCCTGCAGGCGCCAAGCATAGAGCACCAAGCGTGCACACGATGCATGCACATATGTGTCAGCAAAAATATTCACACCCAGAAATATGAGCAGGGAGGGGGCAACATGAGGCTCAGCTGACCCATGCCATCACAGCCCTCCTGGTGCCTTTCTGTCCCCAGACCCCATGGTCAAGAAAAGGGAGCACACAGGGCTCTGAACCATCCCAGAAACACCCACGCATGGTGGTCACTCACCTGTAATCCCAGTACTTCAGAGGTAGAGGCGGGAGGATCAGAAGTTCAAAGTTATCCTGGGATACTTAAGGAGTGTCGAGCTAACCTGGGTTACATGAGACTTTCAGTGGCAGTGGTGATAAAATATATGTAACAAACGCATCCATTTTAGGGATGCTGGCAAGGAGAAGCCATCAGTGGTAGAACAGGGCCTCTGATCTTCACAGAAGCAGATGGATTTCTGAGACTTCCAGGCCAAGCTGATCTGTGTAGTGAGTTCCAGGCAAGCAAGAGCTTGCCTTTGACCTTGTCTCAAAAATAAAGAAATTGTCAGGGCATGGTGGTATAAACCTTTAATCCCAACGCACGGCATAGGCAGGTGGATCTGTTTGCCAACCAGGCTATGCAGTGAGACCTTGCCTTAACAAACAAACAAACAATGAATAAATGAAACAAACAGGCTTGGGCCACAGCTCACTGACGGAACCCTTGCCCACCCTGCACAAGGCACTGGGGTTTTGTCCCCAGTGTAGTAAAACCAAACTAGAACAAAGTCTCCTTCTTCTTGCCCCATGGGGCCTGCACAACCCCATCACCTCCTCCCTCTCTGTCCCCCCTGTTTTTCTCGGCTGTTCTCTCTAGCAGGAACGCTCTGTCCAGGGAACCACAGGGTCACCTCCTGCCTTCCCTCTCCTCTTTGTCCCACAGTCCTTCCTGCCTTGTTTTGCCCTTGCCACTAATACACATCTGACAAAACACATATCTTCATTTTCACCTGTCCCCCTCCACAGGTCCCCTGTTGACCCTCTCCCTGCCAGAGTGTCAACTCCACACAGGGGGAGCTGCAGTCTGCTCTTTTCTCTGTTTTGCCTGTTGCTGCTCTTTGTCCAACACTGAGATTAATGAAGCAGACATTCACAACTGACCTAAAAGTAGCCTAGTCACAGAGAGGGTGAGTGGCTTACCCAGAGTCACACAGCAGTGAAGTAGCAGCCCTGAGATTTGAACCCTCCGTTCTTGTGCTACTGTTTGCCCTTTGCTTCTTTTTTTACTTTTGAGTGTCTTAAACGACAGCAAATTCAACCTGCATCTTTTACACACTTGAGCTGATCTCCTAGAATCCCTGCTGTAGACCTAGCTGTCTGCAGTAGGTAACCAGAGTCATGGGTGGCTAGATAGTGAGTAAGGACATCACAAACCTGTGGGTTGAAGGGATCAGAAGCTTCCAGACCAAGACAGGGCTGACAACCCCCCAATCCGAACTCTTCCTCAGCTTGCTCACATGGGTTTTGTGTACCTCAAGCCTTTCCACGGTTTCTCTGAAAACACTGTGACCTGGGCAGCTTGAAGCAGTAAGATTTCATCATTGACCAGAAACCCAAAGGAAGTGCGTCCTCAGGGTGAAGGCTCTGAGGCCCAGGGGAGAGGCCTGCCTGGAGTCTTTGTTCCGGGATGCTCCTCCTTTTGGGTCCTGTTAAACTCAGATCTGTTCTGCCATAGGTATGTTTGACTCCATTACATCTGCAAAGGGCCTGTCATACATGAAATTGTGTTTGTGAGTTCTGTGCTTAGGACTTGAACTTGTCTTTATGGGGTGAATGTGGAGGATACTGGGAATGGAACCCAGGACCTTGCATGCTGGGTAAGTGTTCTACCACTGAACTACACCCAGCTCCATCCAGTGTGTGTGTGCGTGTGTGTGTGTGTTTGTGTGTGTGTGTGTGTGTGTGTGTGTGTGTGTGTGTGTGTGTCTATGGAGGGTTGTCTTGACTGTTAATTGTAGAATTGTAGGAGGGTCCACTGTGGGCGGCACCATTCCCTAGGCAGGTAGTCGTTGGCTATATAAGAAAGGTGGCTGGGGGGTTGGGGATTTAGCTCAGCGGTAGAGCGCTTGCCTAGCGAGCGCAAGGCCCTGGGTTCGGTCCCCAGCTCCGGAAAAAAGAAAGAAAGAAAGAAAGAAAGAAAGAAAGAAAGAAAGAAAGAAAGAAAGAGAGGAAGAAAGGAAGGTGGCTGGGCATGAGCATGTGGTCATGCCAGCAAACATTGTTCCTCCATGCTTTCTGCCTCAAGTTTTTACCTTGACCTTCTTCAGTGGTGGACTTTGACTGAGAGCTGAAATAAACCCTCTCCTTCCCAAAGTTGCTACAAGTCAGAGTGTTTTATGACAGCAACAGAGTGCGAAATTAGAATCCAAGCTCTTGGGCTGGAGAGATGGCTCAGTGGTTAAGAGCACTGACTGCTCTTCCGGAGGTCCTGAGTTCAAATCCCAGTAACCACATGGTGGCTCACAACCATCTGTAATGAGATCTGATACCCTCTTTGGTGTATCTGAAGATAGCTACAGTGAACTCATATATAATAAATAAATAAATCTTAAAAAAAAAAAAGGCTCTCTATACAGAACTTACTAGGTAAGACCAGGTTGGCATCAAACTTACAACCTCCTGGCTCTGCCTTCCAAACGCTAGGATCACAGGTGAGTATTACCATCTTCAGCTTCTCAGGATATCTTTCTGTTTTGCTTTAATTTTTAAAAAAATTTTGCTTGTATTAGTGTGGGAGGGGGCACATGAGTCACGGCTCCCAAGTAGAGGTCAGAGGTCACAGGGCAACGTCACAGAGTCATCTCTCTTCTTTCACCTTTACAAAGCTTAGGCAAGCCAACTCATGCAGCTAACACTTTTATCCATTGAGCAATCTTGCTGCTTCCCTGACCCCGCCCTTCCCGGTTTGTTTTTGAGGCAAGGTCTCCTCAGTCAACCTTGAACTGAGTAGGTGAGGATGGCCTTGAACTTGGATCCTTCTGGTTCAGCCTCATGAATGCTGGGGTTATGGCCTGGATCACTGCCTCTGCCTTAAAATTCAACCAGTTGCCAAGAGTTGGATGGGTCTTTATAAAATACCTGCGACCTTTTGTACGTTTTTTTTATTTAAGATTTATTTTACGTGTATAGGTGTTCTGCCTGCATGTATGTCTGTGTACCATATATATGCCGGTGCCCGTGGAGGTCAGAAACTGAAGTTCGGGGTGGTTGTGAGCCACCAGGTGCGTGCTGGGAACTGGACCCGGTCCTCTGAAAGAGCAACCAGTGCTCTTAACTACTGAGCCACCTTTCCAGCCCCACCTTGCGATTTTTACTATCCATACACCAAACGCTGTGAGAGGTCAGGAAGCTAGCCTGGAGAAGGAAGGAGGCTGGGGCAAAGACAGTGAGTCAGATCTTGCTGTGTGACTCCTACGAGAGAGTAGCCTTAAGCAAAACTCAACTGACCCTGGCCTCTGGGGTCACAGGCTAAGCAGGCATCAGGGTGTGGACGAGCAAGGTTTGCTTGGACTAGGATCAGGGCCTCGCGCGCAGGTGGAAGTATGGCTTCATCCTGGGGTGCACGGGGAGCCACCGGAGGGTACCACTGAGGGAGGGGTGAGAGTTTACACTCTTGGGGGGATCCTATGCGTAGGCCGTGGGGTGCAAGCCTGGATATCAAGCCAGCTCTAGAGGAGGAGGCCCCAGCCTGCATCTTGGCACCAGGATGTTTAGACCCGAGTGACGAAAGGCAGAAGGGTGAGTGAGGCCTGATCTGCATCTCAGTCAAAGAGGAAAGCAAGCACCCAGTATCCTGGGTGGTCTGTTTCTGTAATCCCAGCATCTGGGAGACTGAAGCAAGAGACTCTACTTCAAGACCTGCCTTGGGGCTGGAGAGATGGCTCAGTGGTTAAGGGCACTGACTGCTCTTCCAGAGGACCTGGGTTCAATGCCCAGCACCCACACGGCACCTCGCAACTCTGTAACTCCTGTTCCAGGGGATCTGGCACCCTCACATAGACATTAAATAAATAAATACATAAATAAATAAATAAATACAAGAAAAACAAACTCCACAAGGCAACAACACTAAAACAAATCAAATAGTATCGTGATCACCTGTTTTCAAGAGATTGCCAGTGGAGCCCTGAGCAAAAAGGCCATGATGCCAGACTGGCTGCATTCACATTCCACATCATGGCTGACCTGTTTGCTGTGTGAGCCACAGCGAGTGGCATAACCTCTCTCAAGTGTGAGCTTCCTCCTTCCCAGATGGCTCTAGTGAATTGCAGGTGTGGGCCTGCCTCAGGCAGGGCTACTACCGTGCCTGTTGGATGGACCCCGGGAGAGCTTCTGACAATGCCAAACCTTCCCACTGCTGCCCAAAGGGCAGACTGTGTCTCACATTTTAGTTGTTTTGTACTGGCTGGAGCCTGAGCCTGCCAGCTCCCTCTCCAAGGCCTGTACTGGCATGGAGACCCCCAGGGCTCCACAACCCACCTCTGGCCCAATGAAAAGCATCAGCGTGGACAGAAACGGCAGTCACAAGGAGAAATGAAACCCATGTTACTTCGGGGACTGCTCGGGAGGGGATCCCCCAAGGAAACCCACCGTCACCCCAGGAAATAGCCCAGGCTGGGCAGGGGGCTTTCCTGAGGCCCTCAACCCTGCCCTGAAGGTTTCAGTAGTGTTACCATTCCCTCTGTGACCCTGCCTTCAGCAGCCTCCCTCTACATGTGACTGGGGATGAGCCCAGTCTGGGGCCAGTATCACGATGAAAGGCCCATGAGCCTCGCTCCCACTGCATCCTGCAGCTTCAGAGCTGAGCGGAGGGCTGGCCTAAGCCTGGATGCTCGGCAGAAGGGCTTGGGTGCCCTCATCCAGATCCTCTGTTTACAGCCTCTCAGAACTTAGATGGGGCAAACTCGAAGATAAGATACTGCTGTGCACGAGGGCCTGCGAGAAGCTTCAGTGGTGAGGCCGCTTTGTCTCCAAGCCTGAGTTCAACTCCCGGGATGTAAAAACAAAAATTTGGGGATTTTGTTTGTTTGTTTTTGTTTTGTGTTTTGGTGTTTCGAGACAGGGTTTATATGTGTAGCCCTGACTGTCCTGGAACTCACTCTATAGACCAGGCTGGCCTCCAATGCACATAGATTTGTCTACCGCTGCCTCCTGGGTGCTGGGATTATAGACATGCACCACTGTGCCTTGCTGGGTGTAGAGTAATAATAATAATAAAATAATAGTTAATTTAAATAATTTAATATATAAATTATATATAATATACAATATATTAGCATGACAGATGACGTAAAATATAACATATAAATAATGTTATTTAATTTAGAATATATTGTATATGAACAAGAACAGAGGAAGAAAAGCTGTGACCTAGGGCAAGCACTCAACTGACCTCCCCCCAGTTCCCTAGTAATTCAGTGCCGGGTGAACCCATTCTGGCAGGAAGAAAAGAGGGAAAGGAAGGTGGGACCGACCGTTGCCATGGTGATCCTGAAGCTAAGTGGAGGCGACAGAGAGGGAGGTGGTCCATTCTGTGTGTGCATTTGTTCGGTCTGTGTGATGTGTGTCTGTGTGCCTGCGGGTGCACATGCACCCGGAGGCCAGAGGTGTCTCCCTCAGTTGCTACCCACTGTACTTTTTGAGGCGGGGTCCGTCAGTGAACCTGGAGCCCCCTGATTCAGCTAAACTAGCTGACCGGAGAGCCTTCCCAGGGCTGGGATTACAGGTGTCACACCGCATCTGGCTTTTTTTTTTTTTGGTTCTCTTTTTTCAGAGCTGGGGACCGAACCCAGGGCCTTGCACTTCCTAGGCAAGCGCTCTACCACTGAGCTAAATCCCCAACCCGGCTTTTTTTTTAATATGAGCAGATTTGGGGGAAGCAACTCCGGTTATCATTTTGAGGCAAGCGCCGTACTGACTGGACCCTCTCCCATCCCAGTCTGACTTTTGAGATAAGGTTTCTTGGACTGTGGTCCTTAGTCTCTGAGTCTCTGCAGCTTTGAGACTGGGATCCCCTCCCACAGGGGCAGCCCTGGCCGGTGAGTCACTCTTTGCTGGGACTGAGGCAGGCCGGGCGGGCGGTGACAGCCCCTTTGAGAAGTCAGAGACTAAGGTCTGAAGGGACAAAGGACTTGTCCAAGGACGCAGCTGGTGGGGAAGTGGTGACAAGCCGGAGTTTTTAATGACTTTCTAGGGCACGACGAGGCAGGCTCTTCCGTGTCCCCCAGGTTGTGTCACCAGGCTGACTCTCCACCCCAGAACAATACAGCACCAGAAAACAAAATCCCAGACCCAGGGACGGTCCCTCCCCCTCTCCTGCCCCCGCCTCTGCTGAGCCGCATCGGCTCTGTGTCTGTGGCTTTGCCTGTTCAGGACATTTCTTAGGCATGGAGTCATAAAGTAGGTCACACACATCGCACGCTCTGCTTTGCGTCTGGCCTGTGTCACCACTGTTGCTTTCAAGGTTCAGCCAGGTGCCTTCGTTTGCTGCCGAGGCTCGTGTTTGGTTTTGTTTTTTGTTTTTTTTTAAAGGCTGAATAATATTCCCGGATATGCATATATACCATCCACTCATTAGGGTTGTTCTCTCCTCAGCTCTTGGGGAAAACCCTGCTGGGACATTCCTGTGTGTGTTTGTGTGGACTGGAAGGGGACACTTAACTGTCTTGGAGTCATCTCGGTCTCTACTGACGTATTACTACTTACTGTTTATTATTCGTCGTACTAAGGACTGAAAGCAGGGTCCTCAGGATAACGCTAGGAGAATGTCATGTTACCGAGTGACAGTCGAGGCTGTCCCTTTTCACCCTTTTTTTTTCCTTCTTCTTTTGATATTTGAGACAGTGTTTCTCAGGATAGCCCTGGATGTCCTGGGCCTTACTGTAGTTTGGCCTTGAACTCAGAGATCTGCCTGCTTCTGCCTCCCAAAGGCTTAAAGGCATGTACCACCACTGCCCTGACCTTTTTTACGGTTTATTTTTTAACTGATTTAAAAAAAAAATAAATGAAACAGGAGAGCTCTCACATAGCTCAGGTTAGTCTCAGACTTTGTGTAGTTGATGGCAGCCTTGAACCCTTGATCTCTCAGCCTTTGCCTCCCATATGTGGGCATTATTACAGGTGTGATTCACCGTACCCCACACTAGCAAATCTCTAGTTATATCTCATTTCTCTTAATTTGTGCGTACATGTGTGTGTGCTCATGTGGAGAGGTCAGAGGACAGCTTATGGGAACTGGTTTCCCCTCCCACTACATGGGTTCCGGAGGACCTAACTCAGGCTGTCAGGCTGGGTTGCAGGAGCCGTCCTGCGAACCATCTTTCCAGCATCTTTTTATCTTTAAGACAGAGTGGTACCCTCCGGTTGGCTGGAGATGTTGGCACATACCTTTAATCCCAGGGCTCAGGAGGCAGAGGCAGATCTCTGTGAGTTGGAGGCCAGCCTGGTCTACATAGCGAGCTCCAGGGCAGCCAGATCCACCTGCCTCTGCCTCTTGTGTGCTGGAATGAAAGGCAAGCATCACTGCCACCACCACCATCCAGTTTGCTTTTATTTTTTATTTATTTTTTTTTTTTCGGAGCTGGGGACCGAACCCAGGGCCTTGTGCTTGCTAGGCAAGCGCTCTACCACTGAGTTTGCTTTTATGATTTTGAGACAGTTCTCATGGAGCCCAGCCTAGCCTGGAACTTGCCATCCTCCTGCCTCAGCCTAATTGTGTGTCCCACCATGCCTGGCTAGTTTTCATTCTAACATTCGTTTATTATTTGCAGTGTGAGGACCGAACCTGGGGCTCCTGCAGGCTACACAAACTCTCTACCTCAGAGCCCCATCTCAACCTCTTTGTTCCACTGGGGGGATGAGTTTGTGGCTGTGTAGCCCTTTCCTCAAGAACTGAGGGAGGCAGGATTGACCGTCCTGTGTCGTGTGTGAAATCTGGTCAGTGAGCTTCTCTTTCTCTTCGAGAAAGAAAGCTGCAAGACTGTGGCCATCATCATCCAGGCAGAATCTGATCTGGGATCTCCACCACGGCCTGGCAGCTTTGGGGATGGGGGTGGAGGACCGACTCTATGCCTGGGAAGGTGGGAGAGAGGCAGCACTTGGGTCCCATCTGGGGCTCTGCTCAGAACTGGGCACTGGTTGGTAGAGGGTGTAAGGAGTCAGATGTGAACCACCTGGACTCCCAGCTGGTCCGACACAAATGATGTCACTGAGCTAGGTGCCACAAGCCAGCCTGGTTCTGGAACCTATGGTGGCTGTCGTGACATCATGGGGAGTCTTGTAGCACCCAAGCACCCTGGAAACATAGGAAAGACACCAAGCAAGCAGGGGGACTTGAAGAAGACCTTGAGCACAAAGGCCCAGGGTGGCCAGAGACAGCAGGAGGGTGCTGGGGGTGTGGCTCGGCCAGGAGGGCGCTTGCTTAGCAGCATGAAGTCCTGGCTCCCATCCCCAGCCGCCTCACAAGGCAGGCATGGCTGTGTGCCTGGAATCCCAGTGCTGGGAAGGCAGAGGCAGGAACATCTGGAGGTTAAGGCTTGCAATTGCTATATAGAGTTCAAGGCCAGTGTGGGCTACGGTCTCAAATATAAAATAAAAAGGCTGGTGAGATGGCTCAGAATATAAAGTGCCTGCCACCAAGCCTGATGACCTGAGTCTGATTCCAGGGACCCACACGGTGGAAGGGAACTGCTCTCCTGCGAGTTGTCCTTTGACCTCCATAGGACGCCGAGCCACTTGTGCCCACATACATACCCATAATAAAGTTTGAAACAAATAAAAATAATAAAGCCAGGTGTGGTAGCACACACTTTCATTCCCAGCACTCAACAGGCAGAGGCAGGTGGATCTCTGTGAGTTAGTTACCTGGTCGACACGGACTTCCAGCCAGCCAGGGCTCTGCCTCAACAAACAAACAAAACTAAAGAGAATACAAAAGAAATGTCAGGCAGTGAGTGCGAATGGGCAGGGCTGGACCTGCAGCCCTGAAGAGACTCATGGTCCAGATCTAGCACTGCCATTTTTTTTCCTAAGCCGCAGGAAGCCACCAGGGGATTTTACTTGAAGGGGTGACACAGTGCCTTAGGCTTCACGTGGGAACCAGGCAGAGGCCACTGAGCCACAGAAAGGAAGTGGAAGCTGACAGAGGCACCTGTGGGCCGGGTAGCTGAGGGTGGCGTGGACTTAGGCCGCCCGGGAGGGGAGAAGAAGCATCACCACATTCCTTTCTCTTTCTTTCACCTTTTTCTGAGTTTTCAACTCTCTAGTATGCTGCTTTCATTGGTGTGTACGTTTGTGTGTGGGCACTCATGTGTGCGGACTCAGGAGAACGTTGAGAACTGGTTCTCGACATCCACCATAAGATCTGGGATCCAAACTCAGGTCATCAGTTTGACCCCACTGAGCCATTCCTCAGGCCCCCTTTTTTTGTTTTCTTTTGAGATCAAGCAGGCTTTGAATTCTTTTTGTGGTTTAAGACTACACCTGAATTCCTGATCCTCCTGCCTCCCAGTCCTAAATGCTAGGATTACCGGTGAGTCTCACTGTGCACAGCCAGGTTTCATTATAGCTCTCTCTCTCTCTCTCTCTCTCTCTCTCTGTATGTGTCTCTCTGTCTCTCTGTGTCTCTGTCTCTCTCTGACCCTCTGTCTTTCTGTTTCTCTATCTGTCTCTGTCTCTCTGTGTCTCTCTGTGTCTCTTTCTGTCTCTGTGTGTGTGTCTCTCTGTCTCTGTCTCTTTGTTTCTGTCTCTCTCTCTGACCCTCTGTCTCTCTGTCTCTGTTTCTCTCTATCTCTCTCTGTCTGTCTTTGTCTCTGTCTCTCCCATTTCTCTCTGTCTCTCAGTGTCTCTCTCTGTCTCTGTCTCTCTCAGACAGGGTTTCTCTGTGTAGCCCTGGTTGTCCTAGAACTCACTCTGTAGTCTGGGCTGGCCTTAAACTCACAGATAAAGCCACCTGCCCTGCCTCCTGAGTCCTGGGACTAAAGTTGTACACTACCACACCCAACTTCAATTCTTATTTTTGAGAAATATTATTTTTTAATTTTTTATGTGTTTGGATGTCCTACCTGAATGTATGTCTGTACCATGTGTGTGTACAGTGCCCACAGAAACCAACAGAGTCCTCTGGGACTGCAGTTACAGGTGCTTTTGAGCCACCATGTGGGTTCTGTGAATCAAATCAGGACCTCTGGGAGAGCAGCCAGCGCTCCTAACCACTGAGCCACCTCTCCAGCTCCTATCTCATGCTCTTAACTTGCATTTCCTACACTTGATAGTGTTCAACGTCTTTCTATGACTAAATTACAATACAATCCACCTATCTTAATTACTGAAAACAGATGATATTCAAACCGTATGCTCGCTTTTGAGTTGACCTTAGTGAATTTTGAGGGCTTTGTTAGCTTGGTTTGAGACAGGATCTCAGGTAGCCTGGACCACAGAGTAACACCCTTTCTCGTGCCTGGGGATGATTCAGTTGGTAGGGAGACTGGTCACGTGTATGTGACACGGTACAAACTCCGTGTGGTAGCAAGTGTCTGCAGTCTGAGCTTGTGCGAGGTGGAGGCTGGAGGACCAGAAGTTCAAGGTGAGTTGGAGGTCATCCTGAGGTACACGAGACACTGCCTGAAAAAAAAAAAAGAGAGAGGGAGAGAGGGAGAAAGAAAGGAAGAGGGAGAAGGAGGAGAAGAGGGAGAGGGAGAGGGAGAGGGAGAGGGAGAGAGAACCAGAGACGATGGTCGATGGTCGATGGTTCAGGCCCCAGCAGCTCCCTGCCTGGCATGGGACCTTGACTAGGCTTCTTCCCTCCTCTGGGCAGCTTGTCCTGCAGATGCCAGCATTAGCCCAAGAGAAGGAGCCTAGGGGGATGACACCTGTGGTTAATGATAAGGTTTCTGCCACAGGGCTTTGTCAGGCGGTTTTTACTTTCCAGGACACTCTTCCTTTTGATGCCCTCCGACTTCCAACCTTCCCACAGTTGCCCCCTGAGCATCCTGGAGCTTTTCCGTGTCTCCCCGGCCCCGTGGCCCCCTCCCAGCACTCACACCCCACCTCCTCACACCCCACCTCCTCCCACAGCACTGGCTACCATCTGCCACTGTGCTTAGGTGTAGATTTGTTGGTGTCTGGCTCTCCTGTGGAAGGTGTCACCACAGGAGGCTGGGTGCTCTGTTCCTGTGATATCCGTCTTTGATGGTACCTGAGGGTGAAGCTGAGCTAAGATCAAACGATCAAACAGGATTGCCAAATTCCCTCCTGGGTGACCTTGGACCTCTGCTTTCTTTTACATTCATTCGTTCGTTTAACTATCTATGTGTATGTGTGAATGTTCACAGGCATGCGTAGGTCAGGATACCAATGTGGAGGTCAGAGGATAATTTTCTGGAATCAGTTTTCTCCTTCCAGCATGTGCGTCATCAGATTTGGGGGCAGGCACCCTGACCTGAGCCATCTTCTGTGTCTGCTTCTCTCTCTCTCCCCTCCCTCCCTTCCTCTTCTTTTTCTCTGTTTTGAGACAATGTCTTCAGTAAGCCCAGGCTGGCCTCAAACTTGCAATGTATCCAAGGCAGGTCTAGTCCCTTTGAGACTCCAGTCTCCACATCTCTAGAGCTGGCAACGGCCATCACTACCTACTTTGGGGCCACTTCTTTCAAACACAGGCTTGCCTAGGCCAGGGGAGGGAAGGGGAGGGGAGGCAGCGGTGGGGTCCCAGAGCGCGGCCCCCTCCAGCCCCGGCCGCCCGCGGCGCAGCGAGACGAATGCAGCACACGGCCGCCTTTATGGGCCGCAGACAGCGCGCCGCCAGCCTAACCCTGCGTGGAAAATTCGCAGGCGGGAGGCGGGGGGTGTCGCCCGGCAGGTGGAGGCGGGAGAGGAGAGGGCTGCAGTCGACAGGGTGGCCAGCCCAAGCTCGGCAGGCTCTCGGAGTGTCACAGCAGCGGATCCAGATTTCTTTCCTCCCTTTTTGGCTATTGGAGACAGCCCGGGCTGGCCTCTAACTGGCTGTGTAGCGGAGAATAACCTTGAAATTCCGATCCTCCAGTCTCCACCTCCTACTTACGTGTACCGCTAGATTTCAGGGTGACGCCCGCAGCCTTAGGAAGCTAAGCCAAACTTGAAATCAGGGTGGTGGGTGAAGGAGGCCACCGCCTGCCCAGTGTAGGAGGACTAAGGTCTGGATGGAGTTCAGTGCCTCGGTACCTGGGGCTTCTCTGAGCTCCCTACCGTCGCGCGCTGGGCCAGGCCAAGCTAAGAGAAAGAAGGGCTTACCAGCTCTGAACACTGGGGCCCCTCTGCAGGGTGTGTGTGTGGGGACAGGGTGGGGGTTGGGGGGCTGTGCTTAGACCAGTTAGTCCCCTGCCTCTTCATCTGTTTGCGCGGCTGGGAAGGAATGCCTGAGGCAGCGTTCTGTATAAATCAAAGACACTTGCTCAGTTCATGGTGCTGGTGGCCTCCACATGAGGTCCTTGTGCTGGGTCACCACTGTGGAAGAACAAAGAGGAGGTGAAGCCCCCCCCCCCCCCCCACCGACAGTGACAGGAATCCATTCATGGGACAGAATCCTCATCACCTAAACCCCCTTAGGGTCCCCTACCCAACACTCTTCCCAAGTTGGCACGTGTGCCTTCCTGTACCGTTAGCAGCAGTGGTGAGAGCAAAGAGGAGAAAGGGAAGGCAGGTGACGACCTCCAGGAGTGATACAAGGCAATTCCCCTGCCCCAACAAAGCCCTGTCTCAGAATCATAGGAAGAAGGTACAGAGTGAGGTAGGAGAGTTCCCATGCTCAGAGAGGTCAGTCAGAACCACACAGAATGTTCTGGGTTAACCTGGGCTACAGTGTAAGACCCTGTCCAACAAATAAAATCAAATTTAAAAAGTCCCAGCAAGGGGTTGGGGATTAAGCTCAGTGGTAGAGCGCTTGCCTAGGAAGCACAAGGCCCTGGGTTCGGTCCCCAGCTCCGAAAAAAAGAACAAAAAAAAAAAAAAAAAAAAAAAAAAAAAAGTCCCAGCAAGGTGGAGCACAGGAGTAGGGGAGAGGGCAGTCAGTCTTTTCTTTTCTTTGAGTGGATCTTTCTTTCTGCCTGGGACCGGGTACCCTGCTGGCTCCACAGGCTAGCTTGAATTCCTCCATCCCTTCCTCCACAGCCTTGAGGGATCTTCTCAAAACACTTGTGCATTTCCCTGCCGCCCTAGCCATTCCCTTTGTCACAGTCTTCATTACATGATATGCTTAAGATTTCAATTAATTGAAAAGTCAATTAGTGGGGTTGGGGATTTAGCTCAGTGGTAGAGCGCTTGCCTAGGAAGTGCAAAGCCCTGTGTTCGGTCCCCAGCTCCGAAAAAAAAGAACAAACAAACAAAAAAAAAAAAAAAAAAAAAAAAAAAGAAAAGTCAATTAGTTAACGGTGGGGGATTGGCTAGGGCTGTGGCCTTTGTGTGGAGGTCAGAACTTCTTGGCATCCAGTCCTTCCTTCCACCAAACAGGCTCTGGGGACTTGAACTCAGAACTCAGGGCTTGGTGGCCAGTGCTCTTCCCTGCTGAGCCATCTTGTCTGCCCTGTTTTTTAGATTTTGGGTTTGTACTTTGAGTCCCCCCCCCCCCCCCAGCTGAAGTTCCGGTGGTTGTGAGCCTTCTGATGTGGGTGCTGGGATCGAACTCTCGTCCTAAGGAGAACAGCAGGCACTGTTAACTGCTGAGCAATCTCTCCAGCTCTGTTTGATTCTGTGTGTGTATGGGTGTGTGATGTACGTACCTGTGTATGGGCAGGTGTATAAGAGAACAGCATTAGGCTTTGGTCCTTGTCTTTCCCCCTCCTCTGGGACAGGGCATCCTCATTGCTCATGGACTTCGGATGCCGTTAGCTTCTGGGGACTCTTCCCTCCTTTTCCCATCTGCAGTGGGAGTAGTGTGGGGTTATACACACACACACACAGACACAGACACAGACACAGACACACACACACACACAGTGTGTCTGTGTCTGTGTGTGTGTGTGAGATTGAGTAGCATTTTGTGGGATCTGGGATTTGAACTCAGACCTTGGAATGGCACAACCAGCCATTTCTACATTAAGCCATTTCCCCAGTCCCATTTTACTTATTTTTATTGTGTCTGTATGACGTTGGGGAGGTATGTGATGTTTTCTACCTTTGAAGGGACAGTGGGGAATGAACTAAGGGTTACTCACTTTACTAAGGCTTACTCAGTAAGCAGTATACCCTCTGAGCTATCTTGACACCCTAGTGTATTGGGGACAGAGTCTCATGTAGTCCAGGCTAGCCTTGAACTCCTGATGCTCCTGTCTCCATCTTCCAAATGCTGGCGTATGGCCCCAAACAGACTGTTTTGGAACAAGGTATCAATGTGTAGCATAGGCTGACCTTGAACTCACTGGTCTTGACTGGCACCCTGCTTGCTGTCCTGACTCTACCTCCCAGTGGCTGGGGGTACAGGCATGTGCCATCTCACCTGGTCATATTATACCCCCTTTTGGTATACCCTAGCTTCCTGCCTGCCTCCTCTCCCTGCCCTGGGGGTCAAGAAAGCAGGGCTTTGTACTTACTCACAGCCTCTGTACCCACCCCAGCACACAGTAGGTGTTCATAAATGCAAAAAAGAAATTGGTGAATGGACAAAAGCAGAGGTGGACGCCAAAACTTTTTCTTTCTTTTTCTTTTTTTCTTTCTGGTTAGTAAGGGGCAGGTTTCCTGAGCTACAGGCAGGCAGAGAGCCAGGTAAAGGGAGGGACAGGGATTGAGGGCTAGGCTCTGCCAGCAAAGGAAGGCTCATTTTCAGCTGCAGGACCAGCACCCTGGCAGGGTGGGGGCCTGGAGGCCAGAGCCGCCCTGCCTGCCGCCCTGCCTGCCGCCCTGCCTGCCGCCAGTGAGAATTCTCACACGTTGTAAAGGAGGCTCCAGCTCTCTTCTGGCGAGGCAGCTGGCTGGACTGTCTGGGCTAACCCAGAGATTCCCAGCTTAGATGGCGTTTGTGGCAGAGCCTCCTGGGCCAGGCCCTGGAATTCTCTTCTTGGGGACAGGGCTCTGAGCTGAGATCTAGGCCAAGTTTGCTCCTTGGTTCACTGAGACACTACACACTGTCCCTTGAGCAGCTCCCATGGCGTTGGGAGGACACTCCTTAGACATGCAGAGATACAGAAGAGGGGTCTGGAGTGACCCGCCACAGTGTGCCTCCGACTGAAGTTTCTCTCCATATCTGCTAAGAGCAGAGGGGATTCCGGGCTGTACCTTTCATCTGGACTTGGTGGCTAATACCTATAATCCCAGCACTAGGGAAGCTATGATAGGAGGATTGCCATGAGGTTAAAACCAACCAGGTCTACATAGTTCTGGGCCAGCCTGGATTACTGTTTGAAACTCTGTCTTTAAAAGAAAAAAAAGGAAAGAAAGAGAAAAGAGACTTCGAGCTAGGGTGGTGTGGTGTGTGTGTGTGTGTGTGTGTGTGTGTGTGTGTGTGTTGGGGTGGGGGTGTCAATGGGGACTTCTTGAGGATAGTTAGAAAGTGCCTGGTGCAGACACCATTGGGCCTGAGTTAGAACCTGGCCCTGCACACACTCCCTGGGGGCCAGTCCAGCATCCTTCATGTCTCTCCTGAAGGAGGAGAGGCTCCAGAGGCTGGGAAGGATTGGGGAGGCCAAAGGGGGTGTAACATGTGTCATGAAGGTGTGGGGCTCTGGGTTCCCCTAGCACTTCAGGTTTGGGGTGATCAAAAGATCAAAAGATACAGAAGTAAAAACAATGGTGGGAGAAGGGGGCCCTGTAGGCTCAGGAATTTGGGTTCCTTTGAGTTGGGCCTGTGCTGTGAGTCACTGTGTTGAACTGAGCTGGCTTGACTGAGCCTGCCTATGTTGGTGCAGAGAGGTGTGTGTGGCAGGTGTGAGTGAGGGGGCACACTCTCGTGTCAGTGGGCGTGGCATGTCAGTAGGTGCAGAGGTGTATTCTGGGACTGAACTAGGCTGAGTGTGTGTGCATGTGTGAGTGTGTGAGCTGGTGTGTCTAGGGGGAGTCTGTTGGGTTGGAGGTAGCCTCTGGTATCTGGAGAGTATTTGGGCACTTCAGGGCACGTGAGGGTAGATTGATGTGTCCACATATAGCAAGGTAGGGGATGTCCAGTGTATGTCTGCATGTGTGTGTGTGGCCCTGTCACCGCCGGCTCCAAACCCGGCCACATAAACTTCACACCCCTGCAGGCGGGCTGCGGCAGCCCCTTGGCGGGTGCTGGGCAATAGAAAGCAGATGGGCCAGGATGTTGGCCATATGGGGCTGGGGGTGGGGGTGGGGTGCACTCCTCCCTCCCAACACCAGGAAACCCCCCTGCCTGCGGCCCCCCGTCGGGGTGGGGCCTGGAGCTGACACTATAGCAAATGTCCTGCAGCCAGCGTGGAGCCGGAGCCGTGGAGCTGACATGAGACAGCTTCAGCCTCACAGGGGACTCACTGTTCCTGCATGCATCGCTCACCCCAACCCGCGCATGCGCATGCAGGGGTGCTGGGGCATGGGTGGTCGGGGTTGGGGAGTGCAGGCCGGATGAGATGATTTTGTCCTGAGAAACTATAACTGGCCTCAAGATTGTGTACCACACAGACTTACCCTGTCCCTCGGTTTCCCCAGTAGTGTACTAAACAGGACGGCTGTTTAGAATTGACTTTGGTCCACACAGGGCAGATAGTACCAGCCACAAGGGCAGTGATAATAGTCAGTTGACCTTGGTTGTCTGTAGGGCCCTGGGTCAAGGACCTAGGCTATGCTCTAGGGCTGGGGTGTGGCTCAGTGCTAGAGCCCTGCTCCCAGCATGAGCAACCCCGAGTTTTACCCATCCTCGCCTTACTATTTATTTGTTAGCAGTAAGGGCAACATCTCCAGCCTGGGAAACCTGCCATGCCACCTCTTTCTGTGCCTCAGTTTCTCCTCTGGAAAGTAGACTGATAATCTTGGGCATCCCTATTTCTGGGTGGTGGCGAAGTTGGCATCTGGGGGCAGAAATGTCTATCTCACTCACATCAGGGTTCTTGAAAGCCAAGAAAGGAGATCTGGAGACCAGAGAGGCCTGGCTCACCCAGATGATGTCACGGCCGATGAGGTTGGCACAGCTAGGGCAGCTGTGGTGGCCTGGACTCCTCAAGGTGTTGTGGTCTGGGGCCTGAGTCTGGTTTTTCCCTGTCTCCCCTGGTGAGTCCAGACCCCTCCAGAGCCAGCCTCTGGCTCCTCTTTCCCTGCCGTGAGACCTGCACAAGCCCCTCAGTGGAGTCCCTATCCTCCGGCAGTGTTAGGGGCTTGGTCAGTGGTAAGGAACTGGAGGCCAACGTTCAAACAAGCCTCCTCAGTCCATCTCTGTTTTTTGTTGTCTAAAGGCTAAGGTCAGAAGGGGGCCGGGTGCAGGCTGCACAGAGGCCAGGGTGCAGGGGTCAGGGTGCAGAGACAATGCATAGGTACCAGGGTGCAGGGATACGGTGGCTCTGGTGTCCTTGGCCTAGTCAACCTAGTCCTCTGAGCCTAACTTCTTGGGAAGGACCTTCTGGGGAGGCTTAAACTGGAGCATGCTAGGTGCTCAATAAATGCCAAGTTGCCCACTCTGGTTCTGTCCCTGTGGTCCCTTGTGGGTATCTAATACTGATTTCTACCACCCCCATCCCCCATTTTTCCCTTTTCTGGTCTCAGTCCAAAGGTTTTGGGTTGCCCCCATCCCCCAGACTTAGGAGGGACTAGACTAACCAATCAGAGAACTCTATCCTCTCTGCCAATAACAGAGTGCAAGACTTTTAGCTGGCCCTGTGAGGACTACTTTTTTTTTTTTTTTAACTAGGGTCAGCAACCCCAGGAAGGGGCGAGCCTAGATGTGAGCTTCCCCTTGCTCAGATATAGGGTTTATAGTGTTCACACTGCCTGGGCGAGGAGGAGCTGGAGAAGCCTGGCGATGAGTTGAGACCGCCTCCATGCCGACATGCCCCTGCTGTAGACATGGCCCTGCTGTAACCTATCCCTGTTGAGTGAGGGGCGCAGAGGCAGGCAGCGGCGGCGGCGGCGGCGGCGGCGGAGGGGCTCACACCCAGGCCGACTGGCGCCAGCCGCAGCCCTCTCCAGCTCCAGGCGCTGCAGAGCGGGGTGTAAATCCCTCCTGGCCGCGGCCTCCGCCCCCAGCCTCCCTGCACTGGAACTCAGCTATTTCGGAGGTTCCCGGGGGACAGCGTTTCCTGCCTCTGGCGGAAAAATCTGCAGAAAATGAGAACCCTGTGGTCTGGCTCCAACACAGCCCTGAGCCTGTGACAGAGAAGAGTTCTTTTCTTAGTCTTCTTCTCTCTCCGTCTCTGTCGTCCCGTCTCTCTCTCCCCCTCTTTTATTTTGTAGTTTGTAGTTTGTAATTTTTATTTTTGAGACAGGTTTTCACTCTGTAGCTCGGGATGGCATTGAACTCATGGTGGTCCTCCTGCTTCAGCCTGGGTAGTGCTGGGATTGCAGGTATGAGCCATCACATTCGACAGCCTTTTCTGTCTTTCTTCCACTATTTATTTATTTATTTATTTATTTATTTATTTATTTATTTATTTATTATTTTTCTTTCTTCCTTTCCCCTTTCTTTCTTTCCTTCCTTCCTTCCTTCCTTCCTTCCTTCCTTCCTTTCTTTCTTTCTTTCGTTCATTCGTTCGTTCATTCGTTTTTTTTTCCAAGACAGTTTTTTCTGTATACCCTTGGCTGTCCTAGACCTCGGGCTGTAGACCAGGCTGGCCCTGAACTCTCACAGATCCACTTGCCTCTGCCTTCCAAGTGCTGGGATTAAAGGTGTGGGTTACCGCCTGTCCTGCTGTTCAGGAGTTTGAACCTAGGTCCTCATGCTGGGCACACGCTCTTCTACTAGACCTTATCCTCAGCTTCCTTCCCCGGTTTATTCTGAGATAGGATCTCACTAAATTGCTCAGGCTGGCCTTGAATGTGAGACTCTGTCTCAGCCTCTGGAGTAGCTGAGATTACTGGCCTGTAGCCACAGACCCCAATTTTTCTGTCTTTCCTTCTTTCTTTCCTTCTACCTCCCCACCACCACCTCCATTTCCTGACCCCCTATTCTTGCAGATCTTAGCCAGTTTCCCTCTGCCCTAAGGCCTGTGCCTTGCCACCCCTATTCCAAACCCACTTGGCTTGTGCCAGACCCTCCGTATGGTGAACAGGCCTCTGTGTGGCCTAATGGGACACCGGGGGGAATCTCTTCTCAACTCTATGTGCTTTGGCTTGGACCAGTGGAGGAGGGCACAGGGGAGGCTCAAGTGCCAGTGTCCCTGGGGCCCTTCCTGAAAACATCTAGGGTGGTTTATTCTAGCCTATTATTCTATTTTGAGACAGTCTAGATACACAGAGCTAGGGCTGACCTAGGACTCACTATATAGACCAAATAGACCCTGAACTGGAGGTGACCCTCCTGCCTCAGCCTCTTCATGCTGGGTGTACACCACTAGGAGTTTCACAGGGTCTCGTGGCCTCAAGCCCTATCCTACTATGTATGACTCATGCCTTTTGGCCCCACAGATGGGACATCCACATAAAATGGAAGCTTGCTACGTCCCTGGTCCAGAGGGTGGAGGTTCACATTGGATTTTTTTTTTTTTTTTTTTTTTTGAGGTCCACCTATCCACTTTCCAAGTGCTGGGATTGAGGTTCAAGGATTCAAGGTCTGAGGACTGTATCCAAGGTTGAGGACCGTATCTTGCTGGAAGGGTTGCTGCAGAGACCCAAGAGGGAGCCAGGCAAAATGTGGTGTCTAGAGACATCTAAGACCTAAGACAGATCTAGTCTAAGCTACTATACTGGTCGTCTGTCTGTCTGTCTATCTAAAATCAAAATCAACGTGAGACAAGCCAGAGTTATTTGAGAAGGAACCTCATTTGGCAAAATGCCTCCATCAAATTGGCCCATGGTGTTCTCTCTCTCACACTCCTTTTTGTTTCTTTCTTTTTTCGAGACAGGATCTTCTGGTTGTCCTGGAACTCCATCTGTAGACTGGGCCTGCGTCTGCCTCCAGAGTCCCGGTGGTTGATGTGGGAACTCGCAGCCCCCTGTGGGTGATGGGAGCCTGAGCAGGTGGTCCTCCTTCTATAAGGAAGCAGGCTGAGAGAGCCGTGGGGAGTAAGCCAATGAGCAGCTTTCCTGTGTGGCCTCTGCTTCCGTTCCTGCCTGCAGCTTCCTGCCTTGTGTTCCTGCTCTGACTCCCCTTGGTGACAGAGTATGACCTGAGTGTAAGCTGGAGCCAGGCCTTCCTGCATTTGCTTGCAGCCTTTAACTCGGCAACAGAAACCTAAGGAAAACAGTTCCTCTGTGAGGTCGTCCATCTGCTACGTGATGGCTGAGGAGATGTGCTGAGTCCTCAGGCCCCGTTTACCTCTCCCTCTGCTCACCTACTTTTGTGACAGGGTCTTGCTGTGCAGCCCAGGGGCCTCTAACTAGCTCTTCTCTCTGCCTCCCAAGTGCTCAGATCACAGGCCTGAGCCACCTGTCTCAGGACAGCTCTTCAAAATTCCACCTGGGGCCTGGAGAGCTGGCTCAGCAGTCAGGAGTACTTAATGCTCTTCCAAAGGACATAGATTTGGTTCCCACATGGTGGCTCACAACCACCAGTTACTCCAGTCCCAGGGGATCTGATGACCTCTCCCATGGCATCTATGGGTACTACATGCATGGCACACATACTTTCATACAGACTCGTTCAGACACACACACATATTTAAAAAAAATTATGTGTTAGTTTGAGACAGGGTCTCACTATATAGCCCTGGCTGTCCTGGAACTCACTCTGTAAGCCAGGCTGGCCTTGAACTCACCGAGATCCACCTGCCTCTGCCTGTCAAGTGCTGGAATCAAAGGCACGCTAACAGTCTTTTAAAAACAAAAGCAAAAACAAAAAAAAAAAAAAAAAAAAACAAAAAACCAACCCTATTTTATCATTGCAGTGTGTGTATGTGTGTTTATATACATGCACATGCATGTGTGTGTACCGTAGCACATGTGTAGAGGTCAGAGGACAACTTTGTGTTGTCAGTTTTCTCCTTCCACCTTTACATGGGTTCCAGGGATCAAACTCAGGCCACCAGGCTCACACAGCAAGCAGCTTTACTTACTGTGCCCTTTCGCTGGCCCCTGTGGCAGATTTTATAAGGATTTGTTGAATGAATGATCGAGCTATGAGACAACTGCTTGCCTTTGAAGGGAACCTCAGTATGACTCCTTCATCCTGGGTACCTGCTAAGTTTCAGAGAGAGAGAGAGAGAGGGGAGAGAGAGAGAGAGAGAGAGAGAGAGAGAGAGAGAGAGAGAGGAAAGAAGAGAGAGGGGGAGTCTTGGAATCTCTCTTTGCTTTGTGATTCTACTGCCTGGGATTGTCACAGACTCCAAATGAATGAGGTGCCACCCCAGCTTCTGTGTGTCCACCAATGGCGCATGTGCACTTGTCTGTCTCATAGGCTACACAGGGTACCCATCACACAATCAATGCAGGACGGATAATGAACAAGTGTCTTGGGTTGTTTTAAACACTGTCCGATGTTCTTCCCCTAATACCAACATTAGGGATGAGAGCCAGGAGCCTGGCCCAGCAGACCCTCCATGGATGTTTGTTGAATGACTGAATGAAATACAGCACTGGCTACGTTTCACACACTCAGTCAGCCCAAGGTTTCTGGCCTAAGTCCCGCCCGCCACCCGCTGTTTGCCAGCTCAGCCTCTGGATTTCCACATCTGCCGCCCGTTGCCAGGAGTGACAGGCCCTGGGGGAGGTAGTTCCCGTCTTCAGAGCCAGGGACAAGCCAAGGCTGCCAGGACACGAATTTTCTTCACTGAGAGCCTGGCTGAGTTATTCCCTGAGCCTGGCCAGCCATGTCAGTCAAACTCCAGGGCCCTTGGGTAAGGGCCGCATCCAGGAGTGGCTTCTTCTGCTCAACAGGCTCCTTGCTGTTGCCTGCCTCAGTTTCTCCAGTGGAGAAAGGTCTGGGTTTGAAAGGAGTCATGTGGAGAAATCGGGGTTGGTTTTGTCAGCGCGTGGAGCCTAAGAGCTGCCTAGAAGCATGGGCCAGCTCGGCCCCAGCTGGAGACAGCCTTCAGGCCTTGGCTGAGTCATTTCCCGCCAGCCTCCTCGGTCCCCTAGAGGCTGTTGGGAGGCCAAGGTGGAATGTGTTGGGAAGCAGGGATCGTGAGCCAGAGGCAGACAATGCTGGGCCGGCTGCTTGTCCTGCCTGCTGCCTTAACCTGTGTCCCCCTTCTTCCTTCACTCGTTCCCTTGGCAGACATGACGTCTGATGCTTCTGCTTGTTGCGTGGCTGTTATTGTTTGGCTAAGAGAGAGAGAGAGAGAGTCTCAATCTGTAGCCCAGGCTGGCCTCAAACCCAAAGTGATCCTCCTGCCTCAGGCTCCTGAGTCTTGTCCTGGGTTCACAGGTGTATGCTACCTTGCATGCCTGTGACAGCAAACTCCTGCTGTCAGAATGTCAGGAAGAACCTGTGGTGGACACGTAAGCCAAGAGTGATCTGGAGAGGTCGGAAGCTCAGGAGCCCTCAGGCCTGTGTCCTCGGGGCCTCAGGTAAATGAGCTTGGTCCCTCTGCTCTCTTCCTGTTTAAGTTTCAGAAGCTCAGCTGTCTTGGGGCTGCCTGGCACCGTTCCACCTGGGTCCCCACCCTTACCTGTTGGTGAAAGTCCCCAGGGTCACCTGAGCTAGAGACCTGCCCAGGCAGGATGCGGCTGGAGAACTGAGTGGTTAGACTTCCCAGGGAGGAAGTCGCAGGTGTACGGGGGTCCCCCAAGCTGCATTGGCCTCCTGCCAACTCACGGCCTTTAGTTAACGGAGGCTTCTGTGGTGGTGCCTGGGATGAAAGGGAGCCCCAGGGTCACCTCCTTTTTGTGTGTCTGTAAGGAGGCCTTAGCCCTCTTAGGGCTATACAAAGAAACATTCATTCATTCATTCATGTGTGCACACATTTTATTATTCTGTGTCTGACTGCACACAGATGAGCACCTACTGTGTGCAGGATACTTACTAGGTATTGGTAAGGAGGCAGCCTGGCTCTTAGGAAATGGACTATCTCATGGGGCAGGGGGCCGGAAAATAGACACAGGTCAAAGATAATTTAGGGTGAAACGTCCTAAAGGTAACAGTGGGAGAGGGGATAATAGCAGGAAAAATAAAGATCCCTCAGGACGGGGAGGGACGGGGAGGGACGGGGAGGGACAGGGAGGCTGGGAGGACTTCCATGAACAGAGATATAAAGAGCGAGAGGGAGCCAGTTCAGAGGACACGAGCCTAGCACACAACAGCAAGTGCAAAGGCCCTGCAGCAAAGCCAGCTGTGTGCCAGGTGTGGTCAGGATAGGGGTGGGGAGGGGATGTGCAGTCTAGGGGACTAGATGGTGTCGTGAGGTGGGCAGACATGGTGGGCATCACACAGGGATGCACAAGTCCTAATAAGGGCCGTCAGGCTTGTCTTGAGCTTTTTCACGTCTTCTACAGAACATTCCCTGGTAGCCCTGGCTGAGTCACCTTGGGCTTCTTCTCTTGTCACTCACAGCCACATGACATCAGAGTCCCTATTCTCTGGAAACGGCAGCGATGGGGAATGTCTCTTTCCCCGAAATAGCCAGGAGTCGTGGGCTCAGTGTGGCACTGGGTACACAGCTGCGGAGCCCAGCACAGCGCCGCTGAGGGTAACTAGGGAGTTTCACCTCTAGACGTGCCTCACATGCTAACCCTGCAGCCAGCTGCTTGATGATTCCCTCAGTGAGCACCGAGGCTAGCTCTCCAAGAGGCTCGCTCTGCCAAGCTCTGGGGGAATGAGGCCTCTTTTCCAGGTGAGGTAAACGTGCTGAGTGGCAGGCGTCAGCTTTCACGGTGCCTCACAACCGTCACTCACCTCCAGTTCCAGAACGTACCCTGACCTAAGAGGAGCCTCTCCACCCCCTCTTCCAGCCCCCACCCCAGCCATTGCTGTGGGTTTGTCTCCTCTGGTGTTGTCTGGACCATGCTCCTGTGCAGAGGCCTCTAAGGCTGGCAGCTTTTCCACCTTCAGCCATGCCAAGAGCTTGTGGCGATCTTCTTGCCTCAGCTTACCAAGTAGCTCGGCTGTTTCTCGTCGACAGATGTGCCATCCTACAGATAAACCACACTTGGTTTACCCACTGGTCACGCAATGGGTGTTTGAGTCACACCCATAACTTGACCATGGAGAATGAAGAACGGCACCGTTAGGAACATTGCAGACACGTCTGTCTGTTTGTCTGTCTGTTCTCGAGACGGGTTATCCTTGAACTCCTGATTCTTCTGCCTCCCAAGTGCTGGGATCCCAGGCATGCACCACCATGCCCAGCTGGGTCAGGCTTTGGTTGACGCTCCAACCCCTCCGGTTCTCTTCTGGGTCCGTGTGTAGCTGCAGTTACAGGGCCCTCTGGTCAGTGTTGACATCAGGAGCTGCCAACTGACACCAATAAAAGCAGCCATGGTATCTATGTGTGATGACAAGGGCCTGAGGACTTGGGAGGCAGAGGCAGAGGCAGAGGCAGAGGCAGAGGCAGAGGCAGGGGGATCTCTGTGAGTTTGAGGTCAGCCTTTTCTACATAGTGAGTTCCAGGACAGCCAGGGCTACACAGAGAAACCCTGTCTCAAACAAATCGAAGCAGAACCCAAAACAAGACAAATCAAAACAACAACAAAGCAGCTGTGGGGGTGGGGAGTAGGGCTGGAAAGATGGCTCAGTGGTTAAGAGCACCGACTGCTCTTCTAAAGGTTCTGAGTTCAATTCCCAGCAACCACATGGTGGCTCACAACCATCTATAATGGGATCTGATGTTCTCTCCAGGTATGTCTGAAGAGGGTGACAGTGTACTCACACATATTAAAAAAAAAAAATCAATCAATTAATTTTTTTCTTTCCTTTTTTTTTTTTTTTTTTTTCGGAGCTGGGGATCAAACCCAGGGCCTTGTGCTTGCTAGGCAAGCGCTCTACCACTGAGCTAAATCCCCAACCCTAATTAATTAATTTTTAAAAAGCAGCCATGGCCTTGGAATTCTCACAACCAGATAATAAGGAGGTCTTATGTTGACCCATTCACCAGAGGAGGAAACTGAGACCTCAGGGATGGGGCCTGTTCTTCTGGTGATGTGAGAGCCTCAGGGCTGCTAGATTCCAAACTAACTAAAAAGCAGAAAAGATATGAAGAGGAAGGAGGAGGGAGAGGGGAGAGGGAGAGGAAGAGAAAGGGAAAGGTGTGGGGAGAGAAGGAAGTTTGTCTTTAGGCCAGGCTCCGCCTCCTCATGTGCCACCTGCAGAGGAAGCTAAGGTCAGAGGTGAAAGTGTCAAAGGTCTTCACCTGTTCCCTGGCCTCTTCTGTCCCTTCCTGACAGTGACATGGGAAAGCTGGTTCACCTCTCTGGCCCTCTTTTCACATCAAACAGTGGGGTCATGTGTTTAACATTTTATCTTTGAGCCTGGGTCTCATGTCGCCCAGGCCAGCCTTGAACTTCCAATCCTCCAGAGCTCTGTGTTCACAGGCATGTGCCATCGAGCCCTGTTTGGCCGACTCCTCTGTGATACAGGAGGAAGCGTGGCCCCCCAACCCGATGCTCTTGGTTTGGGTGGAGCTGGGCACAGAGAGGAATCTGGAGGCCTCAGGAATCTCTCCATCCCAGTCTAAGGGATTGGGCGGGTGCAGGCCATGGGCTGGGAGGAACGGGCTGCCCTGTGGGAGGAAGTGATGACCACCTTAGAAATTCCATACCCGGCTGCAGCTGAATGTTCTGCATCTGAAGCGGGGAATGGTTTTCTCGAACCACCTGGACTCCAGGTCATCGAACGCTGCGGTGGCTGGGCCTGTAAGGTCCCCAGAACCACCGTGCACTTCAGCCAGAAATACTAACTGTGACCTCATCACAAGCGGACTCCCACATTGTCGCTATGGGAGGGGACAGTGTGACGGGCGATGTGCCACAGGGAAGGCACAGTGTGGGTACTGGGTGCAGTCCCCAAGTCTCGTGCATGGTTGAGGCCTGGCACATCTAGGGCTCAGGGAGGACCACAGGGGATGGTTCTGAGCATCTGTTGTGTGCCAGGAACATGCAAAGCAACCTGGGAAGTGGTGCCCAGAGAGGTAGAGACATTTGCCAAGGTTTGCACAGCTAAGAAGCACCTGAGTGTGGCTCAGAACAAAAGTCATGTCATGCCATTATGTGTTGTTGTACTGGTGCATCTGTGTGTATTGAGGGTCAGAGGACAACCTTCAGGCGTCAGGGGTCAAGAGTCAGGGGTCAGGAGTCAGTTCTCTCCTGCTGAATGTTCCAATGATCAAACCCAGGCTTGTATGGCCAGAATTTTACCTACTGAGCAGGTCTGCAGCCCACACCCCCTGGAGCCTTGCTTATATGGGGAGGGGCCCAGAGCCCCCAGGAAGTATCTAGTATCTTCTTGCTAACTCTTAAACATGGTCTTCTGTGAGTGTCTGGGAACTTACTCAGGACTCTGGATGAAAGAAATGTCAGCTTCTCCATGAGATAGGAATAAAGTATCACTCATAGCAAAAAAAAAAAAAAAAAAAAAAAAAAAAAAAAAAAAAAAAGAAAGAAATGTCAGCTCTGGGGCTACAACTTGGGGTCCCTCCTGCCTTGGGTCACCCAAACAGTCACATGTCCTGATTTCCCCTGTGAAGGCTCAGTCTGCCCCAGCCTGCTGCCTGGGACTTGCCTGACAAGTGCTGCAGTCAGCAACAGTACCAGTTCTGCTGCATGACAAGCATCCCTGCACCGAGGTCTCAGTCTCCAGCCCTGAAAAGTGAGGCCATCCTAGCACATCCTTGGTAAAGGGTCATGGGTAGGCAGGGCCATGAGTCATCCTGTGAACCTTCTGCCGTGGGAAGGGAGAGCCCCTGGCCACGTTGGATGGATGCTGGGCTGGAGGCCACACATCAGGCTGAGGCTGGCACGAGCCCAGCCGCCAGTACATGGCTGCAGAACCCGAGGCCAGACTCCTGAGTCACAGTTTCCCCGTTGTTGCCAAACCAGGCGGGAAACTGGGGAGCCAGGGTGGAACCAGGGAGGGGAGGCTGAGGGGAGTTGAGATCTCTGTCCTAGCCCTTGTTGTACAGGACAGATATAAAACTACCAGCCAGATAGAAAAGGGGCCCTGAGGTACAAGAGTGGAGTGCTGGCACCCCCAGGTTACAGGCAGCTTCCTCAGTCCTTCCTGTCTCCCAGCACCTCCCTCCCCATCAGCCACACGCAATTGTGCTTCACAAGTTTCTGTTTCGGGCACTTTACAACTGTGGTCTCTGGATCATCCCGAAGGGGCCAGCTTATTGTTACCCCAGAGCCGTGTCCTTGTCACCTGGCTCTTAAAGTATAACCTTCCTAGTTCGTTCCATGGCTTCCGACTTGTTCCATGCCTCTCCTTATCTGCCTGGATGGTACTGAGAACACACAGTGGTCAGGCCCTGCCCTGGACACCCATGACGGAGAGAACAGAGTAGGCTGGAGCCCACTTGATCCCCAGAGCTTCAGAACAGTCTGTGCAGGGACAAATCAGCAGGGAAAATGAAGGCAGTGGGGTTGGCCAGTGCAAAGGCCCTGGGGCAGGGTTGCGGCTGGCAGGATATGGGGGCAGCTGAGGCCGGTGTGTCTGGAGCTGGGAGGGAAAAGCAATGAGGTCAGCAATGGGGCAGGCAGATTGAGCAGGATTTGAGTCTTGATCTGACAGGTGGCAGCCTTGGGGGTCCTGAAAAGAGGGGCTTCGGAGGTACTAAAACCTGGTTAGATTTCTTTCTTTTTAATTTTGTTTAATCTTTTTTTTTAACACTCCAGATTTTATCCCCATCCTGGTCTACCCTCTTACTGTTCCACATCCCATACCTCCTCCCGCCCCCTGGCTAGATTTCTTTAGACTTGGGGGGAGGGGGCTGTCTCACACAGACATAGACACCAACACATAGACACGCACACAGTCATATATACAGATACAGAGACACTCACAGAGTCATGTACACAGAGACGCATAGGATTTGTCTCCTGTGATGGACATCCCCCATGATGGGCCTGTGGGATACTGGTCAGCACTCAGCCAGTGACTCACCGGGACTTGCCCTCATCTGGGACAATCACTGCCTCTCCGTGTCCAGACCGGATACCACCTCTGACCTGCAGAGGAGACAGGAGCTGGGCAGAAAAGGCAGAAGAGCCCTGGACTCAGGCCAGGCAGTGTGCAGGGACAAACCTAGGGAAGACCCCAGGCTTGCCACTTGCCTGTGACACCCTCCTGGACTGAGGTAGCATTGGAAGGTCCCAGCTTCTCCGTTAGAGCCTCAAGCCCAGCTGTGGTGAGGTGTGTGGGTCCTCACAGTGTGTCACAACCACCCACTGTGTTTTCATCCTGGGCTCTGGTCTGTTCTAGCGTCTTCCATTCCTTTCTGTCTTACTTAATTGAAAAATATTTATTGAGCATCTATTATGTTCCAGAGAACAGGCTTGTTTGCTTGTTTGTCTGTTTCTTTGTTTGTGAGGTAGGATCTCATTAGGTAGCACTGGCTGGTCTGGAATTCAGCGAAATCCACCTGCTCCTGCCTCTCAAGTGCTGGGCCACCCCACCCGGCCTCACCGAGTAGCTTTTTTTTTTAATTGTTTACTCTTTGGTTTTGTTTTTTAGATAAAGTGTCTCTTGTAGACCAGATGTTCTCACTTTTGTTTTTATTTTGTTTTTTGTTTGTTTTTGAGACAGGGTTGATATTGTAGCCCAGGATAGCCTCAAACTCATAAAGTTCATTCTGCCTCTACCTTCCAAGTACTGGGATTAAAGGTGTGTGTTACCATACCCCAATGCAGGTGAAGGAATAATTACAGCTCTTTTTTTTTTTTAAGATTTTATTTATTTATTTAATGTATGTGGATACATTGTCCCTCTCTTCAGACACACCAGAAGGTGACATCAGATCCCATTACAGATGGTTGTGAGTCATCAAGTGGTTGCTGGGAATTGAACTCAGAACTTCTGGAAAAGCAGTCAGTTCTCTTAACCATTGAGCCATCTTGCCAGCCCAAAGATTTATTTATTATATATGAGTACACTGTAGCTGTCTCAGACACATAAGTAGAGGGCATCAGATGCCATTACAGATGATTGTGAGCTACCACGTGATTGCTGGGATTTGAACTCAGGACCTCTGGGAGAGCAGTTCGTGCTCTTAACCACTGAGCCATCTCTTCAGCACCCATAACCACAGCTGTAGAGGAATACAAGTCCCGTCCCCAGGAGCTGGTGGCAGTCTGGAAGCCGAAGAGAATGTTCTTACCCTCCAAAGTGGAGAGCCAAAGGAAGAGGGACAGGTGCTTCTCACGGTGAGTGAAGGCCTCAAGACCATTGAGCAGAACCCTGAAGGGAGTAGGGAGGAGGAGGGAGCCCTGCAGACACCCGAGGGACAGGAAAAGCTTCCAGACAACGAAAACAGCAAGTGCAAAGGCCCTGGGGCTGGAATGTGCCTGATGTGTTCAGGGAACATCCGGAAGGCTCGAGTCAGAATCCGACCACTAAGGGGCCAGCCAGGACACGGAGTGGAGATATGTTGCCCGCATGTTTCCCACACGTTAAAGGCTTTCCAGGATCAGCTTGCCTTTTCAATCAGCCCCAGCAGCCAGCTCACCACTGAGGATGTGTGGACAGGCAGAGGCCGGAGCTGGACCTAGACACATGGTTGGTCAGGCTTCCGGCTTCCTTCCTGACCTGGTCAGCTGTCCAGGCCTAGGACCGACGCCATTCAGTCCTTCTGTCTTCCGTTCAGCACATCCATTCATCCCCGACTACTCCTTGGCTGTGAAGTGACAAATGGCTGCAGGAGGGTTAGGCTGCCTGCGGGAGGCTTAGCGGTGTGATCAGTGGGTAGAGTGTTGGCCGGGCGGGCATGCGCACAGCCCCGGGATCCCCAGGGCTAAGGAAGCTGATTGTGCGGGTGCTGCACACCTATTAGCAGAGAACTGGCGAGCTGCAAGTTCGGGGTCAACTACGCCACAGGGGGAAAAAAAAGATTATGGTATAGTTGGATGTGGTGGTGCACTTCTGTAATTCCAGTAGTTGAGAAGCCGAGGCAGGAGGATTATAGTGAGTTTGAGGTCACCCCCATCTTAAAAGAGCAAGAACAGTTGTTGCAGAGCTGTCCGTGCACACCCCTTCCCCACCCCATGTGGGCACCTGTGGTCCCTGAGGCCACGCAGCCGCAGCCGCGTTCCAGTTGGTCCTGCTGGCCTGGCAGGTGGTCCTGTCTCTTCGCCTGTGTGAGGGATGCAGGTGTGACAAATGCCAAGCACCTGGCTCATGTCACACAGGGACATTTGGCATCGGCTCTGGCTTCTCATTTCCATCTGAAAATCCAGGGCCCTAAAAGGAAAGCGCCTCTCCTGGGACCGTCCACCAGGAAGTGGCTGACCCCAGACTCGAGCCTCCCAAACTCCTCTCCCCTCACAAGGCCTTGCAAACTGATTCTGGCCCAGAGTGAGCACTCCTGGGCAGGTTTAGCTGAAGGAGGCCTTCGGAAGCTCAGTGGAGCCCCGGGAAGTACCAGGGGCTTAGCCACTTACTCAGGACGCTTCCTCTTGTGAGGCCAGCAGCTGCTATCCCTTCCCCTGCATTCGGTAGTCAGGTACTCCAGGGCCTGCAGGTGCTCCACGACGACAGAAGGGTGGGGCAACAAGGAAGTGGCTGTTGCCATGGAAACCAGACAGTCTGAGTAGGGTTGGGAAGCTTGTGGGCTATGACATTTAGATAGTTCAAGCCTCATCGGGGTCAGAGGGGTCCATTCCTCACCCTCGTCCCTCAGGGGCTATGGCTTGGCCTTAGGTTGCCAGGGGTGTGGTCCCTGCCTGTGGGCTGTCAGAGCCATGGGATCTCTGGGCAGCTTGGAGACGTCCCCAGTGCCCTGAGTGCAGTGTCCTCTGGGCCACACCTGGGGAGGTGCACGAGGAGAGCAAGGAGGGGCTGTAGGAGAGTGGGGCAGGACAGGACCAGCTGCATGGGAAACTCATCTCGCCCAACCTACGGCACCACCAGGACCTTAATGGCTGAAAGCCTTTCTTCGAGAAGCCTCTGCCAGCCTAGTGGGTGTCAGCCCCAGGCCAGCGGAGGCTGGTACCTGTCGCAGCAGGTGTCTGTGCCCACCTGAAAGTTCCAGAATGTGACCAGGAGGAGGGGGCTCCGGAAGAAGCTAGCTCCACATTGGTGGTGATGACACACCTTGCTCCTGTCTGTACACCCAGTTCTCAAGGCACAGGCTGGAATACTGTTGACACACCATCAAAATTTGCAAACAAGCCGGGCACAGTGGGGTACGCCTTTAAGCCTAACACTTGAGAGGCAGAGGCAGGAAGATTTTTCTGTTAGTTCAAAGTCAGCCTGGTCCAGGGAGCAGGCTCCAGCTTTCAGGTCAGCCAGGACTATGGAGAAAGACTCTGTCTCAAAAAGATAATAAATTAATAAATTCATAAATAAAATGGATTTGTAAAATAAGCCAGGTGTGATGGTTCAAGTGTGCCTCAGGAAGCTGAGGCAGGAGGAGAGCTTTGAGTTCTAGATCAGCCTCAGCTGCAGAGTAAGACCCTTTGTCATCTCAAAAAACAATAATTGTAAAATAAAATTTTAAAAAAAGCATAAAACATGAGTTGCACAGATCCTGGCTTACCTTCATGAGGGAAAGTCACTTTATGAACAAAGAAACTTCGCACAGAGAGGTTTAGGAATTTGCCCAAGACCACACAGCTAGCAAGTGGTAATCAGGACTTGAACACAAACTTATTTGGAAAACTTTGCCTTCTTATTTCACTTTATTTTATGCATGTGTGGTGTGCATGTGTGTGTTCATGTGTGTACATGTGTGTGCATGTATGCTTGCAGTGTGTGAGACCAGAGGTTGACATCAGGTTTCTTCCTTGGTCACTTCCACTTATATATTGAAGCAGGGCTCTCTCCGGCTGAACCTAGAGTTCACCTTCGCCTGGTTACCTTGTCAGCCTCCTCGGGAATCCTCGTCTGTGCCAGCCCTCTGAGTCCTGGGGTTACAGGCTGGGTCAGCTTTTCCTCCTTCAGTGGGTGCTGGGGATTTGAACTCTGGTCCTCATGCTTGTCACTTAGACACTTGACCCACTTAGCCATCTCCCTAGCCCTTGTTTAATTAATTTACTAATTAAATTTTGAGATTTTGGGGATTCAGCTCATATACATACAGCCACTAAACTAGATAATATCGCTGATGCCAAGAAGTGCATGCTGACAGGAGACTGATAGAACTGTCTCCTGAGAGGCTTTGCCAGAGCCTGACAAATACAGAGGTGAATGCTAGCAGACAACCATTGAACTGAGAATGGGGTCCCCATTGGAGGAATTAGAGAAAGAATTGAAGGAGCTGAAGGGGTTTGCAACCCCATAAGAACAATACCAACCAACCAGAGCTCCCAGGGACTAAACCACCATCCAAAGAGTACACATGGACAGACCCATGGACCCAGCTGCATATGGAGCAGAGGACGGCCTTGTTGGGGCACCAATGGAAGGGGAAGCCCTTGGTCCTGCTAAGGCAATGTAGGGGAATGTCAGGGTGGGGAGGCGGGAAGGGTTGGGGGAACACATTCATAGAAGAAGGCGGAGGGGGATTTATTTGTGGGAAACCAGGAAAGGTGATAACATTTAAAATGTAAATTTAAAAAAATCCAATAAAAAATGTTAAAAAAAAAAAAAAGAAAAAGAAAATGCCATTATAGACTGTGTCCCGGTTAATTCTTTGTCAGCTTGACACGGGCAAATGTCCTCTGGGAAACATTAGTTGAGGAAATGTCCCCAAGTCTGGTCTAGGGCATCTTCCTAATTAACCGTTTGATGTGAGAGCGTCCGACACACTGTGGGTGATGCCACCCCTCGGCAGGTGGCCCTGGATGGCATAAGAAACCAGACTGAGAAAGCCTCGAGGAGCAAACCAGTAACAAAACATGATTTCTGCATCAGCTCCTGCCTCCAGTTTCCTACTTCAAGTGCTTTGCCCTGACTTCCCTGGATGACAATTTTAAGCCGTAGATGAAATAAACACTCCCACGCCTCCCAAAAAAAGTCTTTTTTGCGATATCCTGGAATTCCCTCTGTAGACCAGGCTGGACTTGAACTCAGATATCCTCCTGCTTCTGCCTCTCAAGTGCTGGGATTAAAGTCGTGTATCATCCTGTGATCAAGCCCAGAGACTAAACACTCTATCACTGAGCTATACCCCTGCACCCCTGCACCCCTGCACCCCTGCACCCCTGCACCCCTGCACCCGTTTTTACTTTTTATTTTGAGAGAGTCTCACAAAGTTACCAGCCCTTGAACTTCTGATTTTCCTTCCTCAGCCTGTGTCGTCAGGAATCTATGGACTGCTGGGCAGGCATTCACATACGCTGTCTTACTGGTTTGTGTCTCTGTGTCTAGTTTTACCTGGCACACAGTAGGTGCTCCATAAATATTTATATAAATTACAATCATCCTGAGAAGTTGCTTTGGCTCAAGCCCCAGTTTACTCATCCGTGCAATGGGTACACTGCAAGACCACTCTGGTATCCATCCTACATGGTTGTTTGGGGGTAGTGAGCTTTAAGGTGATTGAATTGTGTCCAGTTCTGGTCCTTCTAGCTGTGTGATCCTGGGCTTTCTCTGAACCTCCAAGTCCTCATCCATGGGATGGGGGTCTTTGGGTCCTGGGACACTGAATCCTCTCAGATCTCTTTGGGTGGACAGCAACTGACTTAGGGCTGAAGCTCCTGAGGTGATGCCTCTTGCCCTCCATCCACCCTTACAGGGTCCCAAAGCAGCCATTACCCCAGAATCCTTCAGGCTTCCTGGGTCTGCTCCAGAGTCCATGCTGTGCTGAACTGTCCAGGGACTCCCAGAAACCTCTGAGGTGGACAAACCTTCTGGCTTCACATCTATTAAGACTAACCTGGGCATCCCACGCCTTCTGAATGCCAGGCATCTTGAGAGATGGGAAGCCTCGAGGTTATCAACATGCTGACGGGGAAACAGAGGCTGCCCTGTGGATGCTTCTCCTCAGCCTCCCTTTCTCCTCTCCTGCCCGCTCTTCCTCTCAGCGTGGATCTTACTCCTCACAGCATGTGCCCCACCCCGACCCCCGTGGTCTTTTTACATCTGAGCTGACATCACTGTTACTTTGCTGCCAGATTCTCTGTCCCCCAGACGAACATCAGGTTGGCCTTGGTCATGGCTCCACAAATCCCTATCTATCGAATGCACTTGGACACGCATAGCTAAATGTCAGTCCATATACGGTAGGCTTCAGCAAAACTGCTAGACAAGGTGGAGGGACGGGAAAGACATGCGGTCTTGGGTTCAAATTCTGATTGCTGTGTGAACTTGGGCAGGTGCCCTGACTCTTCTGTTTGTGAACTTCCACCGCCACAATCGGAGACTACTGTGTTGCTGGCAAGCAGAAGACCCTGTCCTTGCAGCGCTCTCTCTCTCTCTCTCTCTCTCTCTCTCTCTCTCTCACACACACACACACACACACACGCCCCCAGAATTGAAGGGTTCCAGATGGCTGGGATGTGAAGCTTCTGCTAGTGGCTTCTTCAGGGAGCAGGCAGGCCAGCTGCCACCTGTGCATCCACCCCAAGCTGTCGCTGCACCTGCCCAGGTCACAGAGATGAGGGGTGAGTGTCTCGGAGAACAACCTGCCATGGTGCCCTGTGGGTGTGGAGGACTTGGGAGGAGACCACAGGACCTGCCTGGACAGCTGGGGGGAGGAGAGGTGGGACAGATGCCGGACAGGTGCCGGCAGGTGTCCACAGGCATCTCCCAGCATCGCCCCTAGGGAAGTGCCCTCCTGTGAATGCCCCAGAACCGGCCCAGCTTGTCAGACACCTGCACGGGTAGCTTCTTGTCCAGAGCCAACACAGGTGTAGCTGGGGGTGGGGCTGGAAGTTAGGAGTGGGATTGGGGGCAGGGCCTAGGGAAGTCTGGTCCCCTGAATATTCTGTCACCTCCGTATCCTGTTCCCTCATCCATAAGGGAGCTGCAGGCAGGCCTAGTGAGTGAGCAGAGGCCACACCCTGGTAGGTTTTCCAGGCACACGCATGTGGCCGGGGTGGGGGTATGATAGTGCTTTTAGTTTCCTACAGGTCTGTCTCCAGATCTGCATTCTCCCCCACCTCTCTGGAGGGGGATAAAACGGGGTGTCACGTAGCCTCTCTAGGCTGGCCTCGAATTCACGATGTTCTGAGAGCACCTTGAACTTCTGGTCCTCCTGCCTCAGCCTCCTGGGTGCTGGGACCACAGTCTTGTTCCATCACACCCTGACTAAGGTTTTATTTTGCACTCAAGAAGCATTTGTTGAGTACCTACTGTGTGTCAACTAGGAGCTGGGGCTGGTACTGGGGGCGTGAGGTCCCTGGACTGAGGAAGAAGGAAGGAGAGACACAGGCAGACACAAATCCCGAGAGTCTTCAGCCTGGGGGTGAAGAAAAAGAACGAGACCTGAGACGGATTGACGTTGGTCGTCAGATGGGGCAGAGAGGGCTACTCTGCTCCAGGAGGAGGATAGAGCACCCTGTACAGAGTGGTGGGGAGCACTGGAGGTGGTCCTGGGCCAGCCAGGGTAACACGGGTCAAGACAGAAGTGGACATACACTCAGTTTCAGGACCCACCCCCAACCCTAGCATCTGCCTGAGGGGCTGCTCTGTTCCCAGGAGCCAAGGCCAAGGGCCAAGCTGGAGGAAATGGGGCTGAGGCCCAGCAGCGGACTCTCCAGGGACAGCTAATATCTCTGAGTGCCACTGACAGGACACAGCCCTGGGTGGCAGGGTGGGGGCCGGGCGCTCCGTAAACAGCCAAGGCTCTCGTAAAACTGATCAAAGCAGCAGGCCTGTCCCAGCCCAGGCCACTTCCTGCAGGGGCCCAAAGCCCCCAGCTTGTGGGAGGGATGTAAGGGGGACCCAGGAAAGCCTTTTTCTGTCAGGAGGCTCTCTCTGTGTAAGGGTAGGTCTCTGAACCTATGAGGCCTCTGGTTCCCGGCTTGTCTTACAAATCTGGATTTCGGCAGCCCCTGGACAGCCTGTTTCTGGAACAGAGGTGGTGAGGGGGTATTGGAACACAGCCCTATTACTTTGTGACCTCAGGCAGTGACACCCCTCCCCCACACCCCTGTCCTCTGCTGGAAGAAGGGGAGGTGCTATCCACCCTCTCTAGAGGCCTCAGGCTGCAGAATCTTCTCATTATGATTTCCAATTGCAGTTCATTAATTGTTGGTAACAGCACTGACCCGGCCCTGACTAGGTGGAAAGGCTGGGTCCTCACAGTGAGGCTTAGGGATGTGGTACCCACAACAGGCAGGGACTGAGGGAAGATCCTTCTCATCCCCTCAGAGTGGAGGTGAGAACTCTCTGGGCCTGACTCTGGTGTGCCTGTGCCTCAGCCTGGGGACTCCGGGAACCCTGGGGTGTCTCAACAGAACTTGGGGCCCCTCCTCCTTTCCGTTAGGCATGATGGAGAGAGCTGAGGCCTGTGATGTGAACACAGGCCTGTGATCCCAGCTACTGGTGGGGGCGGAAGTAGCCTGGAAGGTTTCAGAGCATCCTGGGTAGCTTTTTTTTGAAGTCCTACCTCTAAGCCAGGTATGGTAGCATCTCTGTATGTGTAGGCTGGGGGCAGAAGCAGGAGGATTGCCAAAGGTTTGAGGCCAGCGTGGACTCCACAGTACCAGGTCTGTTGAGGCTGATTAGCAAGATTTTGTCTCAAGAAAAAAATAAAGGAAATGACTGGCCATGGTGGGAGAGGCCTTTCATCTCAGCCCTCGGGAGGCAGAGGCAGTTGGATTTCTGAGTTCAAATCTAGCCTGGTCTATAGAGTAAGTTCCAGGCTGGGCTACATAGATTCTGTCTCAGAAAATAACAACAAAAACAAAATAAGAAAGAAAAGAGGAGAGAGAGAAAGAGAGGGAGAGGAAGAGAGAGAAGGGAGTTGGGGGGGAGAGGAAAGGCCTGGTTTTAAAATAAAACCTGTCAGGCGGTGGTGGTGCATACCTTTAATCCCAGCACTAAGGAGGCAGAGGCAGAAGGACTTCTGTGAGTTCAAGGCCAGCCTGGTCTATAGAGCAAGTTCTAGGACAGCCAGGGCTACACAGAGAACTCTGTCTTGGGGGGAAAAAAAAAACAGACAAAATAAACCTAAAAAGACAGGAAGGAGGAAGGAAAAAGGGTAGGCAGGGACTATAACTTGTTGGTAATAGCTTGGGGCCCTGGGATCAGTCCCCAGCGCTACAATCCCAGGAGAATGGAAGTGGCCAAGTGCCCTCCTGACAGCTGGGATATTGTGGTAGCTCCCCTCCCCCATCCTCCTGGCCCTCCCTCTGTGCCCTCCAGTGTACATCGAGTAGAAAAGCTAAGTCAGACCACATCTCTCCTCCGCTCAGAGCCCACTCTGGCTCCTACCCGATCCACAAAGCCAGAGTTCTCAAAGCTCTAGGCCCAGTGTAACTAATAAGGCCCCAGCTCTGTCCCCAGCTCCTGACATGTGGGTCTGTGTGGGAGGCAGGACAGGACCCGGAGCTCAGGGCAGTGGGTGCTGGCACCTAAAATGGTCTGCAAGGGTGGGCAGAACAAAGCTACAGAGCCTAGGGTCACAGCAGCAGGGACCTCGGGACAGGGCAATGACTGATGCCCACTGTGCACCTACTGTGTGCCAGGCCCTCCCTTGAAATATTCGATGGTGAAAGAGGAAGAACCTTGAGTGGGTGGACAGATCAGCCTTCTGGGATCTGCACAGTCGCCCACTATGGGAGGAACCCACGCCCCCAAGACCAGATAACAGATGTTTGGTGACAGAGCCATGGCCCTGGCGGGTCTGTCCTCTGTGTATGAGCTTGGTGTTCCATTTCCCTCAGTAAAGTGTGGCCACAGCCCATGCCACAGTTTCTCTCTGTGGGACCAGCGACTGGCCTCGCTTCACTTTTAGAACCTCTAAGGGGTTTCCCTGGTTGTGGGGAGGGGCGTCTTTTGTTTGTTTTGAAACAGGCTCTCATGCTGCCCACGTTGGCCTTGAATTCATTGTGTGTGGGAGGTGAGCTTTCTATCTTCCACCTCTGTGGGCCCCCGCCCAGGAGATCCGAAGTCTGTGTCCTCCCACCATGCCACCCCCCGCTACCCTGCATCGCCATTGCAGCCAGCCAGTGAGGTCCAGCAATAAATCAGTCGCAGGTTGACCTCCTTTACTGAGGGGAAACTGAGGCGTGAGAGGAGAAGAGCGGCCCAGGGAAGAATTTGAAACCATTTGCAGAGGTCCTGGAATTTGAGTGCGTGTGGGAGGGAAGGGGGTGTGGGAGGAGAGGGGGAGGGGGGGAAATGTGGAGCTCGAACCGAGCACCTCTTACTTGCTGAGCAAGCTTTCTAACTCTCAGCCGTCCTCTGCCCCCTGACCACTGACTTCTCAGAGCCCAGCCTTCCCCTCCCCTTCTTCACTAAGGTCACAAGCAGCTCAGTGGAAGAAACATGAAAGAGAAGGCTGGGCTTAGAGGGCCACCGCCACTGCCCCAGCTCACACAGCCCTGGGTAGTGGGGCTTGTTCGCCAGTGTTTCGACAAGTGGTGAGGAGACAGGGGCCAGGAAGGGCAGGCCCTGCCTGAGGTCAGGCAGCCCTCCTGGGCCCTGGCTCAGCAGAAGCTGGCCCAGAGCAGGAGTCCTGACTCAAACTTCTTCCAGAGCCTTCCCACGGCCCTGGTGGGGGTGGGGGACCACTTGGCATTTCCTGTTTGTTTGGGCAGGGCCCAGGCGAAGCCTGAGGGGATACACAGGGATTTCATGGTCCTGTCACTCAGGAACTAGGCCTCTATCCAGAAGGCAGGGGCCGGGTCCCACATCCTGGGTTTGATTCGCTCTTGCCCGATTCAACTGCCTGTCTCTGTCCCCACCTCTACCCCAGACTCCTCACCTCAGATTTCTGCAGTCTGGGGATTTACCATCCAACAATCCAATGAGCTGACCTCAAACCCCTGGGAGGCCTCAAGGCCATGAGCACTGCTTCTCTGTGCCTCAGTTTTCTTCTCTGTTAAACAGAGTCGTTGTGAGGATGAATTGAGGAGTTGTGTCCACATAGCATTTAGGGAGTTGTTACCCAAACAGCGGGTCCTGATACTGACCTAGCATGCTGTTTCCCAGATAAGAAACAATGGCCTTAGGAGGGGAAGGGAACACACAGCTGGCAAAGGCCTGTCCACCTCCAGCCCCTAAGAGGCCATGTGATGCCAAGCAGGTATCCTGGTGATAACCAATACAAGAACGTTAAACTCCTGCCCTGCCATTGGCTGGCTGTGTGGCTGGCACACTGCTTACTGTACGTCTAATCCTCAGTTTTCACTTCTGTAAAATGGGAGGAAACTAACATGCGACCAGGACTTAAAAGAACTGGTAAGGCAGAGCCTGAGCCTGAGCCAGTGACTCACACAGCATTCTTCCCAGGAGGAGGCATAGTCTGTGCCCTGGGTGGCCCAGGCAGCTGGAGGAAGCCCCCATCTCCAGCCCACCCCAGCTGGCTTTGTTGGAGAGGCAGCACATCCACAGGGTGAGTGTCCTGTTTATGCTCCAGGGTGGCCCAGCTGACAGACCTTTCCCGCCCTTCCCCCACAAGGCTGTTCCTCAATCACGGTGGCCTCTCCCAGTGCCTCCCTCTAGACCCTGTCGTCACCTTCCACACCTGCACCTTCGTGTTTCTCTCCCTGGTCCCTCCCAGCCCCTCAAGGTTCCATCCCCACTAGATTTTCTTTTTATTGACTCTCATTAGCGTCTAAAACAGCATCTTTTAACAGATTAAGCACTCCATAAATATTTGCCCAACAAAAGAGGTTACTGTTTGTACTATGGTTGTGCATGGGGAGCAGGAGTCAAAAGCAGAGACTGTGCACGCTATGGAAGCGTTCCCTAGTGAGCTCCACCCCAGCCCTGTAGACCAGGCTGGGCTTAAACTCCCAGAGATCCACCTGCCTCTGCCTTACAGGTGCCGGAATTACAGGTGTGGCCATCACACCCAGCGACTTCCTTCCTTTTTGAGGCAGGTCTTGTTGAGTTAATCTATTTACATTTTTTTTTCCTTTTCTTTTTTTTTCGGAGCTGGGGACCGAACCCAGGGCCTTGCGCTTGCTAGGCAACCGCTCTACCACTGAGCTAAATCCCCAACCCCAATCTATTTACATTTAAAGTTAGTCTTATGTCATGCCAGTTAAGTGTTCAAATGAATGAATGAATGAATGATCCAACAAGCTCCGGGATGGGTGGAGAGTGAGGCTTTCCCCAGCTTCCTTGGACTATCCAGGTAGAAAAACGTGCAACTTAGCTGGGAATGCTGGCCGACACCTCGGTATCCCAGCACTCTGGAGGCTGAAGCAGGATGAGTGCTAGGAGTTCAAGGCTACCTTGGGTTATTTACGGTTACATAACCAAAAGGCACCTGGTAACGCAGGTGTGGTGGCTCGTGCCTGGGTCCCAGCACTCAGGAAGTCGAGGCAAGAGAAAATAAACCTGCTGGTGGTGGGCAGGCGAAATCTCCGAGTTCAAGGTCAGCCTGGTCTACAGAGAGAGAACGATCCAGGATGTCTGGCACCACAGAGAGAAACCTTGTCTCAAAAAACAAAAACAAAAACAAAAACAAAAAACACAGTTCAAAATCATGGTCAGCTACATAGTGAATTTTAGGTCAGCCTGAGCTACAAGGGGCCCTGTCTCAAAACAAAACAAAACACCCCAAAATCTGCACCACCACAAAACAAAACACAGGAAACACCTTTCTTAGCCCCCAACTCCTGCAATTGCTTGTATCACAGCCCTTGACTTCGAAAGGCCTTGTTTACCTCATCTACCCCTGTGTGTGTGTGTGTGTGTGTGTGTGTGTGTGTGTGTGTGTGTGTGTGTGAGGTGTGTGTGTGAGTATGTGTGTGAGTTGTGTGTGTATATGTATAAGTGCATTTGTATGGGTGGGTGTGTATATGTGTATGTGTGTGTATGTGTGGGTGAGTGTGTATGTGTGTATATGTGTGTGTTTGTGAGCGTGCATATATTGTGTGAGTATGTCAGTGTGTATATGTGTGTGTGAGTGTGTGTATATGTATGGGTGAGTGTGTATGTGTGTGTATATGTATATGAGTGTTTGTATGGATGTGTCTATGTGTATGTGTGTATATATGTATATGTGAGTGTATATATGTATATGTGTGTATATGTATATATGGGTGAGTGTGTATGTGTGTGTATGTGTGTAAGTGTGTATATGTGTGTGTGTGTGTGTGTGTGTGTGTGTGTGTGTTCTTCATCCTGCCTGCATAGCCAGCAGCTTCAGGTTGGTGTCCCTGGATCTGGAGTGCAGTTGGCTGTCCCAGCTTCCCCTGTGACCTGGCCTTGGCCTTGCCTTTCCTCTTAGCCCCCAGTTACTTCCTCACTTGTAAAGCTTGGGTCCCAGCGGCTGCTTCCTACCTTGTCTGCTGAGAGAACCAGGCGAAGCAGCTGGGGTCAAAGGGCTCGGCCCAATGCCCAGTTCTGCGTGAGCGCCTGGCCAGAGCCAGAACCCGCCTCGCTGTGGCCTCAGTTCCTCCTTTTGTAAAGGAGACAGAGCAGCATTTCCTCCTGAGAGAGCCGGGTCTGCTCCACCCACACCATCCTCTTCCACTGCAGAGAAGCATGGGGCTTCAGAGAGGCTGACCACCATGAGGAGAGAGGAACATCAGCTCCATCCCCCCAACACGGGGAAATGGGGTTCCTTGGAAAGCAGTGAGCCACAGGCGCACCATTCCCACGCACCTGCCATTTGGTCAGACTGGGGCAGCTGGGGCCCTGGCGGCCAGGGGAAAGGTGCATGGCCCTGGGGGATCCCAGCAGCTTCCGAGATATTTCCTGATGCCTGCCTGGAAGGCCCTTGCTCCCTCTTCGAAGAGGAGAAACCCAAGGCCAAGGGGCGTTCCCACTGGCCACCCGCTCCCAGGAGTGGCGACTGTCTTCCTGCCTCTGCCCCAGCTTTGCCCCTTCTGGGAAGGTTCTTCCTCTAGTGGCCTACAGATCTGCCCCCTTCCCAGTCAGCACGCATACGTCACTTCCTCAGGGACCTTCCTGACCAGGCACTTGCTCAGAGCCTTGAGGGTTTCCGCTTTCATAAGGAGTGTCCTGCTCAAGTCGAAGGTCTCCTTCCCTGGAGACTTAGCCCCAGAGCTCTGTACCTGAGCTGGTGCTCGCCTGTCCTGTGGGGGTTACCCCTGCCCCTCTCTGCACCATCCACAGCTGGGCTATTGCTTAATCTACACCGTTCTAAGAACAGGGGGTGTCTGTTCTGTACACTGTGGAACCCCTGGGGCTATGAGTAGTCCCCAGCACACAGTAGGAGTTTAGCAGTTATTTGGAGGGGGAATACATCGCTACTATTACTTTGTTCCATTTCTTTCTTTCCTACTTATTAGAGAGGATCTCATGAAGCCTTGAACTCCTGATCCTCCATGTTGGGATTACAGGTGTACACAACCCCTCCCAGGAACTGTTCAGTTTTACCTTTTCCTTTTTTGGTACTAAGAGACAGCTGTCCTGTTTGATGACTCAGGTGTGTAATCCCAGCACTGGAGAGACTGAGGCAGAAGCATTGCCAGAAGAACTTTGAGGCCAACCTAGGCTACATAGTAAAGTTAGCCTGAGCTACATAGTAACACCCTGTCTTTAAAAAAAAAAAAAAGAAAAAAAAGCAGGTGCCATCTGGTTCTCCTCAGAATGGTTGGTAACAAAGTGACAGGCAGAGTCCTGCCCAAAGCCCTGAGTTTCTAGTCCTTAAAAACAACCACTGTCAGGGAAGGCACAGAGAGGGAGGGGTATCCCATGCTTGCTAGGCTGTCAGAAAGGGTCTCTGGCAGAGACTGGGACTGGCCCAACTACCCCACCCCCAGCTGTCATAACTGTGGGCAACTGGAGTTGCCAAACTCCACCACAGCTGCGTCACCAAGGGCCAGAAGGACCCAAGGCAGAGGGGGACTGGGCAGGGCCCACACCCAGGCTGGCTTCAGCCACAGAATTAGCCGAAGGCTTGCTCCACATCCACCGTTAGTCACTCTGCGGCCGGGCTACGTGGGCACTGGCTGGAATGAACTCTCTTTGGACTTGCAGCAAAGTTCGGGAATGGTGTGTGAGCTCCCACACCCCCATTTCCCAAAGGACAGAAAACTGTGGACCTGACAAGGTCATGGGAACCCTGAGATTTCCCCTGCCCCTGTGACCCCCTCCTTTCTTCTCTCCATAACCTGTGTGTATGCCTTCCTGGATCTCTGTCTCTGTCTCTGCCTCTGCCTGCCTGCCTGCCTATCTGTCTGTCTCTGTCTCGATGTGGTGTGTGTGTGTGTGTGTGTGTGTGTGTGTGTGTGTGTGTGTGTGTGTGTGTTCTGGACCAGTCATATCATCCCGAGCCCCAGTTTCCCTATCTATAAAATGGGACGATAATAGTCCTTACTTTGGAGGAGTGAGCTGGGAGTTCAATTATCCTTTGTGAGCCGGTATACACACGGTCACCTGTTGGCCACCAGGGACAGCCACAAGTGGCAGACAAAGATGGCAAGTTTGCCTTCTTTCCTAGTTTCACTTTTTTCTTTTGAGACTAGGTTTCTCTATGTAGCTCTACTTGTCCTGGAACTCACTCTGTAGACCAAGCTGGCCTCAAACTCAAGAGATCTACTGCCTCTGCCCCTGAGTGCTGGGCCGCCACTGCTGGCCTTACTCTTTTTCTTTTTTCCTGGATGTTGACCACAATAAGGACCAAAGGTTCGGCCAGGAGGAGCCCAAGAGCCAGGCCATCCGCTTGCGGCTGCCAGTCAAGCTGACAGGCTTCTGTCCAGACGAACCAACTCCATCTTCAATCAGGATGTGCTGGAAAGGTTATTTATGAGCTGCACTAACCGGCCACCTCTGTCCCTGTCCCCAGTGATCCAAAAGATGAAGCTTCCTGGCCACCGTTGTTGTGGGGACCATTACAGAGTCACAGATGTTGTGCGGATTCTGGAAGTGCCCAAGCTGAGGGGGGGTGCACTGCGGGTGCGAACGTGGCGGATCCTCAAGGCTGGGGGTAAGATCCTCACTTTTGACCAGGTGGCCCAGGAGTCTCCCAAGGGCTGAGGCACTGTGCTCCTGTCTGGTCCTCAGAAGGGCCGAGGGTGTACTGACATTTTGGCAGGGCCCCAGGAACCCCACACAGCCATACCAAACCCTATCTATGTTGGTTCCAAGGGCCAGGAGTTCGAGAGTGCCAGAGGCCCAAGGGCCAGTCAAGGCTACAAAAAACTAACTTTGGATCTTGCTGTTAACAAAAAAAGCTTTGGATGTTGAAAAAATATTTTTTATATAAGTACACTGTAGCTGTCTTCAGACACACCAGAAGAGGGCATCAGATCCCATTACAGATGGTTGTGAGCCACCATGTGGTTGCTGGGAATTGAACTCAGGTCCTCCAGAAGAACAATCAGTGCTCTTAACCGCTGAGCCAGCTCTCCAGCTCTCTCTCTTTTTCTTAATGTATATTCGTCCTGTTTTAAAAATAACGAAAAGAAGGTGGCGGTGGTGGCGCACGCCTTTAATCCCAGTACTCAGGAGGCAGAGGCAGGCAGGTGTCTGCGAAGACAGGAAGGTCTAGAGTAAGTTTCAGGACAGCCAGGGCTACAAAGAAAGTCGCTACCTCAAAAATAGAAACAAATAAACAAACAAAAACAGAAGAGAGAGAGAGAAAGAGAGGGAGAAACAAATGCATCTCAATCTATTTCATTTTTATTTACAAACAATATCTGTAGCTCAGGCTGGCCTTGAACCTTTGACAGCCAGCCCTCCTACCTGAGCCTCTTCTATTCTGGGATTACGTTCTTGAGCCAAGCCATCTGACAAAGTACAGCTTTTCCTCTCTCTCTCTCTCTCTCTCTCTCTCTCTCTCTCTCTCTCTCGGTTTACTTGTTTTATTTTATGTGTGTGTTTTGCCTGCATGTATGTGTATTCACTGTGTGTGTGAGACCAGTGCTCCCAGAAGCCAGCAAGGGTGTTGGAGTCCCTGTAGTCTCAGATAGTTTTGAGTTGCCATGTGGGTGCTGGGAATTGAACCCAGGTCTTTCACAAGAGCAGCCAGTGTTCTCAACCATTGAACCTCTCTCCAGCCCCTTTTTAGTTTTTGAGACAAGCCTTCATCACCATGTTGCCCAAACTGTCCTCAAACTCATAATCCTCCTGACGCAGGTTACACAGAGCTGAACTAATGGTTCTGGTCCATTCTGCTTTTGCCTCCTGAAGGGTTTGCCCTGCAAACCAGACCCAAAGTACCTGCTTGTTCCAACCCCACTGGCATCTGGAAGGGTGGTTGTGTGGAGTGGATGGGGACTGTGGCCTGGGGGACAGGCCTGACAGGCTGTGGAAAGGGAGGGACACCTGCCGGGTACAGTGCACACTTTATAAATCCTTTGTGACAACTGCTCCTTCAGACCCCCTCTTCCTTCCCTGAGTGCTCCAGGGCAGTGACCCGTGGGTCAGGTCAGGTTAGGTCCCCACACCAATCCGTTCACTAACTCTTTGTATTTCTGGAAGCCAGGGCATTCTAAACAAGCCTTCTACCATCAACTACGTCCTACCCACTCCCCAACCCTCTGTCTCTTTTCTTATTTTGAGACAGGATCTCACTGCATAGCCCTGGCTGGCCTGAAATTCCATAGGCAGACCAGGCTGGCTTCGAACTCACAGAGAGACACCCCCAGCCAGACCCCAGCTGACGCTGAGATTAAAGAATATACTACTCAACCCAGGCCTCTGCAGACTTTTTATTTATTTATTTATTTATTTTGGTTCTTTTTTTTTTTTTTTTTTTTTTTTGGAGCTGGGGACCGAACCCAGGGCCTTGCGCTTCCTAGGCAAGCACTCTACCACTGAGCTAAATCCCCAACCCCCAGACTTTTTTTAAATTTATTTATTTATTTATTTATTTTTGGTTCTTTTTTTCGGAGCTGGGGACCGAACCCAGGGCCTTGCGCTTCCTAGGTAAGTGCTCTACCACTGAGCTAAATCCCCAGCCCCACAGACTTTTTATTTTGACACAGCTTTTTATTCAGTTGTCTAGCCTGATCTAGCTTCACTTTGTAGCCCTGGCAGGCCTTGCTGCCATCCTCCTGTTTCAGCATTTGGCAGACTGCATTACTAGGTAGTTAAATGACATGCCAGGCTCTGCTGTAGGCCTTAGGACACATGAACAAGGGGCAGGGAAGAGTCCTTGTAAAGGCAGCATTATCAGGGATGGTCAAGTTTACCTGTTTCCTAACGGAGGTGCTGGCCAGAGGGGAAACTGGGCTTCAGCTGAGGATCAGGCTGGAGATGGTTCTGTGTGTATGTGTGTGTGTGTGAGTGTGTGCGTGTCTATGTGTGTGTGTGTGTGTGTGTGCCTGTGTGTATCTCTGTGTGTGTGTCTGTGTGACTGTGTATGTGTGTGTCTGTGCGTGTGTGTGTGTATGTGTGTGAGTGTGTGTGTGTCTATGTGTGTATGTGTGTATGTGATGTATGGGTGTGTCTGTGTGTGTGTATGTTGTGAGTATGTGTGTGTCTATGTGTGTATGTGTATGTGTGATGTATGGGTGTGTCTGTGTGTGTATGTGTGTGAGTGTGTGTGTGTCTATGTGTGTATGTGTGTGTGATGTATGGGTGTGTGTGTGCGTGCGTGTGTGTGTGTGTGTGTGTGTGTGTGTGTATGCTTGAGCTTGTACCTTAGCTTTATTTAAATTTATGCCACGTGGGTATGTGCACATGAGTGTGGGTACCTATGGAGATCAGAGGGCGCATCAGATGTTGGGGAGGGAGAGTTACAGATGATTATGAGCCACAGGGCATGGTTGCTGGGAATTGAACCTGGGTCCTCTGTGAGAGCTCTCAGTGCTGAGCCAGCTCCCCAGCCTCTCCTACTGCTCTGCTGTCTCCTCTCTGGCTGGAGTGGGAGCCTGGGATGGGGAAAAGCAGCACAAAGGAAGCTGGAGGAGTCATGAAGTGAGGAGGCTTGGTGAGGACGGAAGGAGCTCCGTGGCTGCGTGCCCTGAGGTCCCTGGAAGCAAGCCTAGGACATGGGATTGAGGGCAGGGGTCCAGGTCAGTATCAACAGCACCTCCCCATGGAGGACATTGGGCGGATGGCCTTCATCCCAGGAAATGGTCACCATGGTGACAAACAGCCCCTTCTGGGAATGGAAACACCCCCACACCCCTACCACTGCCACAGATGTCGTCTGGCCAGCCCACAGTGGAAGCAAGCCAGCTGTGCACCACTGGAGGCCTGTCAAGATACCAGAACACTCTGCAGCCCAGAGAGAGGCAACATGGCGAGGGGATTTGGAACTCAGCCCTCAGAGCTGGAGTCCAGAGTCTCAGCTCTGCCTGTCAACTTGAAGAATATCAGTCAGGTATGGTCACTGGTCACCTGTGCACTTACGGCTCCTTGAACGGGGACAGAGATGACAAGGACAGCTTCCCAACAGAATCTGTCACCCATGTGATCAGCGCATGGGAAACAGTCAGACATACGGTGTGCACAGCAGACACTCCACCCACCCCCACGCCACAGCCTCGAGCTGCAGCATTCATCCTGGGCACACGAGGCAGGGGCAGGACAGGGGGCTGTCCCTGTGGGAAAAGAGGGAGAAGCCAGGTGTGGTGACACTGGCCTAGAATCCCAGCACTCAGGAGAAGAGGAGGAAGATGGTTCCGGGCTAGCCTCGGCTATCGTCAGTAGTCTAAGGACCAGCAGGTATGCCTCACAAATAGAGCTTACCCAGCACGAGAAGGCCCCTGGGTACCATTCTCAGGACTGAAAGCAAAGTCTGGGGGTGCAGCTCAGTTGATAGAACCCTTGCCCAGCGTGCAAAACGCCCTGGATTCTGTCTACACAGCATAAGCCTGGTCTGGTGGCTCGAGTTCAAAATCCCAGCATGTAAGGGGTTCAAAGTCATCCCTAGCTCCACAGATAGCTTGAACCCAGCCTAGGATACATGGAGCCCAATCCTGACACACACCCCTCATCCTGCCACAAAAAAAGGGGTAAAGTTTCTGTGGGTGGATGCTCCCACGCCAGTCAGAACCCCCAGGCCCTGGCGACAGGGGTTTCCTCTGTGCTTTGCTCTGTGTAGGTCTTTCTTTCTGTCTACTTTCCCACTCTGGAAAGGCATTCTTCCCTCAGGAAAGCCCCAGATCCTGGCCCCGCAGCTCCACCCAGAGCCCTGGCCTGCATGTGGCCTAGTTCCTGCCCCTGTGGATCGTGGGATTCTGAGCTGCTGGCCTAGGAGCAGGAGCTGAGGGAGAGAGGGGACTTCTCAGAGACTCCCCGCCCCCCTCAGCACAGCCTGGGATCCTGTGGTACAGGGGTGGGCGGTGGATCCCATCACTGATGAGAACTCCTAATACCCCTTCGCCTAGCTGCTAATCACTTCCAGATTGGTCGGGTCAGGGCCAGGGCTGCAGCCGCCCGGCTCCATAAACAGCCCAGCATTCCAGATGTCGGCTGGCTCCAGCCTGTCGAGAGCAGGTTCATGGGATCAGGGGGGTGTGTAGCAGGTGGAGGACCCTCCCCACCAGCAGCTTCAGTGCCCCAGCCAGCCGGGGATCCTAGGTCAGAAATGCACCTTGGAGAATAAAAAGTCAGGGGAGGGAAACTGAGGCCAGAAGAAGCAGAGGAGGGGACAAAGAGGCAACTATGCTTCAGTACCAGGGACCCAGCACACAGTAGACCTGCACACTGACAGGGACAGGGAGGAGAGCCATCCTGGCCCATCCTCCTCCCCAGCGAATTAAACACAGCTCCCCTCTGGGCCTTGATTTCCTCTTAGGTCAGCCGGGAAGGCTGAAGTTCCACAAAGCACTCTAGCTCTGCTGGGTACACGGCTGCCAATCATGCCTTCTCATCCTCCAACCTGAAAGCCCTCTTTCAGGAAGTGCCCTGACTGCTGGCACACCTCTCACTTTGTGCCAGCCACCATCCAAACAGTGCCTACTGTCTTTGAGTCTCTAAGGAGGAGGAAGAAGAGGAGGAAAAGGAGAGAAGGAGAAGGAGAAGGAGAAGAAGAGGAGGAGGAAGAGGAGGAGGAGGAGGAGGAGGAGGAGGAGGAGGAGGAGGAGGAGGAGGAGGAGGAGGAGGAGGAGGAGGAACAAGAGGTTGTGAGGCAGCAGAATGTGCTGACAGTGCAGTGTTGAAGCCAGGAGACCCTCTGTTTCCTCTTAGAGTAGATAGTGAGGTCCCCAGCCTGTTGTTCCCAGGCTGGAACTGTGTAATGACCCACCAGAGGAAGGGACAGAGGAGCCAGCCAGTTTCCCAACTGGGCCAGAGTAGTCTAGTCCTGGTGTAGCCCCTGCCAGACATGATGGGGTCTGCTCTGAGAAACGACACAGCTCCTAAGGGCTTGGGCCCAGGTATCGACCACCTCAGCCTCGTGTCCGGCACAGAGTGATGACCTTGGGAGACCCTGATGGGACTAGCCACCTGGGGAGCTCTCGGCTGTGCGAGCTCCCTTCCCAGCACTTCACTCATGGTAACTTCTCGAAGCTCTGAGTATAGGACAGCTGGGTACCCAGTCTGAGGCCCAGAGAGGCAGTGATTTTCCGAAAGGCAAGCCCGGATCTCATCTCATCTCTGTAGGAACTCAGGGACACCTTGAGTTCCACCCCCAGCCCCCATTCCAGGAGGGTCCGAACCACAGTCAGGGCTTGGCTGGTGGTGGGGGACACTTCCCGGAGCCCCCCTCCACCGCAACCTGCGCCCGCCCAGGCTTCGGATTTCAGCCAGCCTTGGGGTGAGCGGCCTGTTCTGCCCTGTGCCCGAGAGGAATGTTCGCGGTGGCATGGGCCCGGGTCCGAGAAGAAAGGCAGCCTTGTGGGCGAAAGGTGAGCCGCTGGGTGGGCGCGGGCGTGTTTACCCAGGGCCGGGCGTGTGGCTCGGGATGGCGCCGCTGTCAGCCGCCGGCCGCCTGGGCCTCTGCTGGCCTCCAGATGTGCTCTGGCTCCAGCCGGCCGGGCCCCCACCCCACGCACAGAGGGGCTTTATCAAAAGCGGCTGTGAGGAGGCCCGGGAGGCTGCCTGGCTCCAGCCTGCTGGCTCTGCGCCCCACCCGGCCTGCAGCAGCCAGGGAGAGCCCAAGGCAGCAGCTCCCCTCCGCACTGACGGCGATCCTGCGTGCCTGGGGAGGGGAGCGGGGATGACGACGACAGAAGGACCCACGGGGGACGGGAAAGATGGGGTTCAGGACTGTGGGGTGGGCAGAGGCCGATCGATGCAGGGCTCGCTAGGCTGCCCCGCTTCTGGGGCAGGAGGTCCCCTCCACTTTCTGGTTGGATGAGGCTGGCTGGCGAGGGCGCTCTTCTTTATGGTTTCTTGGTAATAATAATAACTTATAGCCAAAAAGTAAATAAATAGAGACCAGGACTCCCGCCTGCCGCCGCCTCAGCCCTGCTGCCCTGAACTGCTTTCTCCAGCTAGTCGGAGCGCATCCCAGAACTACTTCCTGGTTCATTTTTTTTTTTAAAACGGTATAAAGTACAAACGGTTCGAGGCTGGAGATGTGGAAGGACGGCAGGGACTTCATCCTGTGAGCTGGAGAAGGCCTGGTCTCTGCGTGCATATCCCCTACTCCGAGTCTACCCATTTGAGGGTCTAAAGCGAAGTCCTTTTCACGTCTGTGTAGTACTCCACAGGTGAACTTCCTTGCTTCCTAGGCCTGTGGCGATGGGTGTCTAGGTGGTTCCCTGTGGCACACACTGTAAACTGCCCGCAGTGTGCTCACCCTGCCGGTGTTCCAGGACTGGGGAAGCATTTTCTGGTAGAGTCTGAAGTGTGGCAGGCGCTGCCTTTCCTCCTCAGAGAGCAGTTGTTCACTTGCTCTCCCCAAAGCCTGAGATCTTCATCCCCCGGAAGCTGCACGGCAGAAGGAACCTGGGAGTGGGAGGGAGATGCCCCCTGCTAAAAACCCCACCGTAGACTCTTTCTCATTTGTTGTTTGTTTGTTTGTTTGTTTGTTTGAGGCAGGGTCTCGCTGTATAGCTTTGGCTGGCCTGGAACTCACTATGTAGACCTGGAGATCTCAACTCACAAAGATCCACTTGTCTCCACCTCCAGGATGCTTCAATTAACAACGTGAGCCACTAGGCCCAGCCACTAGGCCCAGCCACAGAAACTTTCGTTTGTTTGTTTTGTTTTGTTTTGTTTTGTTTTTTGAGACAGGATCTCACCGAGTAGTTCTCTGACTGTCCTGGAACTTGCTCTGTAGACCAGGCTGGCCTCAAACTCAGAGATCCACCTGCCTCTGCCTCCTGAGTGGGATTAAAGGAGTCACCACCACCATGGCTGGTTATTTATTGATTTTAATACCTTGCATGGCTGTCTGTTTGTGTGAGCCCAGCTGCCCACAGAGGCAGGAAAAGGGTGGGCTGGGATTGAACTTGGTTCTCCAGGAAGGGCAGCAGCAAGTACTCTTAGCCACTGAGCCAGCTCTCCAGCCCCAGGAACCATTCTTTTGTTAACAAATAAACATTTCCAAGTAGGGCTGGGGGTTGTGGCTTAAACACCTATGGCCTTAACTTGTTTAAAACCCTGAATTCTGTCCCCGGCACCCACACCTAAAATCCCAAGTCTGTGAAAATGTACCTTCCTGTCCACACTGAGAGAAACTCTAGGGAGCTTAGGCGAGAGGGCACTCAGGTGGAAGGAGCTAGCCTGTGTGGAAGGCCGGGGCCCAGATACCCACAGGTCAGCTCTTGCTTGGTGGCCTGACCAGGCCAGCCTTGTCTCCTGTGGGGTCTCAGAGGCTGTAATTAAAACCTCATTCAGCTCTGTAACCGTTGGTTCCACCCCTGCCAGCCCCTTCCGGGAACTGGATCTCCAAGGCAGACCCCATTTAGCTTGCCCAGTTACCTTTCCGTCCCCAGAGCACACAGTAGGTGCTTGTGGCTGATTGAATTGAATCAAGACAAGATTACGTAATAGCAGATGGTCTCCTCCACTGAGAGGGAGGACACAGGGACACAGAGAACTGGCCTTGAAGAGATGGGGCAGCAGGAAACTGGCGTGGTGTGGCTGCAAGCCAAGTGTGCTAGGTGCCACCAGGGAATGGAGAGAGCCTTTGCACCATGTCTCTAAACTTCAGATTCTGGCCCTAGAACGAAGGGAAGAAATGTTTCTGTCTCTGTGGGTTTCTATTTTTGTTTGTTTAATTATTTAGATAAATAGCCCAGGCTAGCCTCAGACTCCCTCTGTAGCTGAGGATGACTCTGAACTTCTGATCCTTCTGCTTCCACCTGCAGGGTGCTTCAGAAATAGTTCTTTAGATTTAAGCCTTTTTGAGGCTGCCCTACTTAGTGCTGCGGGGTGGGTATCTCCATGAGGAAGCAGACAAAAGCTAAACCAAGAGTTTCTGCAGGAAGAATGGGGCAGGGTGAGGTGCTCACCCTCACTGGGGGCTACAGGGAGCTGTGACAAGGCTGCCCCTCCACTCGATAGGGGAGCTGGATGGGGACACACCGGGAATTACTCTTAGGGCATGAAGGAGACGTCATGGAAATAAACCTCACAGACACCTCAACCTCAGAAGTGAAGCCAGCACCCACTGACAACTTCCAGAGACACTTCAGCTAGCGCTTGGCCCCTTCAGGCGCAGCCCAGAGTCAGGCAGGTGGAGGGAAGTTCCCCACCTGTCTGCCCTTAGTCCTTCTTGTTGATTCTCCAAGTCAACAGGAGGTAGTTCAAGAAAGGGCCCAACGCCTGGCTGTGTCCTGTTCCCCACTGAGCCTCAGTTTCCCCATGTGCAGTTGAGGGAAAAGACACCTGTCTTTGCCAAAGCTGTTGTGGAAGGGTAACAGACTCAGTAGGTGCGCACTGAGGGACGAGGGTCCAGACAGAGCCTGGGTTTCCTGGACACAGATCTGACGTAACACAGGGACTGGGCTTGCCAAGTTCCTATCTGCCTCCTGCCTGAGGCCTGTCCTTGGGCCCCTCAGGGCTATGGCACAGGGGCCCTCGGAGGAACTCAGTCTATGTTTCCTGCTGAGGAAAGGCCTGGAATCAAAGCTGGCTCAGGCCAGGAGGGTTTTGAAAGTGGCTGAGGTAGGGAAGGGATGTGAGATTCCAGTGTCTCTGTCCTTCTGGGGAACCTGTTAGCAGAAGGGAAGGCTGACCGGACAGCTGCTAACTCCAGAGCAACTGAGTTCTGTCGGATTTGGGAGGCAAAATTCCCGAGTTTTGGGCAAATGGCACAGAGGCACTTGTGTGATATGAGGTCCGACTCAGCCAGGACTCCCATGCCCAATTGACTTCTGGACTGCTGTGTGGCATTGCACAGGGAGGTTGACATCTCAGGGCATTGGCTTCCTCACCTACAAAAGGAGGGAAAGGACATCCCTCCCCTCGGACTTGTGAGGAAGGGAGTGGACGAGTGCTTGCTTGGGATAAGCTGGTATGGACCCTGGCTTTGCTGGGTCTGCCCTGCTAGCTTTCCTACTTCCGTTAACTCCAGGAAGCCCCTTTACTAATCTTCTCCAGCCTCTGAGCTGGGTCCCCGGACACCCTGTCTGTAGCTATGGAAACCAGTCATGAGAGGTGGAAGGACACGTGCCTGGGGCACATAGCAGGTAGAAGGCCGAGCTGAGATTTGAACCCTGTTCTACTTTTCCTTCTGTGATTGGGATAAACGCTATGTCCAAAAGCCACTTGGGGAAAAAGGCTGTGTTTAGTTTCCAGGTTGAAGAGGATGCCAGGGCAGGAGCCTGGAGCAGAAGCCAGGAAGACAAAGCTCTTACTGCCCGCCCTGCTTGCTCACACACACACGCACGCACACATACACACACACACACACACACACACACACACACACACCCTTTTAGATGGGTTTTTGTCACACTTGTTCATTGTGTGTGCACACACATGCTGTGCATGAGAATACATATATATGGGAGGACAACTTGTGGCACTCGATTCCCTCCTTCCATTGTGTGGTGTCCACAACTTAACTTCTCTCTCTCTCTCTCTCTCTCTCTCTCTCTCTCTCTTTCTTTTTTTACCGGAGCTGAGGCCTTGCGCTCCCCCCCCCCCCCCGGGGCTGGGGATCGAACCCAGGACCTTGCGCTTCCTAGGCAAGCGCTCTACCACTGAGCCAAATCCCCAACCCCTTCGCTGAGTCCCAATGGCCTTTTCTCTCTCTTTCTTTCTTTCTTTCTTTCTTTCTTTCTTTCTTTCTTTCTTCCTTTCTTTCTTTTGTTTTGTTTGTTTGTTTTGGTCTCTTTATGTATCCCTGGCTGTTCTGGAACTTTATATGCAGATGAGGCTGGCCTCAAACTCACAGAGATCCAGAGTGCTGAGAGATTAAAGGTGTAAACCACCACATTCTTTTGTTTATTCCCCCCCCCCCCCCCCAGCTGAGGCCCAAACCCAGGGCCTTGCGATTTCTAGGCAAGTGCTCTACCACTGAGCTAAATCCCCAACCCCTCTTTTGTTTATTTTCAAGACAGGGTTTCTCTGTGCAATAACCTTTGTTGTCCTGGAAGTCACTTTGTGGACCAGGCTGGCATCAAACTCACATAGAGATCTGCCTGCCACTGCCTCTTGGGTGCTGTGTATAAAGGTGTGAGCTGGGCTGGAGAGATGGCTCAGCGGTTAAGAGCACCGACTCGGGGGTGGGGATTTAGCTCAGTGGTAGAGCGCTTGCCTAGGAAGCGCAAGGCCCTGGGTTTGGTCCCCAGCTCCGGGGGGGGGGGGGGGGGGCGGGGCAAGAGCACCGACTGCTCTTCCAGAGGTCCTGAGTTCAATTCCCAGCAACCACATGGTGGCTCACAACCATCTGTAATGGGATCTGATCTGATGCTCTCTTCTGGTGTGTCTGAAGACAGCCACAGTGTACTTATATATAATGAATAAATAAGTCTTTTAAAGAAAAGATGTGGGCCACCATCCTTGTTTCAGCAACGTTTCCTACACAGCGGTTGGCACCGCCCACAGTGCCAACACCAATTAATGCCTGGAAGACAGGACCACAGGCCAGTCTGACCTGGGCAATTCTTCCGTTGATCCTCCCTTGAGGTTCCCAACTTCCCAGGTGATGCTGGGTTTGTGTCAAGGTGACAGCTGAAGCTGACTGTGACAGACCTCCCCCTGGCTGCTAATGTCTAGAGCTCAGCTGAACTTTGCTCACTAAGCTGTGTTGACTAAGACCATGCTGAGATCAGATCCTCTGTGCATCTGGGGGTGGGGGCTCACAGCATCCTTGGTTCATGCCCACTGGCTGCTGGAGTCAGCCCCACGGGTGTGACAGCTGACTGACCTTGGAGAGGCCACTTTGGTATGACAGGGCTCACAAGCCCTCTAATGGCTCCTCTTCTTGCAGCACGACCCACCATAACCTGTGCCTAAGAAGCTAGGGAAAGTTAGGGGAGTTGGGGAGACAGCTTTGAGACTGTCAACATTCCAGGCCCAAACTTGTGGGACACAGGTGGCTTGTTATGGGAAGTGAGTGTCACACCAGTGTCATGTACCAGGTGTCTCCCTCTGACTCCAGGACCTGTAGAAAGTCCTGATTTCTAGGTCAAGGGGTGTCAAGAAGGAAGGAAAGGTGGCAGGGAAGAAAGCCAGTACCCAGTAGAAGCCCCATCCATTCAGGCTATGGTCACTCAGAGGGCACTTGCAGTAGATTTGAATTTGGGATTTGCCCCCGAAGCCCATGCTTACACATATCACAGAGCTTATAGGCAGAGGTGTGCCGCTCCAGGGTCCTCTGAAGGGACAAGCCATGTCCACCCAAGCAGATCTAACCCCAGCTCACAGGCCCTACTCAAACATGCTGTGTCTTTGAGCAAATGGCGCCCCTCCCTGGGTATCAGAGTCCTTGCTCACCCCAGCAGCAAACAGCTGGGTAAGGAAGGGTTTGTTGGACTTAGGCCACAAAGGGACAAGTGGTGTCAGGGTGGGATACCAGCCCTGGTGGGTCTGTTGGACTCTGGGTCCCCAACAGCCCCTACTCTACCAGGTTGGAGAGTCACCTGGTTCCCAAGCCATTCATCAGTGGCTCTGGCTTTGGGTGGAATGTCTGGGGCACCAGCATAGATTCCAGCCTTGCTTCAAGGAGGGACGGTCACTTCCGTGTCCCCTGCCTCCTCCCTCTTTGCTCTCTTGCAGGTATGCTGACCTCCCAACTACAACTTCAAGTCTAGCGTGCCTCTGCCTCGGGGCCTTTGCTCTAGTCTCATCAGTCTGAAACCTCCTTCCCACAGATGCGGGCAGTTCCTCCTACTGACATCTTCGTTCAAAGGCTACCTTGCCTCTCCGACTCCAGGGACTCTCTGTCTGTCACAAATCCCACATACACCTTATCTCCTGAAGCAATTACTATCAGAGGGGTTGATTAGGGAGGGTGGTGAGGGCAGTGTGGCTGATGTGGCCCGGGAGTCTCCTGACCTGAATTATCTGAGAGACAAAGTAATTACGATCCAAGGAAGCTGTGGTGTAAGCAAGAGCTCAGAGCCATGGGTGCCGTGGGAAGCTGGAGAGGAAGAAGGTGACCCCTGTTTGAAGGGGGCCAGCAATGCTGGGAGTTCACTGTGTAGGAGAGGTGCCCCCAACTGTGAGTGGGTGGGTACAGCAGCCGCAGCTCCTGTGGGTGACGGGCAGCAGAGCAGCCATTGTTTTCCTGTGTCCACTGAGCCAGTGGGGTTTGCAGGGGCTCCCAGACTGTCATGTGTCCATTTATCTGCTCCTTGGGTACCTGTTCAGCCCTGCACGCTGGGGGCGTTTAGTGTGACACCGTGACCTGCACCTTTCAACCCAGGTCTGTGCTCTCGGCCTCCTCCGCCTGGAACAGCCTATGGTGCCTGGCCAGTCACCCCTTCAAAGGCTGCTCCCCTGCACTGTCTTCCATCACCCCTCGTTCTCTACAGGGTACTCGCTGGACACCTCTGAAGCCACACTGTGCACCTGCTTCCTTGTCCCTAGCCCACCCCGTTCCAGCTCACAGCTCACAGCTCCTGCTTGATGCACAGGCTCTGACAGACCGTGAGTATGCACAAGCCCGCTAGCTGGGTGAGTGTGTCAGGAGAGGAAAGCCTCCCGGGGCCAGCCGGGGCTGGGTCTTTACCGGACGGAAAAGGGACTGTCAGGCCTGAGGAAGGGCTGATGGGCAGGTGGGAAAACAGAGTTTCTTCCCAAGTACTTGCCTGAGGGGTGGGTGAGGCAGCTCAGGGGTGGGAACAGTAAAGATAGTGACAGCAATAAAAACACCTTCAGCATACTGTCCCCACAGAAACAGACGCCTCGCCCCACCTGCGGCCTGGCTTCTCTCCACAAGGGGGGGAAGGCTGGCCTACGAGGCTTGTGTTCCACTCACTCACTTTTCCTCTGTCCTGCCTCCCCACCCCTACCCCTTTAAGCCTTTGAGTTTGCAGTTGGTGGCCATCAGAGGACCCTCATCCTGAGACCCCACCCTTGCCTCTGTCCTCACTGAAATCTCAGGGTCCTGGGAACAGGACAGGTTTCGCGGGGGGTGCAGGGAGGGGCACTGCCTTCCTCCGCAGTTTTCTCTGCAGGGCACCCTGGAGCTGCAAGCTTCTTTCCTGCTCAGTGGCCACATCTGTCCCCACCTGTCCCCGTTTCAGTCCAGCTGGTTGGGAACTGATGCGGGTGAGGCGGTAGTCTGAAGCGCAAGGGCGCCCTCTGCTGGCTTCAGTGATGCAAAGGCTTGAGGGGAACCTGGAGGCCAGTACTTGCAGGCTTGGGCAGACATGAGCTGCTGTTTGCAACAGAGTATAGCATACCAGCTGTGTGAGGTTAGTGTGAGGTTAGGCACAGAGGTTCGTGAACCTGCCTGGAGTCACACAGCAGAGCCTGGCCTTGAGGCCTACAGAGGAGAGCTGGTGCAGTCCCTCCTCACTCCCTTGACAATGCCTACCCCGCCCCTGTCCCACTCACATTCAGTAGTATTTATGAAGTTAGGCTGGGCCTCATGCTCACAGCTGACGCTCAGGGGGGCGGGAGGGGCAAACAATAGAAGTAAATATGTCCCTATCGGGTGTGATAGAACCTGAACGTGTCAGTCTCGGCCACACGCCCACCCTGACGTGATTTTTTTTTTTTTTTTTTACACTTCTGAGATAGGGTTTTCCCACCACTGCCACACCCCAGCCAACCAAGGGTCACTATCACCGTCTTGACGGTGGGTGACATCACTGTCCTCCTTACCTAGTGTTTCCGGCACCCAGAAGCATTGGCCCAAGATAAAGCTAGTCCCCAGTGGGGATGGTCTGGCTGTGTGTGCTGGGAAGCTGAGCTGCGAGAGATACTAGCTCACAAAGCATGGGTGTGAACAGGAGTTCAAATGATCAAGACATATTAACGAGTGAAACGTCAGAATCAAACTCGTTACTGCATATGCGATTTAAAAAGGAAACAAAATAACGATGGCCCTAGAGAGGCCCCCCACCACACACCTCTTTTTTCTGACACTTCTAGTTTCTCATGGCTGTCATTCTGCAGCTGTGCTGACAGGCACCTGTGGATGGTGTCATTAGCTCCCTGCCCAGCCACTTGTGAACACAGATGCCAACACCCAGGCTCCTGGGGTCACAGCATGCTCCTCAAAGGGCTCCTAGAACCACAGCTCTCTAGAAGCCAAGGGACACACATTAAGTGTCCTGGGAGGACCTGGAGAATGGCAGGTGCCCCGTGCAGAGACTACAGGTATGGCACTGTTAACCATGCCCACGTAGGTTAATGGACTTGTGGTTTCTGGGAGGCATCACATAAAATTTACTGCTGTGAAAAACCCTGGTGCTCACCAAGCCCATCCCAAAACTGAGCGAGACCTTTCAAGCCTGTGTGTGTGCTGTGGCCTCTCAATGACAGCTGGTGGACATCAAGGGACCCATGTGGACCCCACAGTGTAGAGCCAGATCCTGTGGGCTCTTGTTGGTGTCACCTCTCAAAGAAGAATGTGACATCTGCAAGCTGCTGAGTGGAGACCCCAGCCTTGAGCCCCAAATGACTTGGAAGTCAAAGGAGCCCAGGCCAGAAGGGACCTGTTGGCAGGCACCAAGCACCTGGGGTCTGGCACGGCCTTCTGGGCAGCTTGTTGGGGCTGGCCCAGCCTTTCTGCAACACCTGAACTGGCCAAGTGCCAGAGCGAATTTCTGCCCCAGCTGTAGGCTGGCCTGTGTGTCCACAGGATGAAGTTCAACCAGGCATCTTGACATGTCCCTTTTCCTTGTAGACAGCTGTGGAGAAGCTGCCAATTTATCAAATCAAGTAGCCCCAAAGCTACTTTAAGCAAGGGAAAAGCAACTTTAATCTTTACCCACGTTCCCACCCCCAGCTATTTTGCTGTGACCTGCTTGATTTAACTAGGGCCATCCACTGGGGCAGCAGGGCTCACCAAAAGGTCCTTACCCTAGGGCCTAGAACTGATTCTCCTGCATCCCCACTAAATATGGCTACATCTGTACAAACCACGCCCAGCCATTTTGTTTTTCCCAGGATCTGTCTCTGTAGGTCAAATTCCCCACCTAGCCTCCACCACCTAAATAAGAGCCTTTAACAGCTATTTTTGGCTCGTCATGGGACGCAGCCCTTTAATCCCAGCACCTAGGAGCAGAGGCAGGTGAATCGGAGAGTTGGAGGCTGGCCTGGTCTACGGAGCGAGCTCCAGGACAGCCAGGGCTACGGAAGGTCCTGTGCCTGGCTTTGCATCTCCCCGAGTAGGGAGAGGTCTGTCCATCACCTCACGCACACTGATGAGAGAGTCTGAGTTGGCTGGAGAGCCCCGAATGTTCTCATAAAAGGTGGAGCTCTGGCTTCAGACGTCAAGGCAGTTCCCAGAGCATCTCAGGCATCTGACTCCTGCTGAATATGCCTGGTGAGGAGGGTACAACCTGCTCTGTACCGAACGAAGCACACTTGTTTATTACAGTACACTCGGGAACAACGGACAGAACAGCTTATGGACACTGTTAAACTTGACTTACAGGATGCTTAGCCCAGAGAGCTAGTTTGCCCCAGAAATATCAGAGGCCCCATCAGCCACTTTTTAGACCTCATACCTGCTGCTTCAAAAGGTGGATCCACGTATATGCTTAAAACAAAACAATCGAACCCTTTGCAACACAACGAATTGCCTTTATTTCAGTATGCATCCACATTTCAACATTTAGTGGTCCTGAACAGAGTGGGGAGCGTGGCAATGAGCCAGGAGCCAGGCCCACCGATCTGCAAAAATCTGCGAACGTGGTGACACAGAGCTCCTCTGGGTCCCTGCCGAGGGTCTGAGGAACAACACTGAAACCCGAGTCTGCAGGGTCAGGGCTTCCTGCTCCAGCTGTCAGGCTCCACACCAGACCCGATGGGTGGTCAGGGTGACTGAGAGCCCTGTTCAAACCTCTTCAATGTGTAAAAGCAAAGCAATTATGGGAAAAGGAACCAACTCAGAACCATGTGCACCGAGGACTCTCCGCATGGCCTTTCTCTAGGCATATATCCAAGGACCCTGAGCGCTGGCCCGTCTGAGTCGCCCGGTGACTGCTCTGTTCACCTCTAGACCTGAGCTCAAAGCTCAAGGGCTGATGGTGGTGGCAGGGCCGAGGACCCGGCGCTCCCTTCCCAGGCTGGTGGCAGGTGAACGAGTGTGGTCCGGAGCTAAGTGAGGGAGGCCAGGCTCTTCCAACCTCATCTGGTGGCTTCTGGCCACAGCAAGTGTTGGGTGGTGACGGGCAACAAGGGACTTGAGGAGGGGAAAGCAGCACCCCTTGATAAAGGTGGGGAGACGGGAAGCCCTGAATTCCTCACCCACGGCCAATTTCAGAGGGAAGGGAGATTACAATCTAAGCTTTGGCCAAGGGTGGGAGTGGAGGAGTGGGGACCATGGCTTGGATGGGGCAATCACTTAAGACTTAAGAAAGCAGGGGTGCAGCCAAAGCGCCCCAAGCCCAGCGGTGGTCAGTCCCACGGCTGCTACCTGAAGCCTCCCCATCTATTCTAAGGGCCACCACACAGCTATGGCGGAGGGCAGGGCGGGCAAAGGCAGACCCAGGCCGAGTGCCAGCAGCAGGTGATTGTGTGAGACGTGTCTGTTCACAGTTGCGTTAGCTGTGCCCACCGCTCCCAAAGGAAACCGATTTCAACACACCTTCTTGATCCCAGAAGTTCAACCAGGCAGACAGCGGTTACACTCGACAGATGATGTTACACAGCACAACTTAGGATTTTCAAATGGACAAGAAGTTAGTATCAGAGCAGTGTCTCAGGATGAAGTCTGAGTGGGGCTTCCTCTCCAGTACTTTGAGGTCTACAGATGGATCTAGAAAAATTCACTACTGTGGAAAATGAAGACTTGGGTTGGATGGGGAAGGGAGGCCGGGGCCTTGGTGACTAATTGCTGTAACACTGTCCTTCTGGTGGCTGTGGCAGCTTCATGTTCTCTTTTGACATCATCAAGCGCCTCAGTTCCTGCAGGATGACTTTGATGCTGTGGGAATTCTGCCACTTTGCCAGCACTGCTGTGGCTCGTGGATCCACCTGCAGAGGCAAGCACGCACATTACTGTGAACTCTGCAGCAAACCTTCCCGCTCCCCAAGGCTGGTGTGCCAAGCCCACAGGGCCCAGTGACCCACAGGCTGTGCCGAGCTGCTCTCCTGCAGACAGTCGGCCCCCCTTTTCTGGTCTTGGCATGAAAAAAGGAGCAGAGCCCATGGCACACAGGGAGACTCAACTCGGCCAAACTCAGGCCGGCCTGACCAACCAGCACCTGGCGTCCACACCCTATCCTTTCTCTGCTTTGCACCGGGGGTAAGGTGGTGTGGGTAGCCTACTGGGGCGGAGGCAGCAGCAAGAGCAGCCATGGCACCCAGGCTACCCAGGGGTTGGTGGCTCTGATACAGTAACACACAGGACGGGGTGGCAGGAAAGTTCACTTCTGCCTCTCTGCCCCATCTTCTGAAGACTTCAAGGATAGGCTGGGCACAGTGCCTACAAGTCCCCGCCAAGCAAGACCTGGACTGAGGATTTACGGCTAGGGTGTGGCTCAGTGGCAGATCACCCTAGCCTGTGCTCTAGACAGCTGCAACCCTGACCTCTTAAGGCCACTGACAATGCTAATGCAGGTGGCTGAGAAAGAGGAATGTCGTGGGTAGAGAGGCCAGCCTGGACTGCACCGTGAGTTCCAGGCTAGACATTGCTACAGAAAACAGTATTACAAATATCACACGGCAGTGGCTGAGACACAGGAGGTAGAGATGTGGGGACAGTTTCGCCTCCATCTCAGTTTCCCAATCTCCACCTCATGGTGTCAGGAACGAGGAGCACGAGCACTCTTATCGCAGTGACAGCGCAGGGCCTTGGGGCGACAAGACACAATGGAAGCAGCCCCGCCCAACGCTGCACACGAACAGCACTGTGATAACGTGCAGGAGGGGCAGGAGAGCACAGGCAACGCCACACGCACCCGCCTGCACTCACGGGGCAGCAGGTGGGCAGGGTAGGACTTACCACTCCATTGGAACTGCTCACGCCACTCATATTGACTCTTGTTACAAATCTCACAGACGGGGGTGCTTCTGGATACTTAGGCCCACACTCTATCTTAAGGCTGTATATTCGGTTTTCATAAATTGTCTGGAAAAAAGGAGTACAGAGATGAGATACAAGGCCCTATGAGAGGTGCAACTTCCAACAACCTGGAGACCCTGTTGCCCTACACCACCTGGTGACACATCTGCCCTGTGCCCCAGAGAAGCAAGCAAAGGATAGAACACAGGAGGAAACGAGGGTCTAAGTGCCAACAAGTCTGACCTGAAGTCAGTAGAATATGCCATCTGCCCTCAGAACCTTCTTTCTCTTATGCAGTTGCAGTGACCTGAGAAGCCACCAGCATCAAGTGAGTGAAGCAGGAGGCCATGCAGCTGAGGTACCAGACCACCAGGGCCAGCATCAACTGTGAAATGCCAACTGTGTCTGTGTGTGGTGGCACACACTTGTAACCCCAAGAGTTCAAGATCATCCACAGGGGGGTTGGGGATTTAGCTCAGTGGAAGAGCACTTGCCTAGCGAGCGCAAGGCCCTGGGTTCGGTCCCCAGCTCCGAAAAAAAGAAAAAAAAAAAAAGAAAAAAAAAAAAAAAAAAAAAAAGATCATCCACAGGAACACAGTGACCTTGAGCCTTACGAGTCTGGCTTATGTCTATTTCTATCTCAAATAACCGGGAATGCCAAGGGTTGAGGGCTGTGGAGACGGCTCAGGGGGTAGAGGGGCTTGTCAAGGCAGGAGGGAAAGACTACAAAATGTGTCTACTGACTGCTATGCAGAGTTAAAAGCCAACCGTCCATTTCTTCATTGAGAAACATGGGAAAGCCCATGGCCCACACCAGCACCACTGCCTGCAATGTCCAACCGGAGCCACCACGCCGCCCTGAAGGCCTGGCTCAAACAGTCAGGTGTCTAAAGACAGCTCTAGGAGCCCTCCCACCTGGGAGCCGTGCCCTGGACAGGGGCCACCCTTTGTCAGGCAGGAGGCAGCACACCTCCCTCCCTCCTCAGGAGTCCTGCACACAAAGCAGTTGCTCCTGTGCAGACAGCGACACCTGCTGGTCTGCGGTCCACCAGTCTAAGTGTTCAGGTTCAGGTCATCCAGAACACACCTATGCAGACCATTCTTAGGCCAAGATAAGCAGATGCTCAAAAATGCTCTTCCCACCCTCAAGCTCCCCTCCCCTCGCCTCCCCTCTAGAGCCCTGCTACCGACCATCTATCAGCAGGGTCAGCAGAACTCGGCTATAGGGCCTGGGGGTCTGGGTGGAGGAGTGCTACTCACGGCTTGTGGGTTCAAATCTGCCCATATCTCCCCAAGGAAGATTAGTCCCTCAGCTCCCAGCACAGGGTCCATACAGACCTACAACCCCAGGAACACCCAGGAGAAAGAAGCCAAGGCAAGACTGCAAAAGTTCAATGTTCCAGTTAGAGCTCTAAAGTGAGATCCTAACTCAAAAACAAGCAAGCAAGCAAGGGTCTGGGGAGAAGCTAAGAGCACTGGCTGGGGGTTGGGGATTTGGCTCAGTGGCAGAGCGCTTGCCTAGGAAGCGCAAGGCCCTGGGTTCGGTCCCCAGCTCTGGGGGAAAAAAAAAAAAGAACCAAAAAAAGAGCACTGGCTGTTCTTGTGGAAAAAGGGGGTTGTCATGAACTACAGTGAGACCCTGTCTCAAAGACAAAAAACCTCAAATAGCCAGGCAGTGGTGGCTCACCCCTTTAATCCCAGCACTCAGGAGGCAGAGGCAGAGGGATCTCCAGTTTGAGGCCAGCCTGGTCTACAGAGTGAGTTCTGTACACAGAGACCTTGTCTTGAAAAAACACAAAACAAAATACAAACAAACAAAAACCAATAGGAAACCTGGGCCCAGAGGTACAGGCCTGTAAGGCTCAGCTGGCTGATGTAAGAGATTTAAGTTCAAGTCCTGGCAGGGCTTTAAGAGCTCAGGGCCACCAGTGTGTGGCTCAGCTACACAGCACCTGCCTGCCCGCCTGCCCGGCACACACACCTAACCCCACTCCCCGACAGCGCCATCCCTCAGACAGCCGAGTCTCGCTGGTGTTGTCTAGATGCTCTGTCAAGGGCCAGTGAGCTGATTCAGCAAGTAAAGACCCTTGCACACCTAAGTTCAATCCCTGGAGTGGGGGGAGGGGAGACAGACAGAAGGACAGGCACTTCAGTGTTCTGACTTCCACAGATACACTGTAATGCACTCATGCACGCATACTTGTGAGTATACACATACAGATAAATGTGAACATTCTACTTATGTGTGTAAGTCTGTCTGTACGCACATGCAGAGTCCACAGAGGCCAGAAGACGGCCTGGAGCTGGAACTGCAGGCAGTGGTGGGGCAGGCATGGATGCTGGGGACGGAACTTTGGTCCTCTGGAGCAGCAAGCACCCTAACTGTGCGCCACCTCTCCAGCCTCATAAATAAAGGAATGCAGACATATATAAAAAGTGCAGCTAGTACACCCACCCTAGGGTCTCAGCACCCAGGAGGTAGAAGGCGGGCAGATTCCTGCCAGTTTGAGATGACAGAGTTAGTGCCAGCCTTGCAAGGACTAAGAAAGATCTTATCTTAAATAAAAAAAAAAAATCAGAGCGAGGGTGATGGCACACAGTCATGCGGGACACTTAGGAAGTGGAAGCAGGAAGTTGAGTTCAAGACCCCAACTCAATAAAACCAGGCAGTTTTTAGTTTCAGAGCACATGCTTTCTGAGCCAATCATAAGAACCCAGAGAACTAAGTTAATGAAAACTACAGGGATGCCAGGGACAGTAACCCCAGCTTTGGGAGGTTAAGGGAGAACTGCTCTATGTTCCAGGCCAATCTGGGCTGCAGTGAGACTCTAAAATATCTCACAGAGCAAAACAACAACGAGGTATAGGTTTGGAAAAGCACAGGACAGAGCTAGTGATGGGGACACCACAGTGCACACACGGCAGCAAAGTCAAAGTCGAAGCTCCTCAAAACGCCCAGCGGCTACCACGTCCTCTGGCAAAGCCAGTCCTGGCACACTCCCCACGGACTCGAAAACTGGTCCACACGAAAACCCCCACCATCGCCAGTGTTAGTCCCAGTGCCTACAGCAAAAGTGAAGGTAAACAGGTGCACCCAAGCTAGAGCTCTGTCTGGCAGTGCCAAGGCAATGCACTGCAGCTTCTACAGCACGCAGGAAGCTCGGCCAGGCTGGGAAGAAGTCAACACCAACAGTTCTAAAGATGAAAAATGATCCAATGGTAAGTGACAAATACTGTGGTGGTCTTGTTAGCTGGATCTCTCTCTCTCTCTCTCTCTCTCTCTCTCTCTCACACACACACACACACACACAGAGAGACACACACACTCTCACACTGACTCACACCCACACACTGACTCATTCACACACTTACTTTCACACATTCTTACACATCCACTCACACAAACTCTCACTTACACTCACTCATTAACTCTTACACACTCATTCACTAGTGTGTGTACATGCTTGGCATCAAGTACATTACCCACTGAGCTACCCTGATTTTGGCAACATCATGCCAGAGATTGGAGCTACAGAGCACAAAGAAGAGGGGGACGCTTGTTGAGTACCAGCTCTCAACCCTGCCTCCTGCCTGTGGATGCTGTGTGCTCGCTCACCAGACTCCTTCTGTAGGTGGCCTGAGATCCACAAGAGAAGTCAAATAACAACCCTGCTGGACTACACACGTGTGAGCGCTCTAAGCAAGGGAAGGAGACACGCGTGCGACACCTCAGTGCTTCAGGGGCAGAATCTTGCATCTGAGGCCAGCCTGTGCTACATTATCAGACTATGTGAGATGATGTCACAGGTGAAGGCAGGTACAGGATAGAACGAGGCCTGTCATTGGACAAGAAGGAAGGATGGGCAGGAGACAAGTTTGAAGGAAGAGGAGGAGACGGGAACGGAATGGGGAGGAGACAGAGAGCTGCCGAGAGAGAACATGGAGGCTGATGTTACGATTCCACGCTGTACCTTTACAGGTTGTTATGAGTGTTCTTAAGGGATGGATGTGTACAGGGCTTTGTATGTCTAAGTGGGCAATTATATCTTATCAATTGGATCAGAGGTTATTGTGTTGTGTGGTCTTTCATGTGGAGAATTGAATTTGGCAGAGTGTGTGGGATGCCACAGAGTTGGAATGTGTGTTTCTGGCAGGGAAACCTGCCTTGGGAACTGAATAGGTAGAGAGATCGCTGACGGCTCAGAGAAGCCTTCAGCAGTGTGATATGGGATGGAGCAGAGCTCCAGGCTTTGCTGACAGACTTAAGATATCTAGCAGATATCTAGGGGCACTGCAGTACCGAACCTAGTGGGGGATAAAAGACTCCTATATTTTTTTTATATTTATATAACAACAAAACTGTATCTCAAAAATCAAGGATTGGGGACCACAGAGATGGCTCAGTTATTCAAAGCTCGCACTGTTCTTATAGAGGACCCAGTTGGTGCCTAACACCTGTCAGTAGATCACACGCTCCTGTGAGTCCAGCTCCAGGGGAATCCAAGCTTGGGACACACAGCAAGCATACAACGAAAACACAAGTTCCCAACAGACATAGCCCAGTGGTAGAACCTGCTTGCTGTGTCCTAAGCTCCAGGTCCCAGCATTGGGAACCTGAGGCAGGAGGATTTGAAGTTTAAGGTCCCCCTGGTCTGCAAGGAAAGAACTTCTTCCTTCTCCTTCAAGTTTTTCAAAACAGGGTTTCTCTGTGCTGCAGACCAGGCTGGCTTCAAATTCACAGATCTGACTGCCTCTGCTTCCTGAGCACTGGGATTAAAGTCATGCCCCACCCATGCCCAGCCTCCTTTTCTATTTTTGAGACAGGATCTGGATATGTAGCCCAGGCTACCCTCCAATCAATAATGATCCCTCTGCCTCGGCTTCCCAAAAGCTTGGGATTAGGTCTGAGCCACCACTCTGGGCTGCACTGCAAACCCTAACAACAGAACCTGGAAGGTACCTCGTGCTTTAGCGGCTCAGTCAGCCCTACAGCCTTTAGAAGAGGAGGAGACCTAACTAAGGAGAATCCAAGCCGCTTCTGCTAAAGAAAGGCTCTCTGTATGAAGCCCAAGATGCCTTGAACCTGCAGCAATCCTCCTGCCTCACCTTCCGAGTTTACAGGTATGTGCTGTAGCATACCTAGCCCAACATTTAGGCAGAACATTTTCAACAGCATTTCTGTCTGTCTGTCCTTTTGTTTCGCTCACACGTAGGTGTGTCTGGAGTTATGGACACTTGTGAGCCTTCACATGGATGAGTGCTACGAGCGGAACCTCAGTCCTCTGCAAAAATACCAAGTGCTCTTAGCCCCTGAGCTGTCTCAGCCCATCTGTCTCTTCTGAGACAGAGTCTCACAGTCGCCTGCAATTCCCTGTGGCAAAGATCACTGTGACTGACTGGTGGATCCTTCTGCCTCCACCACCACATGCTAGGATGTGGGCAACTGTGGCCACAGCAAGTTCTTGTTTAGTTCTCACAAGAGTCTCTCAGAATCCAGCAGAGCTGGTAGCTTGGTGCTGCACAAAGTCCATAGCCTCTGCACCGGCCTGACCCCGAGCCACCCACAGGAGCTGTAAGAACATCTCCCTGAGGAAGGAAGGAGAGGATGGGCAGAGCCATCTACATGTATGTCCTGAGTACTCTACAGACTCTGCACGCTGCTGTCCCAGGGAGGAAGAAACGAGGAATGTACACATTAACTCTCACAGCTGGCATCAGAGTTGCAAAGAGGACGTAGGAAGCAGGAGGGAAGCATAAGGCTGCTGCTCAGTGACCCTCTAAGCCGAACTTCAGGTATCTGCCTCCTATTTATTTCCACTGTGCCTTGCTGCTACTGAAGAGGAAGGAAGCTGTCACCTTAGGCACAAACACTAGACAGATCTAGCCACATTCAGGCTCAGCTACACGAGTGTCCCCTTTTAGGGTCTGTCCTTCCTGTACTCTCTCCTGTACTTAGGAGTAAATTCCCTGCCACTTTAGCAATGACCAATGAAAACCCAACTTCTCAGGAGCGAGTTGGTGACCAGTGGGCAGGAGGAGCATGGGCCTGACAGACAGACCTACTTCTGTGACCCTGGGCAGGTGACATCACCCTGGGTCAGCTTCCCCACCTGTAAATGACCTGGAATGTGAGCACTGAACACTTCTGGAGGGCTGACCTTGTACCCTCAAACACAGGCCAGGACCTGACAAAGCAAAGCTCTCATAGGCTTGCTTGCCCCCCTTCTTTGGCCCTGGTTTTTAATAAACCTTTGGACCTGGCAGGCAGGACACAAAGGCAGAGCAAAGCTGGAAGGTGGCTGCTGCCTCAGGAGCACTGCCGTCCAAGTGCTCAGCTGGTGGTGGCAAGCTCGAGGGTCTACACTGCCATGTAAATCCACACGACCAACTACACGGGATCTGCTCACCAAAGGAAAGGATTAAACTGCACCAGAAGGGTTCAAATGAATAAACTGAAACCGGTCAGAGGAAGAACAGCACACTTCAGAAAACGCCACTGGAGAGTGTCTGCCGACAAGGCCACCACAGCTTTAAAGAACAATGACAGTTATAGTTGGAGCTTTGGCGCTTACTCGTGGAGGCCCAATTATCATGCCTGTCCATCTTGTGAGCGTCATGTCCTCGTCGTCCTCCAGACCCCAGCTAACTGTGCCGTCGCCTACTCCTTTCTGGCCTTCTTCCAGCTCTTCCAACAGTCGGAAATTTCGAGGGACTTTTACTCCTAAAATAAATGGAAAGAAACTCAAGATTCTGGCAAATCCAAGGAGAACTGTAAGCCCAGAGCGGGCTGCGAATCCCAGCATGCACACAGCTGCCAACAGCTGCCTCACACACTGAGCCCTGGGGAGCCAGAGGGGTGCCCACCCACTCCAGCCCCTCCACACACCCCAGCCCAACGCCCAGTTTAGCTGTTACTTCCTTTAATCTGAGCGCTGGCTGAGAAGATTGCCTGGGACACAGCACTTCCTTTCATGCAATCGTGGTATGGCAAATTTTGGAGGCTGCAGAGACTTGGGGATGCTCCTGGCTGGGATGGCCTTAGAGATACAAGCATTCTATTGCATGAGATGCCATATTGCTGGCAGCCAGAGGGGCCAGGGGCAGGCTCTCCAGGCTTTTCTGCTCTGTAGGCCTCAGCCCCTCTGGTTCATTTTTCAGCCCCAAAGTTCAGCAAGCTGTCCATGAAGGCAACACAGACATCGCCATGTCCACACCAGGAACCCGAGTCCGTCTCAGCCTTGAAGCACCTCAGTGTCAAGGTGTCATGCACAGAGCTCAGGCCTAGGGAATCCACACCAGCAGTGGCACCAGAAGGCTTGCTCCTGGCCTCCCTGCAATGTTCCCTGAGAAAAAACAGCTTAGGATCTATACAGGCCACTAGCTCTCTTTGAACCCAAGCCTCATTTGGTCAGACTCCAGCACTCACTCTATAGCACAGTGAGGAGAGGGCCCTGTCTTGAGTCCCAGGCTTCCTGACGTGCAGGGAGCAGTGCCTGTATTCCTTGGGCCCCTGACCCATAAGAGTCCTGAAGCAAACATAAGCACACAAGCTGTGTGTGTGTGTGTGTGTGTGTGTGTGTGTGTGTGTGTGTGTGTGTGTGAGAGAGAGAGAGAGAGAGAGAGAGAGAGAGAGAGAGAGAGAGAGAACTGGTCTCAGCTGAGGGCCTGAAGAAAGTGAGACAAAGGCACAGATGAGGGGTGGCTCAAGGGACAGCAAGTCTCCCGATGTGACATTCTCGGTGCCAAGGAACAGTGTGCAGAGGCTACCCAGCAGAGGAAAGGGGAAACACAGGGCAGCAGAAAAGGCCTCTGACCCATAGAGAGACCAGCAGAGTTCTCAAGAGTGTCCCGTGTCCATGTCCCAAGTGCTATGAGGGGGATGCTGAAGAGGACCAGTGGCAGTGGTGAAAAGTGCATAGTGCTGGCCCCAGCAGACAGGATTTGTCAGGTGGCCTACAGACTGTGAGAAAGAGGGGTCGGGGTTAAGGATTTAGCTCAGTGGTAGAGCGCTTGTCTAGCAAGCGCAAGGCCCTGGGTTCGGTACTCAGCTCCGGGAAAAAAAAAAAAAAAAAGAGAAAGAGGGGTCAACTCTAGCACTCAGGTTTGGTGTGAGCATCTGGGACAGACTTGCTCATGGAACATGAGGTGACTTTAGCAGTGATGGAGTGCTTCACCCTCCAGTGCCACAGTTCCTGTTATGACTGACTTCCTGGGGGCAGGAGAGATGGCTCAGCAATTAAGAGCACTGGCTGCTCTTCCAGAGGACTCAGTCAGCTTCAATTCGCAGAACCCACATGGCAGCCCACAAATGTCAGTAACTCTAGATTCAGGGGCTCTAGCGGCTTCATGCAGGCAGAACACTAATGCACATAAAATAAAAATAACTTTAAAAAGGAGTGGCTCCCTGGACTAGGAAGCAGCCCAGGGCCTAGCCCTGAAGGGCCCAGTCCCACCCCACACCCCTCCAGTAACTTCATTACTGCTGGGTGTAGCTCAGAGGTAGAGCACATGCCTGGCAGACACCTGCCTAGCTTCTATTCCCAGCATCACACAATTCTTTAGGACAAATAGCATCATCCTAATTCCCATCTACGGTAGCGGTAAAGCTCCTTTTACAAACTCGTGTTTGAAGCTGGGAGCGGTGGCTCGGGCTTTAATCCCAGCCTTCAGAGGTGGAGGTGGATGGATCTCTGAGGTTGAGGCCAGCCTGGTCTACAGAGCAGGTTCCAGGACAGCCAGGGCTACAGAGAAACCAAATCTTTAAAAAAGAATTGTGCACACGTGTACATGCATGTTCCTTGGCTGTGGTTCCTTAGGTACCTCATTTTTTGAGGCAGGGTCTCTCAGAGGCTGGTACTCACTGACGGACTGTGAAGGCTGGGCAGTGAACCCCAAAAACCCTATCCCCACCTCCAAACGCTGAGGTCACAGACATGCACCTCCATGTCTGCCTGCCTAGCTCCCACTTGGGGCTGAAGCTCAGAGGCAGATACTCAGTCTTACAAGGTTCTATCACCTGCGCCACCCCCAAGACAAGTGGGCAAGCAAAAGAGCCGTTTGACTGACAACACTGAATAGCAGCAAATGTGGTCACTGGAAAGAAAAAGGACAGCAAAAACATAAAGCGCACTGACTCACTGGTCACAATCAGTAGCATTTGTCACACCAGGAGAGCCAGCTGCACTGTTCAGCTATATGAGGTGACATCCTTCAGTAAATACAAGGATTGGACATCACGGGGGCAACAACACAATTACTTTGTTCAGAATTAAATAAAAAATGAGGGGGAAGACTGGGAGATGGCTCAACTGTAAGAGCACCTGCTCTGCAAGCATGAGGATCTGAGTTCAAATCCCTCATAGCCACGTAGAAACCGGCATAGGAAAACATGCCTATGTGCCCATGATCCGGCACTTGACTGAGTCAGGGAGCTGCTGGTTCAGTCCAACTGTGTCTCAAGGCAGCAAGGAGATAGCTAACGTTCTGTGCTCTCGCTCCATGCTTCCTGTGCCCGTGTGCAGGCCAGCACACTCCTGTGCTTACATCCCACACACAGCGTTAGATCTAACCACTGTTAGAGACAGAGTCTCACTATGTGGCCCAGGCTGACCTCAAACTCAGAGACCCACTGCCGCTGTGTCTCAAGTGCTGGGAACATGCCAGGAAGGGGTGCACACACCTTCAACCCCAGCACCCAGGAGGCCAGCTGAGCGAGCCAGGTTTCCTTCCGGCTTTATCATCCAGACCTGTTATCTTCCTACCTGAGGAGTGTGTGTGTGTACCCCACCCCTACAAGGTACGCGTGCATATGTTCCTGCAGCCTTGGCACCTCCTGCTCTCTGTAAAAGACTTCCTCCCTTCAGCCCGGAGTCAGACTTTCATCTCCTGTGGGGGACTCTAACTTCTATGATACTTGATCTCAGAAATCTGCTGTTTTCTTTGGTCAGGCTGGGGACAGTGAACTGGTTCGGCATGGAGGGTGTCTCCCACCAACGATAACAACAGCTCTCTCCCCAGAAGCTGTGTGGTGGAAGGAGGGAACTGACTTGCATACTTATCACGCGTACACCAACAGCCCTTAGTATTCTCCCCCAGAATGGGTCCCCAGTAGGTGGTGGCAGGATGTCAGAGGGAGAGGGTAGGGAGAGAGGAGACAGGTAAGGGAGCGGGGAGGACTGGAAATTGAACCCAGGGTGCATGTGCCCACTGATCTAGACCACAGTCTGTGTACAGTAGCCTTGCCATGAGTTCAGGTTTTGCCTGCCTCCCCCTGGTCCAGCAGAGGTCACAGCACCCTTGACCTCTGTAGAAGGAGTGAGTCTGGAAGGCCGCGGTGGTGCCTGGCATGCAGCCACGGCGGTAGAGCAAGCACCTCCCTTAGTGCAGTGCATCACCCTCCAGCGCTGGAGCAGACGAGCCCTCTCCTGACACAAACCCTCTCCAGCTCAGCACTCACGGCCTTTCAGGCTGTCCCCACAGGAGTCTCAGCTGTGCTTCCACTTCAGCCTGGTCATTCATGGCAGGACATGTTGCACACCAGTTCCTGGCCAGATGTCATAGTTCGTTCCATGCTCCTGCCCCAGGTTGCTGGCTCTCTCCTTCAACTCCTGCCTCCAAACCCAACCTGGCCTGAGTCCATTCCCTGAGCTCTTGACAGGCCCACTGCTCCAGTGCGTCCATGTGGGCCATAGCTTACACTAAGCTGACTTCAATGTCCATGCCAACGCCCCTCCTCCCAGACACCTGCCAACAGGCCTCAGGCATGCAGAACACTTCCAACGGAAACTATCGCACTCTTCCCCAAATGACAGTCACTCCTAATCTTGGATGTGGCGCCCACACTTCTCCTGGCTCCATCTCAGTCAGTCAGAAATCTCTCCTCCCATCTCTGTGCAGGCCCCACCTATGTCTCTTGCTCTGCCTGACTCACTCTGCCTGGTCTCCAAGGACCAGCCTCTATAGGTGACCAGGATACCATCACTTCCCTGTAAGGGTACCACCAGCCTCTCAGTACAGCCAGGTCTTGCTCCATGGAGCCTTCCTCAATCACAGAGCCTTCCCACATCGTCACAGCAGGAGTTCTCCGGGCTTCTGGGGAGGCTGTCTTCCTTCAGCCTGTGCGCTTGCTCATTATGATCTCTTGCAGGACAGACAGCTGGCAACTATCTTCCCAACCTACACTCCTCCTCTTGCCTCTTGCTCAGCTCTAGCAAGCTGACCAGATACTTTGAACACATCTGTCTCACCTCCCATCTCAGCACACGCTCCAGGAGTGTGCGAGTCCATCTGCTTTGCTCGCTGCCTTCTCCAGCAGGTACTTGATGTATGCTGATAAACCCCACCTTACAAAATTCTCACAGATTTCTGAAAACATACCCAGGAAATACTTACAGAGTCATTAAAAGTGAGCCTAATTATTAGTGTGTGTGTGTGTGTGTGTGTGTGTGTGTGTGTGTAGACCGAGTTGCATATAGCCCAGGCTGGCCATGAGCTAGTTATATTACCAAGGATGCCCTCGGTTCACCTGCCTCTAGTCAGAGTTCTAACGCAGGTGAGCCCACTAAGGTTGGATTCAGAATCTTATCAAAATGCTTAGTGAAGATTTTAAAATTCAAGCAAAATTCCACGTGACAAACAGACAGAATGAGCAGGACTTGTCAGTCTTCTGACTGCAGAGGCCAGCAGGGTCTGTAGCCATGCACCTTGGCCTAGCAGCTCTGCCCACACACCAATGCTTTCTTTCTCTTTCTGTTTCCTGCCTGTTTCCTACTATCTCACCACTTTCAGACAGAGCTATGACTCATTCAACCTGTCCCAACACACACACAATTGACCAGTTGTCTGGCACATGATGGTGGCTCTATAATGGTTCCTGGATGAACACCAGAAGCTTCTAGTCAGACTTCAAACCCTAAGTTGACTGGTCAACATCAGGTAACAACTGAGGTTATCCGACTGTTAAAACTGATTTTGTGTGTTGCCTTGTAAGCACAATTTTCTTTTCTTTTACATGGGTCCAGGGGATCAAAGCCACTTCCCCGGCTTACCCAGCAGGTGCATGCATCAAGCCTAAGTTCAGGGTTTTGTCTTTCAGTTACATTTTTCTGTGTGCACTGGAATGCACTTAAGGAAGTCAGAAGATGACAGCCAGGAGTGGGCTTTCTTCTATCACCACGTAGATCGTAGATCAATTGCAGGGACTGGATTCAGGTCACCAGGCTCTGGGGCAGGCCCCTCCACCCATTCAATCATCTGAGATGTGTGTGTGTGTGTGTGTGTGTGTGTGTGTGTGTGTGTAAATGTAGAACTCGGTAGCATTTAAGATGACATTTTACTTATTTTGTGTCTGTGAGTGTCTGGATGTGTCGATGCCACAGCAGCAGGGTGCTCAGAGGAGTTCGTTCTCTCCACTACCTGGGCCCTGGAACTGAACTCAGGCTGTCAGTTTTGGTACTGAGAGCCCTTCCCCAGCAATCCTTCCCAGTCCCCAGCCTTATTGTATCCTGTTTGAGACAGGATCTGGAACTTGCTGTACAGATCAAGCTGGCTTTGAACTCTGATGTACCTGCTCCTGCTGTCTTCTGCTGGGACTGAAGGCCAGCACACCTTGATCAGCTTTGTAACATTCATTTTTAGTTTTCCAAGACAGGGCTTCTCTATGCAGCCCTGGCTGTCCTGGAACTCACTTTGTAGACAAGGCTGGTCTTGAACTCACAGAGATCCACCTACCTTTGCGGCTTGAGTACTGGGATTAAAGTTGTATGCCACCGCAGATGGTTCCAACAGCCCTTCCCCAGGCCAAAGACTGTAGGAGTCTGAGGGGAACCTACCATTTTTGGAAGGACCACACTGGGGATTGCCCAGGGCTTGGCAAACAGTAGGCAAATGCTCTCCCACTGAACCTCTCTCACTAATGTGTACAGGATGCCTCATATTTGAGGTGTGCCTTCATTTCTGATCTTCCTGCCTTTGCCTCCCAGCAGCTGAGATGCCTGTGGCCAGATCCCCTTGCTTATTCTTCTTTATAAACTAGGTCGAACTCGTTCTTCACCAAACCTCACAAGAGAAAAGACTTTTCTGTACTGGGCCAGAGCACAGAGCCTCTCCAAGCAAGCTCTGCACCCAGAGGACAGTACCCACCTAGAAAGAGCTCCTTAGAGTAAAACTCACCAGTATGTGCTACTGGGGTTCCAAACTTTAAAAACTGTACAGGAAGCTAATGTAAGGTAATGCTCTAACAGTCCATGAAGCACTGAAATCCTTGTGGCCTAAGGCACCTCAGTACTAATGAACCTTAGGGCATGAATTCAAACACAAGAATGAGTTCAAAATTAGAGACTCAGATGTAGCAAGAAGTGAATTCCAAGGGCTGCCAAGCCTGACTCCCTGAGTTCTACCCTGGGAACCCCCGGAAAAGAAAAGAGTCAACACATGCAAGTTCTGACCCCGAGCCTTGATGTGGCAAATGCAATCTCAATCTCTCAATCTCTCTCTCTGCCCCACCTCCTCTGGAGAGATGGCTCAGTGGTTAAGAGCACTGACTGCTCTTCCAGAGGTCCTGAGTTCAAATCCCAGCAACCACATGGTAGCTCACAACTATCCGTAATGAGATCTGATGCCCTCTTCTTAATAAATCTTTAAAATAAATAAATAAATAAATAAATCAGAAAACAATAGAAATGCAGGCATCAGTGATATGGCCCCAGGGGCACCTGTCACCAAGCCTGACCACCTGAACTCCATTTTGGGCTCCAATACAATGGAAAAGAACCAACGCCCACCCCACTGAATTGTCCTCTGACCTCCACAAGCATGCCCAAAACACATGCCAACCTCCTAGAAAAGAAAAAAAAAGTGTGTGTGTGTGTGTGTGTGTGTGTAAACTGCAGGTTGACAGTTTTACATGGCATCTCAGGGAAACATTCAACCAGTGATGTGAAGCATAGAAACATATTAAATCTGTGGGCAAATGACTCTGGGGTGTGTATACACCTGCAACCCCAGCCCTCAGGAGGCTGTTGAGATTGAGGCCAGCCAAGTCTACATAGCATGACTCTAAACTAAATGCAGGTCAGGCAGATGGGGCGCTGGCTCAGGGCGACCAGCTTGCTGACTAAGCACAGGGACAGGATTCAGAGCCCAGCACCATCAGAAGTCAGATGAACTGTGTGTGCCTGTAATCCTAGCATTTGGCAGGGAGAGACAGGAGGACCAGGATTTTCCCATCATCCTCTCCTTTACAAGTCAAGTTAGAGGTCAGTCTAAGCTCACAAGACACAACCTCAAACACAGCTAACCAAGCAACCCAGGGAGCCGTGCAGATCTGAGTGCAGGCCAGGCTAGGCACACAAACCACGTCTCAAAAACAAAACACCAGCGGTGGCTCCTAAGAGGTAGAGACAGAGTCTGAGTTGGAGGTCAGCTACAACTGCACAGTAAGACCTGACTAAAAATGAAAATAAAGTCTCTCTGGGAGCTCACTTATATAACTGCAGCACTTAAGAGGCTGAAGCAGGAGGATTGCCACAAGTTCCAGGCCAACCTGAACTAAAGAGTAATGACTTGACTCAAAAATAATGTAAACAACAGCCAGGTGTACAGAGCGAGCTCCAGGATAGCCAAGACTACACAAACAAAAAAACCCTGTCTCAAAAAACTAAACACCAAAATAAACAGATAAATGAAACTAAAACACAAACATCTCTGGGAACTAGGGATTAAAAGCAGGGCTTTGGCAAACTGTACACTTCTGGATCCTGAGAGACCAGCTGCTCAGGGAGCACAGCAGCTCGCACTAAGCCTGAGAGCTGCTCTGGATGCAGTGTTACCAAAATGGACGGTGGCAAATGACTTATGTCCTGGCATTTGGTCAGCCTGAGACATCCTCCTCTGGGAACTCATGAGAAGCTCTGAGGGCGGCCAGTTTTTATCATAGGCAGAAATTAGTGGCTCTAGAAGACTCCATGGAAACCTGGCAATCTTTTTTTAAGGATTTATTTTACGTATATGAATGTTTTGCCTGCTTGTATGTAAGTGCACCATGTGTGCTTGTAGCCCTTAGAAGTCAGAAGAGGAAGTTGGATCTCCTGGATCTGGAGCTCTAGGTAGTTGTGGGTGCTGGGAACCCAACCTGGGTCCTCTCCAAAAGCAGCCAGTGCTCTTTGATCACTGAGCCCTTTCTCCAGCCCCCATTAACCTTTCAATCTTTATAGCTCAGTGTGACAGGATGGAAGACTGTTGGTGGCTCAATGACCAAGAATGAGCTGGAAGTCCAGTCCAGGAAGGAGCTACTGAACCCTGTCTCTTCCTTCTGGGACAGTCCCACTGTGAGTTCCATCCACACCTCTGCACCACCCTGCCAGACACCCTGTCCCCTTTGCACGCCAAGTCACACATCTGGTCAGAGAACTCATCAGAGCAGCCCAATCCCTTCCTGAAAGGTATCTGCCTCAACTGGCTCAGGAAGTGAGAGCATGTGCTCCAGCCAGTACTGGCCCATCAAGTACAAGGTCAAGTCTTAGAGCCCGGCATGTGGTACACACCTGTACCCCGAGGCTAGGCTACACAGTGAAATCTTCTCAGAAAATAACCAAAAACAAATAACAAAACCCCAGCAAAATCAAGAAACCCTATGTTTAAGAAGGACAAAGACCTACTTACTCTACATGTGACAACACACTGGGTCCCAACTCAGCAGGTGACAATTACTCAGGGTAAGGGCACAGAACAACTTCCTCAAACACAGAATTCATGGTGATACATGCCTTTAGGCCCCAGCACTCTGGAGGAAGAGGCAGGTCCTTAGTTTGGGGATAGTTTGGTCTATTCAGTGAGTTCCAGGACGGCCAGGGCTACACAGAGAGGCCCTTTGGGGGTGGGGTGAGGAATCACCTCATCCATCACAGTGCTTCGGCACTGTTGCGGCCCTCCAGGGTTAGGCTGAGGACTCCTAGCTGTATTCGTTCCGCTGTCAGCAAAACTCAGGACATAAAAGTAAATGAGAGAGGAAGGAAGGGAAGGCTGAGGTGATCTTGTGGCCAGCGTGTTTACGCTACATAAGCTACATTCTCAGCCTCTTAAATTAGAGCCAAGGGGCAAAAGCTGCATGAAAACTCACTTGGCAACCCTAAAGAGCCATCTTTGGGTTTATTCATATGCATGTGTCTGTGTACATGACACGGGAGTGCCACCCATGGAGGTCACAGGAGAGCAAGCACCTGACCCCCCTTGAAGCTGGAGTTAGATACAGTTGTGAGCAGCTAGGTGTGGATGCTGGGAACAGAGCTCTGATCCTCTGGAAGAGCAATGCTCTTAACCAGTGAACCATCTGGTTAAGCCCCTCTCTTGGCAATTCTTTGGTTTTTCAAGACAGGGTTTCCTTTGTAGTCCTGGCTGTCCTGGAACTCTCTGTAGACCAGGCTGACCTTGAATTCAGAGATTTGCCTGCCTCTGCCTCCCAAGTGCTGGGATTAAAGGTGGGTACTACCACCGCCAGGTGGCAATTCTGATACGATGATACCTATGATCCCAGCAATTGGGAGACGGAGGCAGTAGGATCAGAGGCGGATCAAAAGGTCATCTCCACATTCTCAACTCCACACTGTTTAAGAGCAGCCTGGGCTACACGATATCCATGACAGCCTGTCTTTTTTTTTTTAAATTTTTTTATTTAAAGGTTTACTTATTATATATGAGTACATTGTAGCTGTCTTCAGACACACCAGAAGAGGGCATTGGATCCCATTACAGATGGTTGTGAGCTACCATGTGGTTGCTGGGATTTGAACTCAGGACCTCTGGAAGAGCAGACAGTGCTCTTAACCACTGAGCCATCTCTCCAGCCTGATATTCTGTCTTAAACCAACACAAAATCAAAAAGAAAGAAAGAAATCCTACTTGCGCTGGCCCACTGTAGTGCCTGGCTTCTGTTTCTTGGGTTGAACACACTAAGAAGCAGCTATCCAGAAAGCAGGCCATGAAGGAGAAAAGGCACTTGGCTGTGAGGGACCAGAGATGGCGCGCAGTGAGACCTGTGGGAACTGGGGCCCATTACAGGGCCTTGCTGAGCTCACATCTCCCACCTCCAGCTGTCGGGGGCGGCACACACCCTGAATGGAAGGAAAGACCCAATCTCTACCACCCAGATGGTGACATTTCTAGAAGCTGGATGTGTGCATGAGGCCACACCCCTGAGTGTATATTTACAGTGGCACCTTGCCAGGGCTTGTCACTCTGGCACTTGGCATCTAGTTAACTGTCAGCTCAGGGCAGCACAGTGTTGTGGGCTGCTGGATGAGAGGAAGGGCCTGGTAGCCAAGGGCCACTGTCTGACATCCTGCAGTCCTGGACACACAGGAGAGAAGTCTCCTTGAACTGTAGACATCTTGAGTGAGTGGCTGTAGTGGGTTTGTCTCAGCTCCTCTCTGAGACCTGCGCCAAAATCACAACAGCAAACAATGTAGGAAGGTGCCAGAAGCAGACCATACTACCTGAGCACGGCACTCACAGGGACTCCAAGGCCACACAGTGGTTTCCTGGCAACCAGGGCACAGATTAATGAGTAGGCTCAGTCTAAAGGTGGCCCGAGGCCTGAACACACCTGAAGGATGTAGAGGGGAGCAGAGGCTAAACACCAAAGTTTAACTAACTAAGGTCCTGCCCCCCTCTTTAGATTTATTTATTTATTATATATAAGTAAACTGTAGCTGTCTTCAGACACACCAGAAGAGCACATCAGATCAGATCCCATTACAGATGGTTGTGAGCCACCATGTGGTTGCTGGGATTTGAACTCAGGACCTCTGGAAGAGCAGTCAGTGTTCTTAACCACTGAGCCATCTCTCCAGCCCGCTTTCCACTCTATAATGCTGTGCAGCCTCATGATGCCTTAGGGCTCAAGTCACAGCTCATCATTCCTTCTCTTCAAGGCAGTCCATCCGTCTGTCCGTGCTTCCTCCCAACACCAAACGCCTGCTCAGAACAGGCATTTATTCCTTGGCTTCCCCTTGCACCAAGTCCTCTCTCTCCATCTCATTACCAAGGCCTTTTTGTTAGGGGACAGGTACCCGTGGAGGTCAGCAGGCAACTTGTGGAAGCTGGTTCTTTCCTCAAATCATCCATCAAACTTCAATGGCCCCATGACCTTTAATTTCATCTTTCAACACAAGTGTCCCCAACACGACACTGCATGGATGGTCCTTCCCCGCAGCCATCATCATAGGCCACAGGACTTGCTCTTCCCACCACTAGTCTCAGTTCCAATGTCGCCCCTGAGAGAAGCCTGTCCTCTCCTCTTCAGACTGACTCACCACCTCACACTTCAGATGCACTTCCTACATTTGGGGTCACTTTATTGCCATCCCAAATGGCCTTCTGTCTGGTTTGAATGAAGCCTAAGGATAGTGCTGTCTACCTTGTCTGCTACCATAACAGGACACAACAGGCCCAGTAACCATCTGTGGAATAGAGAGACTTTGTGGAAAGCCTGTTTCAGGGTGCCTTGAAGTCTGTCTTATGTTACCTAACCTGTGCTAAGTGCACTTGCTTCTTTTTGTGGTGAGAGGGATAGAACTCAGGGCCTCCAACTTGCTAGCAAAACACTCTAGCATGAAGCCACCACATCCCTGCCCAAGTTCCTTTGGGTTCCATACACAGCAGTTGCTGTGGTGCTACTGTATTTATCTGCACTCCTGAGGCATGGGTAGGGCCTCAGAAGTGAGACATGGCTGTCAAACTGGATCATGAGATGTTCTAAAGTAATTTCAATCAGTGCCACCCCAGTACTGGCTGCCAGACACTGCTCTGGGAGATGCCCTCCATCCCACCCCAGTCCAGCCTGACTCAGAGTTGGTCTTCCCAAGTGCCCATGACCATGTGTTTGTTGGTGAATGGACTGACTTGGCCCTGCGTAGTTTTCTCCAGGACACAACAGGCACTGTGTGGTGGATCGCTGCAGGCTGAGCCTCTCTGCTTCCCATCCCCACAACACCTGCTCTTGAGGCTCTTGAGCAGCTCCAAGACACTGCTGGTCTGTCCTTACCCCTTGCTCACCTCCACCACCAGGCTCCCGAGGGCGCAGACCCACACCAGAAGGGAGCACCCAGTCTCTCCTGAATCCTTCTTCACTGGAAAAGCAGACTCTTCTGCCTTCCCAGACCCCTTCACCAAACCCACTCCACCCTCTCTAGACTGCCAGACTCCATGCCCCTTAATCAAGTGCGAGTTGTTGGTACTAAGGCAGACCCTTCAAGATTCCCCATCTGCCCTTCTCTTAGCCCACTAGAGACCGGCAGAGCTTCTCTCGCAAAAGCACCCCCTTTCCCTCTTGTTATCCCTTCCATTTAGTCCAAGGGTTCTCATTTCACTGTTCCTCTCTTACCACACCAGATAATGGAGAGTTTCCGAGTTGAACCTACATATTTTCCCCAATTATCCGAAGGAGTAGAAGGAGTGACAATCACTTCCTCCATCCGCTCCGTGCAGGAAGAGGTTTTTCTCTAAAAGAAGCATCTGCGGGACTGCACCCCATCCCATTCTCCCCACCGCAGAAGCTTTCCCAACGGCGACAAGGCCCAACAGACCTCCCCCCCAACACACAGACCAGGGCTTCCGAGGCACCTGCTCGCGCCCATCCAACGCGGCGCTCGGCTCTCAGCGCGCCTTCTGAAATCTATCCCTGGTCTCTGCAACCCAGGCCTGCTCCCACTGCAGACGCCTGGCTCAGCCCGTGCAGGTGCCCCGATTTCCAGGGGAAGCGACCACCATGATGCTCTCCCTCTCACAGCCCCGACCCTAAATTGGCGCGGGGCCCCGGGCGGCCTCGCCTGCCGCCCGTGGGGCTCCATCTCCTCCTGTGCTCCCTAGGGTTGCGCCCGCGTTCCCCCGCCAGGCACCCCCAGCTCCCAGTCGCTCAGGCCAGCTCCCAGTGGGACCTCGCCCGGGCATTCCCTAGCACACTCGGCCCCTCTGCCGGCCTCTCCTCAACCCCCCGCCCCCCGGAGGCGCCAGAGCCTCCGGCTTGGCCGCACCGCCCACGGCCCGGCTGCCCCCGCCCGGGCTTCCGGCCGCCGCCTGCTCGTTCTAGGCCCGGCCGCTCAGTGAAACGCAGCCACTGGCAGAGCGCGGAGCCCCGGCCAAGCCAGTATGGCCTCCGCTAGCCCCGGACTCAGCCCAAGCAGCCCGCGCTCCGTCTGCCAGCACGCCCGGCGCCCCCGCTCACCCGAGCCTGTGGTGGCTGCCATCTTGCGTCGCTGTCGCTCGAAGGCCGGCCCCTTCTTCACCCCCGCCTTGAGTTTTTCTCGGGCGCTGGTGCGCAGGCGCAGACGTAAGCGCAGGCGCAGACGGTGCCGCTGACGCCCGCTCGGGGTCGCAGGAGCCGGGCGGGAAGGGCTTTGCCCGAGTCTTCAGTGAGCGAGCACGAGGGCGGAGTAACCTGCAAGCTCCGCCCAGCCCGGGCGTGGGGGAAGAGTGCAGGTGCTCGGCGCCAGGGCCCCCGGGTGACCGTGCTCTTCCGGGAGAGCAGAAGGGGGAAGGGCTGCGGAACCCTGCGCCTGTTCCCAGGCTGTTTCCAGTCCTCACCAGTAGCGAAAATGAAACTGAGAGAGATGAAGTTCATCTCAACTGTTAAGTAGCTGAGTCAGAATTTGAACCCAAGCCAGGTGATCTTTGTTATGGGGTATCTGAAGAAAAACACACCGAAAGGCCTGAATACGTAAAATTGTGGACCACTACAATCTTTCCAGCATTGCTGCAGCTCTGGGGCATGCAGGGACAAGGTGCAGCTAGGGAGTCGAGAACCTACCTTCCTTGAGGCGGGCTTTCTTTTTGTTTGTCTAGGGGTTTTGTCTGAGACAAGATCTCAACTCAGCTGTCCTAGAGCCATTAGACAGAGGATGACCTTGAACGTCTGATTCTTTTGCTTCCACCTCCTGCTGGGGTTGCCGGCTTGTGTTACACCTGGTTTCAGAGTTCTTAGAGACTGATCCCAGGGCTTTGTGTCTGCTGTGCATGGTCTTTACTAAAGGCGCCAGATCCCTAGCTCTGCAATTTTCCACTCTTAGATTTAAGCATTCATTCACCCAGATATTTATTACACATCTATTATGTGGGAGAACTGAGCTAGGTGCTGGGGATGGCAACATCTCTGCGAAGTGAGATTACTCTTCTCAAGTACTTACGTTCTAGTTGGACAGAGAACGAGTAACAAATATAAATAAACATACGTTTTTACCTACAATAAGATAGGGGGTAAACCTATGAATGGGCAGCAGAACAATCAGGAAAGGCCTCCTGTCCCGGTCCCATTCCAACAGACTTTCCGGAGACCTGCTTTCAGAGCAAACCCATCACCAAGCCACCTTTGATGTGAAGGCCCTAAGGGGATGTGGATATAAAGGATGAAGTAGCCAGCTGGGCTGCAGGTTACACTGCTACCAGGACCAGCAGAGGAACAAGGAAGCTGGAGACCCTCGCCTGGTTCAGTCACCTCTCGTGAGGAAGTATGTGGTAAGCTCACCCAGTGCAGAAGATGCACACCAGACTAGAAGGAGTGTGTTCCACAGAACAGAGGGAACCAGGTCTCTAGACAGACTGGGAAGGGTGACTACACAATTCATAAGGCTCTGCACCCAGAGCTGGGGCCCATGACCTGTCTGTGGCCTTGTATTTATGGAGGCTTTCCCTGTGTCCCAGTGCTGTACCTGCTTGCCGAGGTGTATCTCCAGGTTTGAGTCCACAATACTACGGCAGCCTCAATCTGACATTACGACACATGCAGGACCTCCCTAGTGTGGCTCTGGCTCTTCTCAAGGCTGCTGGAACCTCACAGGGTCTCCTTGGCTTCAGAGCCTTCCGTCTTCCCTATTGTAACCGGCTCTGGAGATGCCAAGTTTTCCAGCTAGTCGCTTTTGCTTCACATGACACGAAGCGGCCTTTGGAAGCAGATAACTTTTGCTCTGGACTTCGGGCCACTGAAAAGCACTGGGACGTAGAGCAAGCATTTGTCCCTTGAGGCTGACTCACTTCAGAAGTGAGAGTCTCGAGACTTGAGTCTTCGTTGTTTATCTTTGTGGGGGCTTCTGCTGAGAGGTTTGTAAAGATAGCTGGACATGGCACACCACTGTAATCTCAGCAGTAGGGAGGCTGGAGGCAGGAGGATGGAGAATTGGGGCCAGCCTAGAATACCTGGTTAAGACCCTGTCTCAAACAACAAAGAACACCCCAGAGGGTTGAAGCACTTATTATCTGGTTCCCCGTCCTGAAAAGGGGGTCCGGTCTCTTTATGCTTTGATGAATCCCCTCGACGATGAGAGGCTGAAGGCGCACTAGGAAATCTGGCATTCACCAAACCACGTACAAATCCTAGGCACTGCTAAGAAGTGTCCCATATAAAGCTGAGGAAAAGGAGGCTAGGAGCTCGGAGAGATGGCTCAGCAGTTTCAAGCATTTACTATTCTTGCTGAGGACCCAGGTTTTATTCCCAGTATTCACACAACTGCTTTTCTGGCCTCTTACACAGGCTTGCATGTGGTGCGCATACATGCGTACAGCAAACATTCATAAACATTAAAAAACTCTTTAAAAAAATGTTTGATACGAAGCTCTAGGCCAGCTAGCCAGAGCAACGGAAGGATCTTGTCTCAGAAAAGACAGGAAAGAAAGGTGAGAAAACGGAGACTGAGCCGGTAGGCGGACTGATGGCTAAAACACAGCTCTTTATCCTCTACGCTCATAAAACCTGCCAGCAGACGCATCTTGCAAGCAAAAGTGATCTTGCAAATTCCCACGAGAACAACGCAAAAGGAACAGGGTAAAATGAGCGCCCCAGGGCATGCCGGTTATTGTAGTCCAGCAGTGGCCTGCTGGGAGTTGTAGTACTCGGAGCTCACGTTCTCTCAAGGAGACTCCACCCCTTTCTCGCGTCACAGCAAGTCTCCTGAGAGGGATTCCTCCAGTCTGCCTCTCATCCATGCTCTCTGCGCTTGAGATCAGCTGATGGGCATGAGAGAATCCAGTTTATCGGATTGGTGGGAAGATTAAAGTGGGTAACTACCGAATTTAGAAGAGTGCTCAGCCCTAAATGCTAAGTATTAGTTATTTAATCTTCAACGACCCTAGCAAAGAAGCGTCGAGGCCCCAGCAAAGTAGCACTTACAATGTACATTTGTCAAATAAGGACACCGAGGCTGGGAACAGGTAGTTTTTCCAGGGTCACACATTGGGGAGTGAAATCAGATTGCAAAGAAAATCAACCAAACAAAAAGTGGGAAGAGATGGCTCAGCTGTTGAGAGCACATGTGGCAGAGGACTGGGATTCAATTCCCAGTGTCTTTATGGCAGCTAACAGTTCGAAACTCCAGTTCCAGGGTACCTAGTGCTGCCTTCGGGCCTTCATGGCACCAGGCATTCACATATAACACATATATACACAGAGACAAAAACGCATTAAAAAAATCTAAAAAACAAAAAGAGCGCCACCAAGATGGTTTAGCATGTCCCCGACAATGATGATGATGATGATGATGATGATGATGACGACGACGACGATGATGATGATGATGATTTTAAAGGTGGGGCTGGAGAGATGGCTCAGTGGGTAAGAGTGCTTCTTGCTCTCCCAGAGGACTCAATATCTGTTCTGAGCATCCACTCATCCATGTCAGGAGACTCAAACCTGTAACTCTAGCTCTAGGAAATTCTATTTCTTTATCTGGCCTCTGTGTGAAAAACAGCACACACGATAGACACTCAACACTCACAAGGACATAAATAAAAACTATAAATTTGTTTTGGTTTGGTTTTGCTCAGGGTTTTGTTGGTGTGTTGGGCACTATTTTACTGGGTTCTTACAACTATAACATGTCTCCACTCTAATCCCCCCACCCCATGTTTAACACTAGGTAAGAGAGAAAGGTTAGAGGAGAAAGGGGGCATAGACCTCTTTAAACTACTTCCTGCTGGTTAGGGGTGTCGAGTTCCCTGTGGTAAGACGAATATCAGTTATTAGGCTATCTCCAACGACCACCAGACAAACAGCAGCAGCCTCCTCTGAACATGCCTGGCCCCTTGAGGACTCTGGCAATTTATACACTCTCAGAAGTTCCCAGAATTCTGAACATCACACTCTCAGAAACTACATGCAGCTGGCAAAACCACGCCCCTGTTAGAGCACAAGGCAAATCATAATCACCTGTTGGGAAGCAGCCTCTTATCCCACACCTGAGGTTAAAATAAAAACATATTCACATAACACAACTGGGTTTTAAAGAAACCAAATTTCTTACTAACAGGTTTTCTGTATAACAAATAGTCTTGGCTGTCCTGGAAGTCACTCCGTAGACCAGGCTGACCTCAAACTCACAGACATCCTCCTGCCTCTGCCTTCCTTCTGAGTGCTGGGATTAGAGGTGTGTACCACCATGCTCAGCTATACTTGTTTTTGTTTTTAGAGATAGGGGAGCCTTGGCTGTGCTGGAACTTGCTTTGTGGACCAGGCTGGCCTCAAACTCACCAGAGATCCACCTGCTTCTGCCTCCCAAGTACTGGGATTAAAGGTGTGTGCTACCAAGTGGCAATACTTTTTTTAAAATAAGAGGAAAAACAGGTTGGGTATATGTCCCATGCCTTTAATATTAATGCTCAGGAGGCCAAGGCAGGCAGATCTGTATGAGTTCAAGGCCAGCCTGGTCTACATATCTAGCCTGATAAGGAGCCAAGGCTATATAGGGAGACCCTGTCAGAAAAAGGAAAAATAAAATAAATTCTGTTCTACCGAAGTATGAGAACATGGCAGTTTGGAGTCTCTCTGGACAGGAAAGACAAGACGTGTCATTTAAAGTTAAATAAGTGATTAGCAAAGTTGACGCTGATGGCCACAACTTCATGCCCCCGCTTCTAAATACAAAATCCAGGAAGGAGAGCGAGCCGGCGACTTACAGGAAGATGGCGGACACTCAGGAGATGAAACAGGGCCTGACGAGTGGTTTGTGGCTAACAGCCTACGTGACAATTCCTTAATGGCTTCAGACTCCCCACTGAGGACTGTCTCCTGCAAGGCCTCACCCGAGGCCCAGTCTGTGGTCTCTTGGTGCACAGCACTTTGTGCAGTGTCTGGATTTTGTATGTGTTAGTTTTATGGTTGAAGGGCAAAGAATTGCAATCAAGGAGTCTAGGGCCGCAGCTGTAGTGTTTGCCTCACATGTATTAGGCCCAAGGTTCACTTCCCACCGCCACATGGTGACTCACAATTGAATATAACTCCAGTTCGAGGGAATGGATGCCCTCTTCAAGGATCTGTGGGCACCAGAGATGAATAAGGAACTCGGACACACACACAGGCAGAGTGCTCATACACATAAAACAGAATTTGAAAAAGGAAGGAAGGAAAGGGGTGGGGGGGTAGGCGGGGCAGGCAGGCGGGCAGGCCGGAGTCTGAGGCACAACGTGGAGAGCCTGACCTTGCAGCACACTGAGAGAGATGAATGAAAAGGGGGTGCTGGGCTGTGGTTGTGTTTTCCAGTAGGGTCTGCTGAAGATACAGAGGCAGAAGGATCATAAGTGTGAGGCCAGCCTGGTCTACACTGTGGCTGGCGAGACTGCTCAGCAGGCAACAGCGCTTGCCACATAAGCCTGACAGACGGAATCTGAACCCATGGTGGAAAGGAGAGGACCAACGCCCTCAGGTTGTCATGAAGTGACTGAGACCTGAGTCACAGGCAGCAGAGCTAGGACTTCAACCCCATTCCTCTCTCTCCCCGCTCCCTCCCTCCCTCCCTCCCTCTCCTCCAGGCTCTCTCCTCGCTATATAAGAGGCCAAGCCGGCCTTTCTCTCCCCTTCTCCTTCCATGTCTCTCCCTTTCAACTTGCTATGTAGCCCAGGCTGGTCTTGAACTCACAGCAGAATGCATGGCACACGCCCAGAAAACCCTATGCTCAATCAGGTTCTGGTGTGTTGCTGCAGCCACAGGATGGTGCTGCACTGAGGGCAGCACCCCTGAGCTAATCACCCCTGGACACGCCCTCGCAGACAAGGTGCCCTTCTCTACTGTCCCATGGGCTTCCAGGATGTGATCAGGTTGACCATTACACAGGGTGCTTCGTATCGGTAACCCCAACATTCAGGAGGCTGAAGCAGGAGGATCACGGTGAATCTGAGGCCAGCTTTGCCTACACACTGAGTTCCCATCCAGCTTGGGCGGTGCAGCCACAGAGTAAGACTTTTCTCAACACCTCTCTTGTCCTTCAGAAGGATTAACCACTGCTGCACTGTCTTCCTGGAAAACAGGAACGGTCGTGAGGAATGTGGACATGCCATAAACTCACAGGGACTGATGCATCTACCTGTGGTTTAAAATGCATATTTTACACTGGTGCATCTGGGAAATCAGGGCATCTCTTAGGGCCCAGGACACCTCAGAACCGGAGAAAGACAGGCGGGGAAATGCAGATTTAACCACCTATCAGATGGGCAGGGAACTGACACCTGATCAATAGCACCCCGGGCTGGCAGGGTGTGGGAGACAGACAGCCTGGGAGGGATTGATACAATGGAAAACACCCATGATGTTTCCTAGGCCTGGCCCTGACGTCCATGGCACTCAGGAGCAAAGCCAAGGCCCCTTGCTAAACTGGGATATATAGTTTGTAGTCCCTGAGCCTGGAAATTATCTCATCCCACAACCAGCAGGTGGGTCTGAAGAACGAAGATGGAAAATGGCTCCGTTCAGAAAGTGCTTGCTGTGTAAACACAAGGGAGTGAGGGTGATCCCCACTACCCATACACAAAGCCATCATGCCTGGAATTCCAGCACTTGGGTGGGGGATGGGACCAGAAAGAAGCATCCCTGGGCCCTGAACAGAAGGCCATGTTCTGTGAGAGATTCGGTCTCAAAAAATAGGGTGGGCAGAAAGGAAGGCACCGGACATTGACCTCTGGCGTGCACACATGCACTTGTGTATGCACCCGAGCACATGTGCAAACACACACACACACACACACACACACACACACACACGCACGCACCTTTCCTACATATACATAAAACTGTACAGGTGTACTATCAGTGTGGCGGCACATCCTATAATCCTCATACTTGAGAAGCAGATAAATGATGACTGCTGTGAATTCAAGGGCATCCAGGGCTACAAAGACTATTAAAAACAAGACTGGTTCGTTCTCCACCCTGCCCCCCCTCCATACTTTATTTTTATACGTGTGGGTACTTGCCTACATGTATGTCTATGCACCACGTGCATGCAGTATCCACAGCGGCCAGGAGAGGGCGCAGGATCAGTGCTGACAGAGGGAAGGGAGGGTCCCTGGGACTGGAGTTACAGAGGCTTGAGCTGCCCCGTGGGTGCTGGGAATCGAAGCTAGGGCTTCTGGAAGAGCAGCCAGTGTTTTTAACTGCTGAGCCATCTCTCCAGCCCCGAGATCGGTCCATTTTAAAATTGGAATAATGCATACACAGCTCTAAAAAGAACTAAGGAATCTTCTGATCATGGAACACAATATTCTCTAAAGGATGTTCCGTGAGAAAAGGGAAGGTAGAGCTCCTCCCAGTTGTTCATTTGTGATGTCTTCTTAGAGAAGGGGGGAAGTAGGAGGACGGGCAGGCAGACTCCTTTTTTCATACACCAGACAGTCTTATCAAAGTGGCATCTGAGAGGCTACCCTTTCGGAGGACCAAAGTTCAGTTCTGAGCACCCCGAGGGTTCCCCCACTGTGACATGGCTAGATGTGGTGGTGTACACCTTTAACTCCAGCACCTCACAGAATCAGGTAGATCTCTCTGAGTTTGAGGCCAGCTAGGGCTGTAGAGTAGGACCCTACTTTATGTGCCTTGAGAGAGAAACCGAGAAACCGGGGGCTTGGGAAACTGAAATCTCAGGCTACGTCAGGCCTCCAAGGCTTCCCTGCAAAGGGCCTGCGGAGTAGCTTAGGTGCTACAGGCTGTCTGGCGTTTGTTGCACACGCCCACCCACTTGAAGCTGAGAAGAAATGGATGGTTCGAACGGACGACAGCTGCACTTTTCAAGGACACTGAACACTTGTGTTGTGAAACATACCCGCTCCTTGCTTGTCATTTGGAGAATGCTCTTGACCCTCAGGAAACCAGGTTGACTGGATGGGACCCTGCTAACCTTCCTACCTTCAGCTCATGAGGTAGGGACCATTCTGAGGGAGGCCTGGGACCACTGGGTTTCATCTGAGGTGGTGGGAGTCACAGATGAGAAGTGGCACACACGTAGGAACCCCCCTCCTCCCCCCCAGGAAGTAGGCACAGATGCCTGACCTCAGTCCACTCTAAATCCATGTTTGCCCTGCACATCACTGACCCAACTCTGTCACCAGATGGCAGCACAAGCCACCCAAACCCTGGCTCCCTCCGCCTACCTCCTAGGCACATGTTCTACAACTGTTCTTATATGGAGGCCTCCTTTTACCTTTGAGGCATTTGTTAAAGTACCAGTCAGGCTGGCTTTGAATTCCTTCTGTCTAGAACTCTCAAATCCCTCTGCCTTGGTCTCCAAAGTAGCTAGAGCCATAGGCTCTAGCCTCCAGGCCTAGCCTCATCCCCTATCCCTAATGGACGGATGGATGCTAACACCGCCTCCTTCAGTGGTCGTGGCTGTAGTGGTCAGTGTTGGCTACCTCTAAGGACAATAAAGTGACGGGTCACATTTGACCAATAAATGCTACAGATATGACTCAGCAGTTAAAACTCGCTTACCGAAGTCATCATTAGGACCAGAATTGGCACACAGCTCCCATTAATAAGCTGGGAGCCCTCTTCTGGCCTATAGGTGCACCTTCTTACGTGTGTGTGCACACTCATACGGGCACATATTTTAAATGCTTTTCACACTGTCATTTCAGGTCCTCAATAACCCCTTTCTCCTCCTTTGTTAATATTGCAGAAAGTAGCCTAGGGGGCCTCTTGTTTATTTCTTAATAAGGATAGGTTCTTACAGCCCAGGTTGGCCTCATACTTTATGTAGCCAAAGATGACCTCGAACCTCCTTCACCTTCACCTCCTGAATGCTGGGATTAAAGGCTTGAACCACAAGCCTGGCGCCACGGAACAGCCTGACTGGATACACACCAGAACATGCGTTCACTACTAAATTCCGGTGCCTCGGAATAAACGTTTGAAATGTGCGTCAGGTGGCGTGAGGCTTCTTGACATCTGCAGTTCCCCTCACTTCCCTGTTCTGTGCGATCTAGTCCTGCTGATCACCCCAGCATCTAACCGCAAGCCCGCGCCTGCCCCAGGGCCTTTGTACATGCTGTCCCACGAAAAGGCCTATTCTGTTCAACCCAGGCTGCCTCTGCTCCCTGTTCAAATGGCCTCCTGTCCCAGCAGGCTCTCCCCTGCTTCTCCAAAGCAGTTTTATTAGTAGCTTCTCACAGATGACCACATGAAGCCATTGTGAGCTGGGCAGTGGTGGCACATGCTTTGATCCCAGCACTTGGGAGGCAGAGGCAGGTGGATCTCTGTGAGTTCAAGGCCAGCCTGGTCTACAGAATAAGTTCCAGGTCAGCCAGAGCTACATAGTGAGACCCTTTATAAAGAAATTATAAAATAAAGAAACTGCAGTACGTTTTTGTTTTTTTGTTTTTTTTTTTTGTTTTAATTTATTGTGTTTTTTCCTAGGTCAGCTCCCACCAGTCTGTCTGGTGGCCTGGGTCCAGGCCAGAGCCATGACACACATTAGATGCCAATGACTCTAAAGGAGTTCTGGGACAGGCCAGCCAGCATGGCTCTAGCACAATCTAGGTGAAAAGTCTTGTGAATGGTGGCACACACCTGTGATCCCGGCACTTGGGACAGTATGGGGATCAGGAATTCAAGGTCAGCCTTGGTTATATAAGCAGTGTGAGGTCACTTTGAGTATATGATACATTGCTTCAAGAAACAAAAATTCAGGACTGGAGAGATGGCTCCTTGGTTAAGAGCACTTAGGAGGATCTGCTTTTTTCCTAGTACCCACAGCACTTCAGTAACTAAAGATCCAGGGTTCCAACGCTCTCTTGTGACCTCTGTGGGCACCAGGCACACACATGGCACACATACACACATGAGGGCAAAACGGAAAATACATAAGTCTAGACAACTTCACTCTGTCGGGGGATAAAGCTCCCCTCCCTCGGGCCAGGGCTAGCTCCCTCTATGCAGCCATCCGGAAACACCACACGGCAACCAGAGTTAAGGAGATGCTTCCTTTGTTATAAATATATTATATACATCCAAAACATGACATTAAAATATTACTCCATGTTACAGAAAGATATTAAGGCTTTCTGTTATTTACATTGACAAGCAAGCACCTTTAAAAAAAAAAAATCCAAATAAAAAGGCCTTATTCTTCCTCCTCTGACACACTGGCCAGAAGGGACACAGTGTCCCCTCCCCAAATGACAAGTGACCAAGCCCTTCATAAGAGCTGCGCCCATGAAGATGTCTCCACAGGGAGACCTCAGATGTGGCTGGACACGTGGACAGAAGAACTGGGGAAGGGAAGGGAGCATCCGCGTGTGGGCAGGACATTCTGGCCTCTCCTTACCAGCTGCCCTGACCCTTGCCTAACTCTGCTGCCCTTGGGTGGCAGCTGGGGTGGCCCATCTACTTAGACCTCTGGGGTCGGTTTGCAGGGCTAAGGGAGGATCATGATCTGGGGACATTTAAGTGTTCTGGGGGCTCTCTGGATCACTGAGACACACCACGTGTGTCAGTGACCCTACACTAGGGAGCAGGCGTGCAGAGCATCAGGACGGGGCTGACCAGTGGAACTGGGCTCCCCTCTGCAGTCAGGCTTGGCCTTGGAGCAGCTCAGTGGCCAGAAAGGTCCAAGGAAAGAAAAGGAGAAGAGGAAATGAAAACTCGGAGGCTCAAGTATTCTGTGTCACTGGGGGTGGGCTAGGGGTGCCCGGGCCCAGCCCAGGGGACTTCTCTTCACTGGAGCAGTAGCTCAGAGACGCCGGGATTTGGCAGATGGCTTCAGTTCAGGTTGGGGAAGGTTGGCGACCAGGAGGCGGGCATGCTACTTGATCTTCTGGGCCCATTTCATGTCGTCCGCCCTCGGCTTCTCACCGGTCAGGCTTTGGATGACGTCCTCCAGGCGCCGCCAGAAGCCTATCACCTCTAGGGGGTAGTTGAGCCAACCTGCGCAGACATAGTCAGGGCTATAGTGAGGAGAGCCAGCCTGCTTGGGGTGGCGAGCCCTCGGGAGACAGGCTGAAGGTAAGGCACAGAGACCTCCCTCACGTGGGGCTTGGGTCCCTCCCTCAGGCCTCCCCCAATCACTACGATTTTCTTTCTTTTTCCGTTTTTCAAGACAGGATTTCTCTGTGTAGACCTGGCTGTCCTAGAGCTGGCTGGCTGCAAACTCACAGAAATTCACCTGCCTCTGCTGGGACTACAGGAGTGTGCCATCCCACCTGGCAGTCACAAGGCCCTCTGTCTGTTGTGTTCACTGCTAGAGCCTAAGCCTAGGGCAGTAAATAGGCACCCAGTAAGTTGTTGTTGGCTCAGTGAGTGTCTGGAGTCACACGAGCTTGAAATAGGGAAGGGGCTTTGGTGTGGTCATGGTCCTGACCTAGAAGAATGCTTGCACATAACAGGAGCTCAGTAAATGTTTTCTGAGAACACTGGGTAGGCCAAGGCCGTATGCCCTCCCACTCTCCTGACCCTGGGGATGGCACCACCCACCTGTGGTGATACAGAAGTATGTTTCATGGGGTGCCACATGGTGAATGCGATGGTGTTTCCGTGGCAGGATCACGTGCCAGTCCTGCAGGACGGTGACCCAGCATGGCAGCCCTAAGTACGTGTGCGACCACTTGTGGATCTGATTGGTGAAGGTGCCAAAGATGATCAGGCAGAAGACGAAGCATTCCCAGGGGTACAGCTGCTCCAGGGTCTCTGCAGGGCAAGGGCACAGGCATGGGACTTTTGTAACTGCCCACTGACTGCCCAGGCCCCCCTCAGCCTCTACCATGAAATCTTCAGATTTAGAACCAGCCAGGGACTGGCTAAGAGTGTGGGCTCTGCAGCCAACTGGGGCTAGGTTCTGTTCTTTTTTTTTTTTTTTTTTTTTTTTTTTTTCCGGAGCTGGGGACCGAACCCAGGGCCTTGCGCTTCCTAGGTAAGCACTCTACCACTGAGCTAAATCCCCAGCTGGGGCTAGGTTCCGATTCCTGCTGACACTTGTGGGTTGTGTGGGCTCGGAGCAGGGACTCTGGGTCAGGTTCTCTGAAGCAGGACTTGAGGACACTCATGTATTCAAGGGAAGACATCTACAGAGCAAGGTAGGTAGGCAGAGTCTGGGACAGGAGTTCAGGCTCTGTGGGGGCCTGGGGGTTTCTAGGGTGCAACAGCTCCATAGAAATCACCTTGGGGGGTCTGGGGAGATGGCTCAGTGGTTAAGAGCACTGGCTGCTCTTCCAGAGGTCCTGAGTTCAATTCCCAGCAACCACATGGTGGCTCACAACCATCTGTAGTGGGATCTGATGCCCTCTTCTGGTGTGTCTGAAGACAGTGACAGTGTACTCATATAAATAAAATAAATCTTTAAAAAAAAAAAAGAAAAAGAAATCACCTTGGAAGTAAGCAAAGCCATGGGCCTTCAGAGGCCTTCACTTGCTGGCTTCTGGCTCATGGGAAGGGGAGAGATAGGAGGTGGGTCTATAAGGAAGGGGCTGATGGGAGACTTGTCAATAAGGGTGGGCCCTGCAGTATCCCATCCCTGGCCTCGGGCAGATCCTCTGTTTCTCCCAAAGGGAGATGTCACCAGCTACCACAAGTTCTGGCTTTGCCCCAGCTGATACCCAGCTGATTCAAAAACAGGCATGCTGGCCTCAGTTCACAGTCCATATTTTGTCCCCCCAACCTTCCCACCCTCTCATGCTGGGATTGAACCCAGGAAATGTGCACAACAGGCCAGCTCTTGGCTGCTAGGTCCCACCAAAGCCCTCAGTGTGCCTTTAAATGATACAACAGATGAGAGCTGGGCTGGCTGTGACTCACAGGGACTGTGTCAAATGAGCAGCTCCGGGAAGGAGGTGTGAAGGAGGACTCTAGGGACCACGTTACCAGAGAATGCTCTGAGAAGTTGGGAATGCAGTATTAGGCTAAATGCCCAACTTTTACATGCACCCTACTAATGGAGAATACTTTAAATGTCACAAGACACCCACGCATACCCTGGGGGCCTCCGTCCCTGAGGCACACTCTGAGGAGCCCCAGCTGCAGGTCTCACCTGGGCTCTGGGTCTGGAACTTGTAGGCCATGTTTAACAGTGGCAGCAGTGTTACCAGGCAGTTGTCACCATTGGTCTCGATGAAGTCGTGCCTTGTGATGGCTGTGGGGTCAATGTGGTGCTCCCGGAATGGCCGGATGAAGGCCTAGGTGGGCAGGGTACAGGCAAAGCTTCCCAGTAAGCTAAAGGCAGCTGGTGCATTACAGACCCCGCTTCCCGCCCCCTACCCTGCCACTGACACAGACCCTGCCCCGGATGAAGTCTGGCCGGCTGCAGTCCCAGATGGCTTCAAAACACTGACGGGGACCTTCCTCAATCCTCTGGGCCTCACCCATACTGGGAGGGCCTTGAAGACAACCTCCTCCCTGAAGCAAGGGAAGAGGCCCCACAAAAACAAAGGGGACCCTGTCTACCTGTCCCTTAAGCTCCTGCTTCTGGGAGCAACCTCCAGGCTCTCAACTCATGCTACTAAATGGAGTCTTCCCTGGGTGAGCAAGACCCAGGAATGGCTAACCAGAGCCCAGTCATCTCCCCGGCGGGGATTGGCAGCAGATGACCAGTGCAATACCCGCTGGACCAATGATGAGGATCTGAGAGTTTGGCTGCCTCTAGGGGAAAGAATTCTCTAGGCAGCCAGGAGTGGAGGCCCAAACCCGGCAGGGGAAGCAGAAACCAGAGATGAAGAGTCCAGTCTGAAAAGGTGGTTGTTGCAGCTCAGTGCGGCTTTAACTTAGCACTGATTGAGTCAGGAGTCCTTGCCCGATGAAACCAGTTTGGATTCAATTTTCTGCATAACCCTGAGAGCCTCACTGACAGCTTACATGCAAGCACAAGATTGACCCTGACTTGAGGGAAGACTCCAAGAAGCTCTCTGACCTGTCTTCCTGTGCTACCATTGGGATCCCCAGTCCAGTCTCCAAAACACAGAATGACGTGTGGGTAGCTAAGGCTCTCTGAGAGGTTCGGGGACTAACCCTGGGACAGTCCCAGAGCCTGTCATACGCACCTTCCCAACAATGGGCAGGTCCACAGAGCCCCACGTATCAGCACCCCAATGTACCAGGCCAGACAGGAAGTCAGCGACGAGAGCTCCTGCAACTGTGGGCAACAAGAATGTAAGCCAAGGCAGGGGCATGCAAAGATGTCTCTGACCCTCCCGTCAGGGGCCAGCCCTCCACCATCTTGCTTGTTTCCTCATCTGTTCATTCATTGTGAGAGTGAAGCAGCCAGGCCCCTGCCCAGTGGACAGAGTCTCAGCATAACATTCCCGGTTCTGGGCTGCACAGAGCAGACTCACCTGCTGAGGTGGGGGTGTAACCAACTTCCTTAAAAAGGCCTCAGCTGAGTTGTCTAGAAACCCAGCACGGGGCTTGGGGGCTGAGGTGGGAGGATCGAGTTTGAAGCTAGCCTGGGCTACAGCAAACATAAGCAGTTCCTTTCTTGCAATTATGTCCCCATCCCACCTGGCTTTTATCGTGGACTTAATCCTTTCAGCTTTTCCTTTGCTTTCAATCTGCTCAGAACTAGCTTGAGGTACCCCTCCCCACCAAACAAGTCACCACAGGCCTTAGATTTGGGCCATACTCCCACCTCTACCATGCATGAGCTGTGTCACTGTATGTGTTACTCAACATCTCTGTATCCCATTTTCTTCTTGTTGGGCAAGAGTGAAGACGTAAAAGAGCGCAGTGTGACCATTTACCAAGTGCTGTCTCAGCAGGGCACACCTCTGTCTGTGGCCTCCCGGTCACTTCCTTACCTCTCTCTGTTAGTAGCATTTAGCTCAAATGACAGAGGTGAGACACAGGCTGGGGGAGAAGTGTTGAGTCAGATACACGGCAGTGGCACAGCTGGATCCATGTACACATGGGGAAACTGAGGCAGAGTGACCAGCAGTGCCCCCCACCCCCTGCAGTTTCTTGTCTTCTGAGCCCTTTCCCTGACTGATCCTCTCTGAACATCTTTCCTTTCCAGGGTGCAGTTGAACAGCTTGCTTTCCTCTGCTGCTTGGGGCTCTGTGCCCTTCCTAAGAGCCGAGTTACCTGGGGCATCTGAGCCCTCCCTCCCATCTCCTGTCACTTTCCTCAAGCACACCTGCCCTTTGTAAGTTTGTACTGTCAGCTCTGGGCTCGGCTCTGTGGGCTCTGGTGTAGGCCTGGACCTTGATTCTGCAACATCAGTGAACTCAATGTCACATGAGGTAGTGCTTGGCACACAGTAGGTCCTCAGAGCTGACTCAGGAGGGTAGCTGGGATCTGTGCAGGTCTGTGCCATCTGAGGCCCCCACCCACAGTTTCTCACTGTAAACTGGTTGTCTGCAGCCCAGGTTCTGAGTTGCAATGATGACCACTTTGGACTCTCGCTGACAGGGGACCAAGGCCTTGGTGTGCCATGAGAACCGTGGGTGAGAACCTTTGGATACCTCCCCAGAGAATGGGACTGTAACCCAGGGCACAAGAGAAAGGACACAGGGGATTGTGGGAATGGAATTCTAGTGTCCAATCTGTTTAAAGGCAGCTGCTAAGGGTAGGTTTTTAGAAGCCCACAGTACCTGTCTATCCCTGGCTACCTATTCACAAATCTACCTCCCACCCACATATCCATCCACCCATCCAAGCACAGGGCAGTGGGGTGAGAGCAGTGGGCGGGAGGCCAAGGATAGAAGGGCTCTACTGCCTAGCGCTGGGCAGTCCTGTTGCTCCCTGGCACCCCAGTGGGTCTGGGCATTACTGAAACACCTATTGTACCCTATGAATGGTGTAAACACATTGCCTCTAAGCAAGGGAGGGTTGGGGGCCCCATCTCTAACTAACCACACTGCTATGCCTCTTGCCTTGTTTGGTCTCAGCGTCCTTCCAGAGGCCTGTCCCAGCTTCACTGGTCAATGACAGATTTAAACACTGCCATTCTGACACACAGTTCTGGGGAACATTGGGTGTCTGTGGTGGAACATGGCAGGGACTCTAAGTCCAGGCTTCTTGTGAATGTTGGGCTCAGGGTCTGGATGAGACAATGTCTTCCCTCAGTGGCTCGAGTCTGGTTAGAACTGTACTAAGCGGCACACACTGGTGTGCAGGCTTATGTGGATCAAGGCTGTGCTGCTGACCATCCAAGGTCACGCTGCAGCTTCTTCTCCAGTGGAATCTAAGGGGCCGGCAAACTTTCTCTACAGAGTTAGACAGGAAAACTGTCAGGCTTTGCGGCCACACAGTCTGTTCCTATGGCTCTACCCTGCCAACATCACAGGGTGACCACAAGCAATGTGTCAGTCAACACAGGGGCGAGGGGTGAGGGGATGGTATTGTCGTAATACCTTGTTTGCGTTTGAGAGTATTTTGGGTTTGGTCTGCTTCACTGGGCTAGCTCATCTGGAGTCACCATGTGTCACGTGCTTGGCCATTTCCCTTTTTACTGCCAAGTGCTGTCCCGTCATTGGGTGCAACGCACGCAGCCTTCACAGGCCCTTTCTTGAACCCTTGCTGCATTGCTCGTTCACGGAGAAGCCTATGTGCTTAAGATCCTCCCATTCCTTGCCCAGAGGACAGCAGAGACATTGTGTTTTTTGAGACAGAGACTCATGTAGCCCTGGCTGGCCTTGAATGTCTCTGATCATCTGGTTTCAGCCTGTCAAGTACGAGTGTGACAGGTGTGCAAACACAGCCTGACAGACAGTGACACGAGGGCTCCTCTAGGCTCTCTGCGTGCTGACCTCTGGCAGAACACAAAGCGCGCAGCTCTGGCTAGTCTAGCAAGCCAGCTTGCCCTGGGGATCCAGTCTCCACCTCCCAAGGGCTGGAACTGTAGGCAGGCCGCTATACGCACTTGGATTTCTTCTATATGGGTGCTGGGATTCAAACTCTGCCCCGCACACTTGTATGGCAAGCAGTTTACCACTGAGCTACCTAAATACCTATCCAGCCCCAATGCTATCTATCTATCTATCTATCTATCTATCTATCTATCTATCTATCTATCTATCTATCTATTTATTTATTGGCAGGGTCTCACTGTGTAACCTTGGCTAGCCTGGAACTTGTTATGTAGACCAAGCTGGCTTTCAACTCAGAGCTCTTCCTGCTTCTACCTCCCAAGTTCTGGGATTAAAGGCACTCACCACTTTTTTTTTTTTTTTTTTTTTTTTTTTTTTTTTTTTTTTTTTTTGTGTTTGGCACTTTTGTTTTTAAACCAGAGCACACCGGACTTCAGTGTATTACCTCTGTTACCCCTTGTGGGCCCAGGGCAGGTCTGTGTGGTTAAGCTCCTTCCCCTTAACTGTCCTGGGCAGTTAATCCTCTGTGATCGGAACATAGATCGGAATAGCATTAGAAAGTCAAGCCTGGCTCCTTTGGGAGCTTCTCCCTCGTTCCCGGCGCCGTCCAGCGCGCTAGGGAAGTGCATTGTGCAGGCCTCACTCTTCACTTAGGTTTGGGCTGTGAGGTTGTCTCAAAAAAGGGGTGGTGGTGGTAACGTGGCAAATAATCCAGAAGGCGCTCCCTGATTCAGGGCAAAGTGACAAGCTGCACCTGTTCTGCTGACACCAAAAGGAACCGGGAGAGCCATCGCCACCCCAGACTCCCGAGACAGCCTGGTAATTCTAGCCAGCGTTCCCAAGTCAGCCAGGATTGCAGGTGCGGAGTCAGATGGAGCCTGAGACCGCCTGCCTGGTATGTGTATGGGCCTGAGCTCTGCCCCCAGCACTGCTCAAAAGCAAAGCAAGAGGCCCAGTGCAGCCCAGCACTCAGGAGGCTGAGGCTGGAGGATCAGGAGTTCCGGGACAGCCTGAGCTACCTAGAGAACTCGAAGGCAGCCAGGGTTGTGGCTGAGAAACTGCCACAGACCAGTAATCCCCGATTAGGGCCGTGACAGGTAACCAGACTGTGCTAGCCTAGATGGAACCCTGGGATAGGAAGGGGACACTGGCTATGGAACTAAAGGCAGGCGATCGATGGTAGAGCATAGACAGCATAGAGCAGCCCCACTGGGAGCTAACTGGCACAAGTGTGGGGCTTCAAAGCCTGCTTCCTTCCACCACTCCTTATGCCGAGCTGGCCTAAAAGCGACTGCTGGGAGAGTATTATCTCACACATAAAGCCCTGGGTTCCCTGGGTTTGATCCCAACCCTGCAGAAACAGCTACCAAGTAAACCCGGCACTCTGAAGGTGAAGCAGGAAGATGAGGAGGTTGGAATTGTCAAAGAGAACTATCTGCTACAATAGCATACTCTCTCTCCGAGTCCAGTGACAGGCCCCGTCACACCTGACCCGCCCCGAGACCTCAGACCTGCTGAGGCTGGAAGGGAAGGACTGTCCAAGGTCGCCTATGGGGTTGGGGACAAGAGGACCACACTCAGCCTCATGTCCCTTAACTAGCAGAAACTAGCCACACAGTACACACTCTGGGCTCTGGCACAAGCTCCTCTGTGACAGCTGCCTGTGCCTGACCCTGGCCCCTCTGCGAGCCTCGGTCTTGCCATCTGTTGGATGGCTGACACCCGGTACTCACAGAAGCATGCTCTGGCTGGTGTCACTGGTGTCAGGAATAATCTGGGTGAGAGAGTGTCCTCTCCCACCACATGAGGAAAAGGGCCTCAATTCCTGCAGCCTGGTAGCTGTTTCTAGGGCGCTCAGTTACCCATGAGGTTCCTTTAATGGGGGCAGGGTGCAGATACAGACGTCTCTTTGTTCCAGCCCTGGTGGCAGCTGGTGGCTGGGTCACCCTGGGAGCAGTTTTGGCCTGGTCGCCATCCTTCCCCGCAGACACTGGGAAGGGCACAAGGATGGTTCTATCCGGCAACAGCAACATTGTGAAGTCTGTGTGGAGCTGAGAGGCCGGCAGGCTGGGCAGACAGACCTTGAGCATCCACACCATTTGGGCTCGGTTAAATCCAAATGCCTTAGGCAGTGTGGCCGCTGGCCCTCAGCGCTGATCCCTGCCCTCCTCAATCTTCAAGTTTCTACTTCAAGGACCCATGGCATCCTCTCCCCAAGAGCATGATCAGCTTGTCGCCACACCCGGTCACCAGTGACCTTCAGGGCCAGCTGCTATGCTGCCGACCTCTGGTGGCGCCCTGTCTGAGGCCCGCTGCCCCCTCAGCTTTCCCCGTTTCCTGCTCCTTGTGTTCATTCCTGCTGTCAAACCGAGGTCTTCCCCAGACCACTTCTGTTTTTCCTCTGCCACCCACTCTCGGGACCAAATATGGACTTAATCCCTTACCTCACCCACCACTCACCCCAAAGCAGCCTGACTGTACATGGAGCTCAACTGCCCAGCTCCTCTCAGTTCAAAAAAACCATCACCACCTGCTCCCTGGATCCTAGCACCAGAAACTATCTTCCCATGAGAAATTCACCAGTGACTCCCTACAACACTCGAGATAAACTGGCAGCCTAGACCATGACCCCAGGGTCCTGTCCCACTCGCCCATCCACGTCAGTGAGAGGCCGGCAGGCTCTTTCCTTTGATGTGCTGCTCACAGCAGCCCCAGGGCCTTTGCACCTGCTCTGCCTGGAAACAAGCCTCCTCCGGCATCTCCTCCCCTTAGGCTGTAACAAACACAAGTTTATCTTGACCAACTCTCAGGCATAGTCTCATACAGGCCCAGCTTTGCCAACTGGAATTCTTTTGGTTTAAGCTCTGGTTTCCGGGGCTACCCCAGGCATTGGCAACCGTTGAAGAGATAGAAATGAGCTGGCACGGTGCCCTCGAGACTACCTGCGTGTTAACAGTCAAATCAGGGCGGCTATTCAAATCGATTGAGGCTTGTGCAAACACCACTATCAGGGGATTACCCGCCCTTATCAGCCCAGAAGCTGGGTGCGATGGGAGCGCTGGCCATCTCCACTTCAAGGATGGGGCTGGGAGCTGCAGAAACCCAGGTATCAGGCAGTGAGAGGCGGTGGTGACCTGCTTGTACGGCACACAGCTGGAACTACTACCGGATGTCTACCCACCCTTGGCCAGGGACGGTGTGGCCAGAGATCCCAGACCAGGGCCAGTGGGCAGAGGACAATGCTGGAATCTTGCGCAGGGAGGTGGCCAACTCAGGGTATGACCCAGTAGATGCTTATAGAATATCCACTGTCAATCAGAGCAGGGACTGAGATAGCCTTGGCCAGTGGCCTTGCAGGCAAGGTCACCTTCCCTCTTCTCCCCGATCACCAGCCCTCTCAGCATGGCCGGATCCTCCAGGCTTTCCTATAGCCCCAGGAATCTATACTGTCATGGCCTCAATATTCAGGACATGGCTGCAGCCAGCACAGCCAAGGCTGTAGGAGACTCCTAGAGATGGGGCCTAGGCTTCCAGGCACAGAGCCGGATAAACTCTCCCCTACACTGGCTCTCCCCTGGACAGTGAGACAGTTTGATTAGCAGGACTGCACACTATTGGGTTAGGCAGACAGAATGCTTTTAACAGGATTGAGAAGCAAAGCCACAGGAAGGACCAGGTGGGACCAAGGGTACACCACAGCTCCTTGGCCAGCCCCGGGGCTCAGGAGAGGAAGAGAAAACACCAAAGGACAATGGGCTGGAAAGGAGGGAAACAGCCATCCGGAACAGGGACTGCAGCTGGGCATTCCGACCATATGTGCTTCAGGTTAAGGGGTAAGTGTCGGGGTTGGGGATTTAGCTCAGTGGTAGAGCACTTGCCTAGCAAGCGCAAGGCCCTGGGTTCGGTCCCCAGCTCCGAAAAAAAGAAAAAAAAAGGGGGGGGGGGAGGGTAAGTGTCTTGTAGGTCCCTCCTCTCAGCCCCCAGTTCCTCATCAATAAGATGAGTTTCAGCCTGGCCAAGGGGAACACCAGGACCTCCTAGCACCGCACACAGTACCCTCTACTCCGTCATACCATCCAACTCGCTGAATTCTCGGCTCCTGCCACATACCAGGGTTCATGCCTGAGGCTAGAGATACAGCAGTGGATGAAACAGGAGAAAAAAAGAATCTGACTTCTGAGTTGCTGGAGACCTAGAGGGCTCAGGATGATAAAGTGTGTGTGGCAGGGCTTGGTTTGCCTCCCAAGTACGGAGATTAAAGGCTTGCAGCCACCATACTCCATAGGGCTGTCTCTGAGGGGTCATCACGGAGAACCTACCTAAGCAGGTGGTTGTCAGTAGTAGATCTTGGGGTTCAGAAGTGTGGAGTCCTGAAGGGCTACAGGCAGACTACAGGCAGAGTGAACGGCTTGTACAAAGGCCCCAAAGGAAGGTGTGTGTGTGTGTGTGTGTGTGTGTGCGCGGCCAGTGTGGCTGAACAGCGACAAGGAGGGAGTGTTAAGGTTGGGGCTGTCACATGGAATGGCCACCTGGTCAACACACTGGACAGGGCCGTGGGAGGGACTGAAGCCCCCGGAAGAAGAGAGTAGGGCAGGGGCGGCTGAATTTCAGTACTGTAAAAGAAGAATGAAACAAACAGGAGCGGGGGGGGGGGGGGGGTGACGGCACCGTGCCACTGGACTGAACGCTCCAAGATGAGCACGTGGGCCTCCCATAGCTTGCCCCTGATGCAAGACCACCCTGAGCGTTCACATGCTTGCTTGCACAAAGGCAAATGACCTGGGGAGGGGCCCTGGCACTCACCGACACCCAGGATGACGAGGGGTGTGTGTTCCCAGCGGGCCAGCAGCAGGAGGTGGACCGAGTTGTGGGCGATGAGACTGAAGCACAGGATCACGGAACACCACTCCTGGAGGCGCTTGCCTGTGGGGAGGGGGAGGGGAGGGCTGCGTGAGGCGCAGGCTGCAGGAGCCTCAACGGCAGCACTGGACTGTGCCAAGCACCCATTTCACAGACAGCACCACTGGCCCAGGAAAAGGGCTTTTGCAGAAGCAGGACACAGCACATGCTGCATGCCTATGAGGCTGGGCCTGCAAGTGCCAATTCTTGACGGACAGGTCCCAATGCTGGTCTCTCTGCAGGCTTTCTGGGGACTTGTGGGAACTTGAATGACATCCTTGCATTTTAACTGCTTTCTTGGAACCATCTGTTCCCCAGGTAGGCGGTCATCTGATGGGAGAGGCTTTTGATCCTTCAACCCGGGAACATCCAGAGCCTATCCAGCCTCCAGGACATAGGCCATCAGCCTCAGGGTCAACGAGAAATAGTGTTGGGACATTAGGCCTTTCAGGGTTGGCATCTGAACACCTGCAGCCAGGCAGGAGTGTGGCCTCCAGAGGGCTGCAGGTGACCAAGAAGACCTTGGGTATGAGAATTCCATTTTCAATGCCATCAGTTTATAGACACGTAAGACTGGACGATCAGGGTCATTCCTTGTGGCTCTGGTGGAGGTGTCAAAATTCTACATATCACCCAAGTGTCCATGGCTCGGGGAGGAACCAGAATGGCCCCAATCATGGCCTCTCTGTGTTGCCCAGGTTCTACAGCGGTGCAGAGATCCATCAACGTGTTGATGATAATATCAATAAAGAAGAAAGGCTGGCCAGCTTGCTCAGCCGGAAAACGGAGCTTGCCACCAAGCATGATCACCTGAGATCAGTCCCTGGGTCCCACACGGCCAGAGAGAACTGACTCCTCAAAGTTGTCCTCTGACCTCCACCACATGCACTATAGCAGTACACACACACACACACACACACACACACACACACACACACACACACACAAAAAGCAAGGATGTGTAAATGTTTTTAAAAAGAGAAAACAGCAAGGGTCAGGAGCTGAGCTCGAAGCTGCTCAAGGCCCCTCCGTACAAAGACATAAAGGAGCCAGCGAGGGGTTGGGGATTTAGCTCAGTGGTAGAGTGCTTGCCTAGCAAGCAAAAGGCCCTGGGTTCGGTCCCCAGCTCCGAAAAAAAGAAAAAAGAAAAAAAAAAAAAGGAGCCAGCGAGATGGTTTGGAGGGTAAAGGCAGGGACTGCCAAACCTGATGACCTGGGTTCAATCCCCGGGACCTACATAACAAAAGGGGAGAACCAACTCCCACAGGCTGTCCTCTGACCTCCACAACAGCATGCTGTGGCACAAATCCTCGCATACACTAAAGGAATAAATGGAAGAAGAAAGCACAGAAGCCACGCCTCTAGACCGCCTGAGGCCGCCCTCCCCACGGCCTCCCCTTGCTCAACCCCACCAAGGTGTTTTCTTCCAGCAATTCATTTTTAAATAAATAAATAAAACCACACATGAATGGTAAGCCTGTTTCCCAGGCAACTGGTCCCAGAGGTCAGAGACCCTTCATGTGACAAGCGATTACCACGGGTGCTCAACGTCAACCCAGCAGTTACTGTTACCAGGGGCCCAGAACCGGCCCAGAAGCAGGGGCTACAGATGGAAAGCAAGGCAACCCAAGGCAGATCGATGTGCCAGCCGCAGAGGGATGCTGTGGTCACCTCTCAACCATCCCCTGGCCCTGCCCTGCTGCCCATGCTTGCCCCTTATTCTCTACCTGCGTCCTGCCAAAGGCTCCTGTATGGGGCTAATAAAGGCCCAGGCCAGGCTGCTGCCCACTTGCCTTGCCCCTGAAGAAAGTTCTAGCTTATCCCCCGCTCTGTGGTTCTCTGACACACCCCCACCACAAACCTAGGGCCATAGCCCTGCCTGAATGGGAGCGCAGGCTACGTACAGCTCCCTTCCCGGGCCCCGGCACTCAGTTGGTATTCAATAAATGCTTGTGGGATGAACACATCTAATCCCAAGCTATAACTGTGTTCTGTGCTCAACACTAGGTAGGAAGCAGAGATTAGACTCCACCTGAGTCCATGTGGCAATCAGCTGCTCTTGACTGCTGGAGCCAGAGCTAAAGCAACTGACCCCAGAAAAGGCCAACACTGGGAGAGGGGGACTCAAAGGTCATTCACCCTTTGCCCATATACAGAAGAGGACACCAAGGCCAAGGAGGGGCGAGGCCCCCAGAGGTCACAGGGGCAGGCAGGCCTGAGGCTTCGGCCCTTCCCTTCTCAGCTGGGCTGTTTCTGAGCCACAGCCTGCCTACCTCTTCCGGTTCCTGCTTGTGGGTAGGGGCCAGGACTCAGAAGCAGGAAGCCCCAGGGGTGGGGAAAGGGGACCCAGGAAGAGTCAAGGGACAGGGAACTCTCCCTGCCGACCTGCTTGGTTACCCGTAGGGATTGAGGGACAGACAGATGGACAGACTGAGTCACAGCCAAGGCTTGGACTAAAACAACAGTAGTGATGATGCTGACATCAGCTGGTGCCCTCCATGTGGGCACAAGGCATGTCTGCAAACAGGACCTTAGTCAGGTTTGTTCTTGCTTCTTAAAAACGTACTTCTTAAAACCACGCACATGCCTAGTTCTCATTAGCCCTGAAAACACAGGGCCGTCTGCCACTCCAGGCCAGACAGTTAGCCACCATTTAAGGGGTCATGTGGTCCCGGGTTTACCAGTCCCCCAGCTGCATTCAGGGCTGTCTGCCTAGCCTCTGAAATCCTGACTGAGACCCAGACAAGGAAACTGAGGAAGAGCTGGGTGTGGGTCCTTGCCTGGAAACTGTAGGTCTAGGCTGTCTCAGTTCCAGGGACATTCAGTTCTCACCTTGTTGGGCAGAATGGCCCTGAAATTAGTTTTTCCTAAACTTACCTATCTTTCAACCTGGGTCTAGCTGTAGATGGACCTCAGTTCTGACATAGGAAACATGCACGGCATGCTAACATGCAGGCTGCACCTCACAATGCCCCCGAGAGCTAGGACGGTCCTCCTGATGCCAGGGAGACCAAATAACTAAGTCAGGACCCAGACCACCAACATGGCAAGCCCATGAAGTCATGGGACCTAAATGGAATGGAGCTACATTATAAACAGACAGGCTAGGGAGGTAGGGCAGGCCTTCACTCAGGAATCAAAGGGGTACTGGTGTGTGTGTGTGTGTGTGTGTGTGTGTAAGCGGGGGTTGCCTACTCAGGACTCAGGTGTCCTGGTATCCTGGCTTGGAGCAACAGATGCTGGGGATCAGGGTCAAAGTGTAGCAATGACTGCTGGCTTGGGTGCCTGTGTTGAGTTGGTGTGGAGCCTGGGAAGAGAGGGAGACTAACCTACTCAGGGCAAGCTTCTTCTTGCCCCAAACAACCTACACTTGTGCTAGCCTCCAGCCCTCACATCCTGTGCACCAAAAGGAGCAGAGAAGGGGGATTGATCAGATAGGACCAGACTGTAGGGGAAGAATGAGATGGAGAAGCAGAAACCAGGGATATAAAAAGATGAGACCAGGGCTGGAGAGCTGGCTCAGCGGCTAAGAGCACTGACTGCTCTTCCAGAGGTCCTGAGTTCAAATCCCAGCAACCACATGGTGTCTCACAACCATCTTGTAATGGAATCCGATGCCCTCGTCTGATGTGTCTGAAGACAGCTACAGTGTACTCATATACATAAAATAAATAAATCTTAAAAAAAATAAAATAAAATGAGACCATAGGGAGAAAGACCAGCGAGAAAGTCAGACTAAGGTAGAGACAGACAGAGCTCGGCCCAGTGCAGTGGGACCAGACCTGGGCAGGGACAGATCCCACAGTGGCTCCAGGCCCTGTACCATGGCTTCAGTCAGGCCTATTTTGGAGTGAAGCAGGGTTCAACTTCAGGCCTAAACCCCTCCAGGACACAGCACTCACAACTGTCCAAGCTGATGGACAGTTGGATCCACGCCCTTTGGGCTCGGTATCCTTACAGCTGGGGAATTTATGAAGTGGCCCCTGTGAGTGCCACCTTGCCTAAAGAAGGTGGGAGGAAGGACCCGTCAAATTCATGAGACTCCTCTCGTCTGGCTTATTGCTGAGAAAGGCAGACCGAGCAAAGCACTGAAGAAAACCTTCAGTGACTGACACCACACAGAACCAAGCCCAATGCCAGGGTCACTACTACCTTACCTCTGAGTATCCCCTTCTATCCCACCCACCCTGGTCACCTTGCTTGGAGCTCCACACACCCACACCAGGCTCTGTGTCTGCTGCCAACCCCACAAACAGGCTGGACCGCTGTCCTAGAACTGGCTAACTTCTACAGCCAGGGTGAAGCTGGCAAACAAGAAATGGGTACTGTGGGTAACCCCTACAGGAACAGGGAGGGCTACCATCCCATGCTAAGCCTCCACAGACATGGACAGGGTGGTCCTGCGGTGCCACAGATTCCTCGAAAGCCAGACGTCAAAGACACACAGCCTACTCTCACCAGCCTTTCTGTGGCAGCAGCAGTGGCATAACCCAAACAGGCCTGGTGTTTCAAGTCATGGGAGCATGCGGGAAACGCCTGCATAAGTCAGTGCTCAGTAAATGGCATCTTTGTTAACTTACTGCTATCAGCTGTCAAATGACAAATCACTGTTGGCCCCAGGAATCTCAAGTACTCGGTTCTGGACGCAGGGAATTCTCTCCGCTCCAGCCCACAGGTTCCTCGTGCTCAGCAGAGGACGTGTGCCAGGCGCACTCCCACCTCAGGGCCTTTCCACTTGTTCTCTAGCCCTCACACACACTCTCTTCTTTTTTTTTTTTTTTTTTTTTTTTTTTTTCTTTTGGAGCTGGGGACCGAACCCTGGGCCTTGTGCTTGCTAGGCAAGCGCTCTACCACTGAGCTAAATCCCCAACCCTTCTTTTTTTTTTCTTTTTTTTCTTTTTTCTTTTTTCGGAGCTGGGGACCGAACCAGGGCCTTGTGCTTGCTAGGCAAGCGCTCTACCACTGAGCTAAATCCCCAACCCCTCCTTCACACACACTCTCAAGGTCCCTTCTTCCCTCCTGTTCTTCCTCCCTTCAGCTCTGTGTTCAAATGCTGTCCTTTCAATAAAGCCAAGCCCCTGTCTCATGTTTTCCCTGCTGCTTTTGCTACATGGCATCTGCCACCCTAATCCATTATTTGAGGGCTTGTTGTTTGTCTCCTAAATCAAAATGCCAGCTCAAGTCTTGCCTGCCTTCAGGGCCGAGAACAGGGACTCATTCCAATACATACCAATAGGTTCTCGATATGCGTCAGGCCTGCTTCCTGATTCTTTTACAGGTCAGGTTCAGAGAGGTCAGGGCACCTCTCTAAGACCACACAGCTCAAGGGACAGAGGCAGAGGGAGACCTACTGAGAGGAACCAGTTTGACCAGTCTTTCCCTCTTTCCAGGTTAGGAAAGAAGGCCTCAACTGAGGGTTTGGAGCCCCAGGAGGCTGTCTGAAGCTATGTGGCTGTTCTTCAGGTACTGAGACCGAATCCTAAAGGAGAGGTGAGAGGTGGCCCCCAGGGGAAAACAAGAGGAAACAATTGGGGACAATAGAAAGTAGGCTGTGAGGACAGCACAGTCACCCATTCTGAGTCCTTCCTCTCCATTTTCCTATACACCTGAGGACCAGAAAGACAAGGCTTGCTTCAAGCTCAGAGAAGGGCAGCTGGCCAGGTGAATCACGGGGATCACCTGGTGTCCACAAAGCCTAGAGCCACACAGTGGGCGTCATTACAGTGGGTGATCAGGTGAAGGAAGAGGCCCCATCCAGGCCATCCAGTTTACCGCTCAGAATGCTACCAGCCTCCCTCAAGGAGAGTGGGTCTGGAGGCTGAGTGTTTGGGTGTGGGCCAAGGACCCAGCAGAACAGACCAAACACCCCAGACAAGTGGAAAACCGCACAAACAGACCGAACCCAAGGCAGGACAATCCTTACTGACCTAGGAACGCAAAGAGGAAAAGCAAATGGTCCTATGTCACGTGCCACTTGTAGTTGAAAAAGCATCAGACGCATGCCAGCCAGGGCAGGGAGCCAAGAGGGTAGTGGCCTCTGCCCCACCCTGGCCAGTGCTGTGCCGTGAAGCTGCCCAGCCGGGGGAGCAGACAGAATGTTGGATAACAAAGCCAACTCATGGAGATACCCTGGCAGAGGGGCCTCAAGGCTGTCATCTGACTCTGGAGTGTACAGGCATTTCCTCAACCCCTTGGGGACACCCAGCCAGGCGGTGAGATTGCCGAGGCTCCCTGGGAGCTGGAGAACAGGATGGAGCCAGCACTAGTTAGGGTTAGAGCGTGTCAAGGAGCAAAGAAACTAGAGGGGACCTGGCCTTGAGGGAAGGGATGGAGCCAGGGCGAGGGGCTGCGAGGGGCTCCGGGTGGTGATAAGGGTTGGGGAACAAGGGTATCACAGGAAGTCCTAATGAACAGCTAGTGTGTGGGTGTGGGAGAGGACAGAGCCAGACTCAATAGGGTCTGAGTCGCTGAAGAGAATCTACCAGTAAGAGGTGAGGGCTGCCGGTCTCACTGGGAGGGGGAGGGGATAAGTTCACTGCAGCTACAGAAGCAGGGACTGTGATGGAGCTTGGGGGAAGAGCTCCTGGGCTACTCTGCAGCTGAAATCCAAATCGGGGGGTGGGAGGGCGGGGGTAGTAGCTGGAGAACTGATAGTCCCAGAAGGGGGGTCAGTTTGCAACCCACCGTCTTGGAAAAAAAAGCACAGAGTGCAGACTCCTAACGTGGGGGTCCTAGGACGGCATGTGAGTTTAGGTGGCTAAGGGCAGTGCCTGCTGCTAAAATGTTTAAGGCTCATCTACCTAAGAACCGGAAGCCTGCTTTGGACTGGGTTCTGGAGACACAAGGCAAGCCAGGGTGGGGTTCCTAAACTGTCCAAGGTGCCCTGGGGCTAGGGCTCCCGGTGCGCAGGTGCACTGGTGCTGTTCCTAATCTCTGCAACCCCAAAGCCTCACAGCTTGGAGTAGGAAGGGGTTTGTTTGGGGTCCCTAGATCTGGGGGTGCTCTTTGCAAAGTTGGAAGTCTTGGAGTTTCGCTTTGGGTGGAAGCTGGGATTGGGATGGGGGCAGGGTTAGGATGGGGCTAGGGTTCGGATGGAGTGGGGTTCTAGTCTAAAGGCGTCCAAATGGGCTGCTGGAGTTCGGATCTGGGTAGAGTTTAGATCTCGGCATTTCGGGTAGGCTGGGGTTCGGATCCGTGGGGGTTCGGATGGGTTGGGTCGAAGTAAGGTTCGAATAGGCTGGGGTTCTAATCCGTGGGTTCCGGGGGGGTTAGGGTTCGAATCCGGGGGATTCGAATGGGATAGGGTTCGGATCCAGGGGGCTCAGATGGGTTAGGGTCCAGGCGTTCGGACCGCCTGGGGTTCGGTCCGGGCGGGCCCGGCGCCGAGCACCCATCAGACCGCAGGCCCTCCGCCCGTCCTACCTGGCGAGTAGAGCGCCGCCAGCTCACGGGCTCCGGCATGCTGTGCGCCCCAGCGCCGGCATTCCGCCGTCTCGTCCTCGTCCAGCTCCGGCTGCCGGCCCGGCGAGTCCTCGGCGCCCGCCATGGCCCGTCGCCCGGCCCGCCCGCTGCGCTCTGCCTGCGGCGGCGGCGGCCGCGGAACCGCGGCGAGATCACGCCGCCCAATGACTGGCCGGCGCGGGGCGCGGCGGCCGGGGCGGGGCGTCGGCGGGGCCGCGCGTCACAGCCAATCGAGGCCCGCGCCCGCGCCGCGCCCGGCCAATCGCAGGCCTTCGGGCCGCAGCCAACCGCGGCGCCGGGGGGCGGGGTCGCAGCTGGATGCAGCTGGACACGGAAGACAGACAGGGTGGATGTGCGCGTCCCCGCTGCGCCCCGCGGGCTCGCGTGCCCGAGCCGAGGAGCACGCGCCTGTGCAATAGTCTGCGCCTTGACTTTGGTGCGTACCGCGAAGCGCCTACGGAGTGCATGGCTACAGAAGGTCATGCATTTGCTAGGAAGCTGCTGGACTGAGCAGCACACAGGCTGCATGCGCTACGTTTCATTTTAATACCTAGGAGCGTCTCGCGTTCGAGGCCAGCCTGAGCTACATTGCAAGACCCAATCACAGAACATAAGTAGTAACACTGCCTGCTGAGAGGCCGCTCATGACCACCTGCTGGAGTGCCCTCCTCTGGTCACTGTGACATCACCCTCACGCTACTCAGTGCTTGTCAGGAATAACATCTCCCTGTCAGGAAAGGAGCCCCCGAGGGCAGGGACTCTGCCTGGGCCAACAGTTGACAGATATTAGAAGGGGTTGAATGAATTCGGACTCAGCGAATGTCCTTCTGTCTTTAGGACATCAGCATTAACAGAGCTGAAGGCTTATGTAAAGACCTTAAGGGATGATAAACAGCATCCAAGACGGAGAGGTGCCTAGGACCCGCAGAGGGAATTTAAGATGTAAAGATTTTTTTCAAGGCTCCATCTTCGTTCTTCTCTGAGATTTAAGCTTCCAAGCTCCTTCTTTGTCTCTTATGTCTACTCAAAGGAAGAGCCACTCAGATGGCCGAGTCAGGCTGCAGCCCAAGTCCTTCCGGGTTCCGGTGAAGCTGACAGCCTGGCACTTGTACTAACTACGCAATTAGATTTGGAGTGCCATGGGTTCTGCTGACTTTCTTTGGCAGGTACTGGGTCTCAGACCCTCCCAAACTGCACGGTGCCTATTAGGAAGAAGGCTGGGGATTTCAGATTAAGGCTGGGGACCTTGCCAGCTGCCAACGCATTGTCATTGACAGACAAGACAGGCATCCTGAACTGTCTCACGGTTAGTCAATTCACAGAGCACCAGCTTGGCTTACGCATAATCTGATAGTTGCTGGAAATGACCAGGGAAGTCCCTTCCTGCAGTATTTGTGTGCATGTGTGTTCATGTGGTGACCATGTGGAGGTCAAAGTTGGCTTGCTCCTTCAACCATGTAATCCTGAGGATCAAACTCGGGTTTTCCAGTTTGGCAATAGGTATTTTGACAGATGACATCCTGTCGGATTTTAAGCAGCAGAATGACAAGATCTGATTTACATTAGTTTTTTTTCTCTCTCTCTCAGAACCAGGCATGGAGGTGCACTCCAATCATCCCAGCACAAGGGAAGTAGGAGCAGGAAGATTAGGTTGAATTAAGTTGAATTACGTTGAATTAGGTTGAATATAGAGAAGGATATTAATTTAATTTATAGAAAGAGAAAGGGGATAAAAGTATATTTATCCGCAGAGATATTAATGTCCAAGGAAGGGAGAAAGAAATGAGGGTTGACATAAATGTTTTCAACAGTACATAGATAAATAAATAAAATAAATAGATAAATCCAGGCCTTTGATCTCACAGTTTGGGAGACAAAAGCATGGATAGGTAAGTTTCTTGCCAGTCTGAGGCCAGTCTATCTTCAAAGCATATCGAAGTCAGTCAGCTTGGGCTGCATAAAGAGATCCTGTCTCAATAAATAAAAATAATTGTTTTAAATTGTTTCAATTATCAAAATGAAGATGAGTATAAACTCAGTAATTATAATGGTGTTACAAATCATTAAAATAGAGCAGACCTAAATGAAAAAGGGGGTTTGCTAGATTAAATCAATCTATACTTTTGATGACTTTTGTTTGCTGGACCAAGGACATGATATTTTGGGAGAAAGGCTCTGTGTCTGTGTTAATGGAAAAGAAAAGAGTCTTTGGGCTCCTTCCAAAGTAATAGGAATCAGATTTGATAGAGGAAGACCCCCTCAAGAACTTGGCTGCAGACGAGAAGAAAGAAATCAAGAAGACCAAACAGGACCAAACATGATTTGCGGACTGCTCTACATGGGAAGAGCCCTGAACTGGCTGGGACAGTGAATATGGCTCAAACCAGAACTTCAGCTCTGCCAATGAATGGATCTTGTTGGCTACAGAGTCCTCGAGATTCCTCGTGCCATCCTTTCAGATGGCATGAATGGAGATTTGTTACAGTTTGATTATATGACCAAACTAACTCATAAAGAAAGTGTCTTTCACCCGCTCAAACAAGGAGCAAAAAAGATTCATCTTTAACTGATCTGTGCACAGTACACATCCATACATCATGTTAATATAGAAACATACATTACCTCTAAAAGCTTTATGTTCACAGAAAGACTGAAAGGACAGCCCTGACAGGATTCACCCTCGGGGATGCTGAGATTCTGAGACTAGTTGTTTCAGCTCCCTGATTGATCCTGCCTCAAACAGATGCTATCTCCAGAGACGTGCTTCTAGAACAACTCCGGAAAGGACTGTTGATACCAAATGACATTGGCTCATCCCGTCCTGTTCCAATCAGGAGTTCAGTTAAGGCCTGAACTTTCTCAGCACATAGACACTGGACAACAAATGGTGCCCAGTTAGCTTTCTTTTGACAAAACCATTTTCCCAAACAGGAATTCTTTGCCCAATTCAGCAAGAAGCAATTATAAGAAGCCCGTCATCCCAATCCCTTAACTGAGAATGGATGGTTTTGGTTATTTTATGAGTAATAGATAGATTGTCATTTTAGGGGATGACTATAAATAATCACAGTATTGGACAGGGAGGAAACAAATACAGAAGTTTTTTTTTGTTTTTGTTTTTAGATTGGTTTATTTATTATGTAGACAGCTTTCTGCCTGCATGGACATCTGCAGTTCAGAAGAGGACACCAGATCCCATTACAGATGGTTGTGAGTCACCATGTAGTTGCTGGGAATTGAACTCAGGACCTCTGGACTGAGCCATCTCTCCAGCCCAAATCTACTCTTTTTTTAATAAGATTTATTTATTATGTATTTTATATGAGTACACTGTCACTCTCTTCAGACACACCAGAAGGGGGCATCAGATCCCATTTCAGAGAGTTGTGAGCCACCATGTGAATGCTGGGATTTGAACTCAGGACCTCTAGAAGAGCAGTCAGTGCTCTTAACCACTGAGCCATCTTTCCAGCCCCCTATTAAATCTACTCTTAAACAAAAGCATTTTATAGCCATAATCTTATATTGGTAAAGATCTTTACATTTTGATGCAAAATTGAGGTTATTGTTTTGTTAGATTGGTACAGAATTCTGTATATTGATACAAAACTTGAGTTTAACTTTGTAACAACATAGTATGTGTATGTTTCAACTCTTAGATAAGCATTGGGTCTATGGAACTTACTTAAAAATACAAGGTTTAGGGCTGGAGAGATGGCTCAGTGGTTAAGAGCACCGAATGCTTTTCCTGAGGTCCTGAGTTCAAATCCCAGCAACCACATGGTGGCTCACAACCATTTGTAATGAGATCTGATGCCCTCTTCTGCTGTGTCTGAAGACAGCTACAGTGTACTCAGATATAATAAATAAATAAAATATTTTTAAAAAAAATACAAGGTTTAGTCTCAATCCTTTTAATAGCTGCTGTTACAAACTGTTTAGGATGATCAAATCATGCAAGTCAATAGTCAATCAATCAAACTCATAGGTTTGATAGTAATATGGATTATCCCAGAAATATACATCCTGGGTTGTGCAGATAACAGGTAGTTGGAGACAGGCAATGTTTGTTTGTTCAGATATTCTATGAGAAGATATAAGGTCTTCAAAAGCGTCAAAGATCCAGAGTATGGTGTTTAAAGTTATTTCATTATTGAAAGATCTATAAGACAGATCTGTTCCTGACAGTACCCATGTTCCATTTCAAAGAAGATGTGAGCACCAATGACCTCCACGTGTAGCTGCTTCAATTGTGCCAAGCTAGTCACTGGGCAAGAAATGCCCTAACTTCATCTGCAGACAGAATGCTGTCCAAAAAGGACAAACAGACGCAGGATAGCCCACTGCTGAGCTCTGACAAGACAAGGTAAGGTAGTCCTCTATAATTCCCCCTTCACTTAAAGTCTTTCAGGTGTTCTGGGCCAGAAGGCTGAAGATAGATACGCCAGCATTATAAGGAATACTGGAGACTGTCCAGGCGGTAAGCTGTCTCTGTAATATCTACAATTTTTGGAAGCTGTGACCCTGCACTTCCTGCATACTCTAAAATATTTATTCATTCTCAGATCTCTGATGGGGTTGAAATCTAACTAGATAGTCATGGTTTCAAAATTAAACTTAAGTTGTTTAGGATTTAAGAAGATGTTCGGGGCTGGGGATTTAGCTCAGTGGTAGAGCGCTTGCCTAGGAAGCGCAAGGCCCTGGGTTCAGTCCCCAGCTCCGAAAAAAAGAACCAAAAAAAAAAAAAAAGAAGATGTTCTAGGTCTAAAAAGATGTTTTTAGTATACTAATACAAGTTAGGATAAAAACTGATTTTTATACAGAACTCTGAACTCACCAAGATAGGATAGATGCTAGAATAAGTTGCCCAATATAAACTGAGTAGACATTATAAATGTATATCATACCTTATAGTTTTCATAATTGCTTTATAATTATTAAAATTGTACACAATTTATATTTAAAAAAGAGAGACTTTTTTTGGACTGGACGTCCAACATGTAGAGAGAATATCTTGTGTATTGTGCTTGTCAATTTAAAAGCCTATGACCTATGGCTTAGGCAGGAAATAGAAGGTGGGACTTTGAGAAGGGAAAGAATTCTGGGAGAGAAGGAGGCAGGAGATTTGCTAGGAAGATGTGACAAGCCAGATGCATGATACCTGAGCACAGGCAACCAGCCACGTACGCAGGCTAGAATAAATGGGATATTTTATGTTATAACTAGTCAAAGATGAGCTATATGGCCAAGGTATTTGTAAATATATATTTTGAGTCTGAGTCTTATTCCTGGGAGCATGGGGCTGGGAGAAAGAACCAGAGCCTAACCTCAACAGTTCAAGGCTATCCTCAGCTACAAGGCAAGTCCAGGCCAGCCTGGGCTACATGAAACCAGCAGTGTCCTGTGGTGGTTGACATCTTTAGTCCTAGTTCTTGGGAGGCAGAGATAGGTGAATCTCTGTGAGTTCAAGGCCAGCCAGGGTTACACAGTGAGATCTTGTCTGAAAACCAAACCAAACCAAGCTTGATCTCTCATTGAACCTGAAGCTACCCTGGTTTTCAGCAAACCCATGATCCTCCTGTCTCAGCTCCTACATTGCTGGGTTTACAAACATGTTCATAGTCCCTCCAGTTTTTTAATTCTATATGGGTGCTGGGATTTGAACTTGGGTTCTCATGCTTTTGCAGCAAGCTTTCTCACTCAGAGCCATCCCTTCAGCCCCACGAGCACATATTCCCATTGTCCTCCCCCTCCCTACCTTCTAATTTTTTTTAAAAAATTTTAATTTTGTGTGCACTGGTGTTTTGCCTGCACGTGTGAGGGTGTCGGGCCCCTGGGAACTGGAGTTTCAGACAGTTGTGCGCTGCCATATGGTTGCTGGGAATTGAACCCAGCTCTTCAGGAAGAGCAGCCAGAGCTCTTAACCTCTGAGCCATCTCCTCAGCCCCTGTCTGTCGCTTTCTAACGCAAAAGAAATGAAACGTTCTCTACCTGGGTCCTCTCTTTTAAACCTGACATAGCGACAACAGGAGGCTTCCTGACGTGCAGACAGACTGCCCAGGAGAGCGATGAATTACATACCGTTTACTCATTTGTTCTCTGAAACGGGGTCCACGTATGCCAGGGTAGCCGCAAACTCACTGTGTAGCTGATGATGAGCCTGAACTCTTGGCCTGTGCTTACCTCAGTGTGCTTTTGGTTTACCTTTCCTGAGTGGCAAGTGACTTCTGTGCTTATTGGCCGTACACGGAACTTTCCACACAAACCTTTATTCAAATCTTCCCCCCCATTTAAAACGTGGACCTAGGGTACTTATGTATAATAAATAAATCTTAAAAAAAAACCCCAAAAAAAACAACAAAACAAAAATGTGGAGGTAGCCCCAGCTGTCCCGGTGCTCACTAGGCGCTCACTATGTAGATGCAGAGAGACCTCTCACCTCTGGGATTAAAGACATTCACCAGCATGCCTAGTCTCTTTCACTTTCTTTTTTTTTTTTTTTTTTTTTCTCAGAGCTGGGGACCGAACCCAGGGCCTTGCGCTTGCTAGGCAAGCGCTCTGCCACTGAGCTAAATCCCCAACCCCAAAACTTGGACTTTTGATGGAGTCTGACTTATCTATATTTTTCCTTTGGTTTTCTCTGTTTAGATGCTACCGGTGTGTGGCTTCTTCTTCGTACATTATTAGGCTCTTGTATAATGTCATTTTTGCATACACAGGTAGATCCACGGGACACACTTGAGACACGGCATTATTCAAACAAATGTTTAAATGCCTTTATCATTTTGACAGATGTGGTCAAACTGGCAGTAAGGAAGAAACTGCCCCTGGAATGGTATGTGGGTTTACTCTCTCTCCAGCCACAGCCTTGCTGACAGTAAATGAATTACAGATGTTTATAATTTACCCCTGTTGTATTAGGCTCACATCACGTGCTCAGCAGTAGCCTGGGGCTGGTGGCTGAAGATCTAGATCAAACCATCTGGAACATGTCCTTCAGGACAGAAAGAACCTTTAGGCAGAATGACCACAGACAGGAGAGCAAAGACAGAGATGAGGGGCGGGTGGTATCCTAGTCTGATCTCTGTTGCTCTGATAAAGACACCAGGGGCAAAAGCAACCAGGCCACAGTCCACCTTGAAGGGCAGGCAGCAGGCATCCGCAGCAAGAATCTGGAGACAGGAACCATGGGCAAATGCTGCTCACCGGCCTGGCCCCTTCCCCGACTTCCCTTGGGGTGTGTAACTGTAAACATTGACCGGATCAGCCTACCCCTTGTCAACTTGACGCATAAACAGATCACTGTCTTTTGTTTTTTGTTTTGTTTTGTTTTGTTTTTTTCTTTTTTCTTTTTTTCGGAGCTGGGGACCAGGGCCTTGCGCTTGCTAGGCAAGGGCTCTACCACTGAGCTAAATCCCCAACCCCTTCTTTTTTTTTTTTAAAGATTTATTTATTTATTTATTTATTTATTTTACTTATGTGAGTACACTGTAGCTGTCTTCAGACACACCAGAAGAGAGCACCAGACCCCATTACAGATGGTTATGAGCCACCGTGTGGTCGCTGGGATTTGAACTCAGGACCTCTGAGAAGAGCAGTCAGTGCTCTTAACCACTGAGCCATTTCTCCAGTCCCCCAATGTTTCTTTAAAAACCCCAAATCTCTTAACTGTGGGCTCCTATAAAGTAAAAAAAAAATCACATATTTTCTTATTTTAAAGCAAAACCAAATGAGGATGGTGTAATTTCAAATTCTGCAGCTCAGTGTCTGACGTCTGGGACTCACGCATAACCTTTTCTGTGATGGGCTTGGGCCACTCACTTCTCTGGCTTGGCATCCACAGCACACACATTGACTCCTAGACTGTGGTCAGTTCTAGTCCACACCAGCCACTGTCATGGTCCTGCCACAGTCCTGGTTCCTCTAATACCCTGGCGTCTTCATGGCACCTGAGGTGTCACTGACACCAGTGGCTGCCTGGCTGATGTGCAGACTCCACCCCTTCCTGTATGGTGCCAAGCCCCACTCCTTCAGTCCTGGGGTTCCCAAGGCAACCTTCGCCAATGGCCTCCTGGCCTCCCTGCTCAGCGAGACTCTAATCCTGCCAGTGATGCCGAATCCAGCTGCTCACTGTGACTTCTTCACGTCTTCAAAACCAGCACTTGTGGAAGACTCTTACACATTTCTGAGTTTGGCTGTCATCTTGAGAGGTGGCCTTGGCCTCCTCAGGACAGCTTCTGTGTGCCGACTCTGAGAAAGCACTTCCTGGAAGATCCACCTCAGTAATGCTGGTCTCTTCCTAACCATTGCAGATTCCGTGGCCCCAGCCGACCAGCACTGATGGTCCCAGTGAAGCAAAAGCTTCACTTCTACAGATGCTTCATTCAGACATATCTTATGCAGCCTTTGAGAGACTCTCAGGTTTCCTGAACCTTCATAAGCCAGGCCTCCACTGTCTTGAGTTGCTCTCAGGGTTCTTCCAGACTACCACAGCTCACCAAACCTGTTTCCAGCCCAAACTTCCAAAATCTTCCCAGTTCTCCCCAAACCGCACGGTCAGCCCCATCCCAGCAACTAGCCCTAGCGTGGCATCTGTCGTGATAAAACTACCATGAGCAAAAGCAACTTGGGCAAAAAAGGGTTTCTTTCACCTTATTCTCCTAGGTCCCGGCTCATCTTGGAGAGGGTCAGGGAGGGACCAGGAAGAAGGCTGGCTGCTCACAGCCTTCCCAGGCGACTCTGGGTTGTATCAAGCTAATAAAGAAGTGAGCAACTCAGGTAGAATCATGCACTCGGGGTGAGAGCAAAGGCCAGCGGTAGGGAGGCTGGCAGAAGGCTTGGCCTGCCTCACCAGGTGACTCTGGCCACGGGGACAGTGTCTCTGGTTTCCACCTGTGAGATGGAGAGATCCAGCTCCTCAGGCTGCACACTGAGAGGTGGGGTAACAACTGTGGGTCAATCTGGTGCCATGCATAGGAATCTGGACGAAGCAAAGGAATCTTGCGGGCAATGGTGGAGATGAGCTTTTGGAAGAACCTTCCAGGCACAAAGGCTCCGCGTGCGTGCTCCTCTCTCGACTCCCATCTGTCACCTTGACCCAGAGACCCACACTCTTCTCTGGCATTCACCGACCCTCTATCCTATCTCCCAACACCTCCCACCTTTAAAAGATGCATTTATTTCTAGTGGTTTATTTTTATTTTGTGTGTATTGGTGTTTTGCCTGCGTGTATGTTTGTGTGAGGTGCTATACCCCCTGGAACTGGAGTTATAGACAGTTGTGAGCTGTCCTGTGGGTGCTGAGAAATGAACCTGAGTCTGTCTGTCTCTCTGTCTCTCTGTCTGTCTTTCTGTGTGTATGTGCACACGTGTGTGCATGTGTGCATGTGATCCACCCTGGCACACGTGGAGGTAAGAGGACATCATAGAAGAGCTGATTTTCTCCTTCCATCCTGTGGGTCCTGGGAGTCAAACTCAGACTGAAGGCTTGGCCGCAAGCACCTTTACCCCCTGAACCATCTCGCCAGCCCCAGACTTTTTTATGTTTATTGAACAGTTTTAGATTCACAGCACCACTGAGACAAAGTCCCAAGATACTCTGCGGGTCCTCCCAACACACCCAGCATCTGTTATCTTTACCTCCATCACCAGGGTGATACATGTGTCCCACCCAACAAGACTACAGGGACACTATTAACACCCAGAGGCCACTGCTGATACCAGGGCACCCCGCATTCCTTACCGAGGAGACCTGGACCAATGTACAATGGTAGACTATAAGTCAGAGTTCTTTTTGAAATGTATGATTTACTTGCATTTCATGTGTGTCTGTGTGTGTGCACACATGCCACAGTGTGCCTGAGGGACTGCTTGCTTGGACTATGGATGGTGTCAGCTATTTCCCAGAATTAAATGCAAAATGTCCAATGTCCCTACGGGCTACCACTTCCGTTCCGCCTCTGTCCTGGCTAGCTTTGTCTGTTTGTTTATTGTTAACTTGACACAAGTTATAGTTATCTGGAAAACGTGAACTCAACTGAGAAGAGGCCTCCATCAGACCAGCCTGTAGGCAAATTTGTGGGGGCATTTTCTTGATCAGTGGTTAACTTGGTAAGGGCCCAGCTTCCTGTCAATACAAGAAAGCAGGTTGAGAAAGCCATGGAGAGCAAGCCAGTAAGCAGTGTTCCCCTACGGCTTCTGCTTCTGCCTCCTGGTTCCTGCCTTGAGTTCTGCCCTGGTTTCCCTCAGTGATGGAGTGTGAGTAGAGGGTTATATGCTGAAAACAGCCTTCCTTCCTGCATGTTTTTGGTCACGTGTTTTTCAAGGCAACAGAAACCCTGACTCAGGGGCTGGGGATTTAGCTCAGTGGTAGAGCGCTTACCTAGGAAGCTCAAGGCCCTGGGTTCGGTCCCCAGCTCCGGAAAAAAAAAGAACAAAAAAGAAAAAAGAAACCCTGACTCAGACATCCTTCTGAGTGGAAATGTTTCCTTGAAGTTCAGAAGCATCTTCCTTGCTCCTCTGAAGTCTGTGATTAGCATGGGATTGACCTTCCTTTAATGTAAGCTAGGCAACATCATCTTCTGGTCCCTGGGGACATAGGGATTTGGTCAGAGGTGATCACGTGACTTCAGAAGGTCCAATCACAATGGACCTCAGGATCCTGGGATGTGAAGGAGGCTGGCGTCAACAGGACTTGCTAGCACAGGTCTGGGGATGTGGTTCAGAGGGTGAGTGTCCTGCCTAATCTGCACTAAGTGTTGGGTTTAGTCCCAGGTACCCCAGAGACCAGGTGACCCTTGCCAGGTAACACACACCTGTGGTCCCAGCACTGGGCACCCAACTATTTCCATGTCTCCTTTCCCATAGACGAGGCCAGGGTAGAGTCTGGATGTCCAAGGTTCTCAGGTCTAGTTCTCTAATCCCAGGCCTGGACCTGCTACTGACCTGAAGCCTTTGAGCCAGCCGGCCTCACAGACTAATTTCCTCCCTTTGTTGACCCAGGCAAATCAAACAGCTTAGAGGAGCTTCCAGGAACTGCTCCTCCTTTTTCCTTGGCTGCAGGCAGTGCAGTTAAGTTGCCCTTTGACCCATGGGCCCTCCAGGGAGCTGGGGACTGACCAGTTCCAGAGGCACTGAGCTGCTGGAGGAGGGGCTGGCTGCTGGAAACACAGTGATCAGCGATATCACTGGTCCACAGAACTGTCTGTTTCCTTTCTTGTCCCCTCCCTTCCTCTCCCCTCCCTTCTTTTTAAGGTTTTCTTACATTTATTCATTTCATGGGTGTAGGTCTGAGACAAGTTGCCCGGAGTTGGCCGGCTCTTGGGAGGTGAGTTGGTTCTCTCATTCCGCCATGTTGGTCCTGGGAGGTCATATGTTCTGAGGCTTGGCAGCAAGCCCTTTTACCGCTGAGTCATCTCAAACATTCCTTTCCCCACCCACAAACTTGTGGCAATCCTCCTGCCTCAGCCTTCCCTGTACAGGGATGACAGGCCTGTGCCAACCATGCCCAGCTGGTCCACGTGGGCCTTGACATTCTCAGTGTTTGGGCTGGCCAGTGTCTGGTGCCACCTGTGCTCTATAGATTGTTTCTAACGGCCCCGGGACTCGTCGTCACTGGATGTCATTGACGACTCTCTATGAAATTGAGCCTTGGCACCAAGTTCTCCTCTCTCACTTTTCTAATTGTGTTGACTGAACCCACCAGAGCAGGAGCAGACTCATCTCATGAGCGTCACCCTTTGACTCCACCCTTATACCCATCCCCCCACAATAATGAGAAAAGATGGGAGGAGGGAGGGAGGGAGGGAGGGAGGAAATGGGACTGTATGTTCCCAGGCACGTCCCCAAACATGCCCCTCCCATCCTCGAGTCCACGGATCACCCAGCAGTGTAATGTCTTCGAAGAGAAAGTAATTCTTCAGTGCCCGATGATGCAGCAATTCCGCTTCTGGTGCGCCCTGCCCCGCCCTCAAAATGCAGAGCAAGGTCTGGAAACAACACAAAACAATTGTTCTGCTGTGACAGCAGCTGGAGAAAGAGTCCCCTGGGAGCCCTGGGCAGCTGTCAGCTGTCTAAACTGGCAGTCAAGGGGAAGGGGAGGGGGAGGAGAGGGAGAGGGAGAGGGAGAGGGAGAGGGAGAGGGAGAGGGAGAGGGAGAGGGAGAGGGAGAGGGAGAGGGAGAGGGAGAGGGAGAGGGAGAGAGCGCGAGCGTATTAGCCTCATAGTGGACTGACTGGGTACCAGCTTTTATTGACAGAACAGTCCTAGAAAGTAGTCCTGCTCTGGGGAGGGTGGGGCCTCTGCCGAGTCACCTTAGGCTCCTGTTGAAAATATCAACTGTTTCTTTTTTCCCTATGGCTTTTAAATTTGTTTGTTTATTGGTTTTTCAAGGCAGTCCCGGAACTCGCAGAGATCCTTCTGCCTTTGCCTCCCAAGTGCTGGGAGTAAAGGTGTGGGCCACCGCGTCTGGGTTTTTACCTAAGGGTTTAAAATTGTGGGGATATAGGGATGTGGCTCAGGTAGTAGAGTCCTATGCTTGGGTTCTAGCCCCACTGCTGCAAAAACCAGATAATGTTCCCATCTGTCATCCCAGCAAGGGAGAGGTGGAATCCAGGTCAGGAGTTCAAGGTTTACCTCGGCTGGTAAAGAGGTTGATGTTGCCTGGACTGTATGAGACCCTGTCAACCACCACCACTACCACCACAATAATAAATACTAAATCTATGGTAAAATACACAGCGTAACCATCCTAACCATTTTAATTTTTTTATTTTTAAGATTTATGTGTATGTAAAATGCACTATGTCTATACCTGGGTAGGCCAGAAGAGGGCGCGAGATCTCCTGGAACTTGAGTTAAACAGATGGCTAGGACACCCCATTGGTGCTAGGAACATTTTTTTTTTTTAAAGAGACAAAGAGACAAGGTCTCAGTCAGTGTGGTGGTGGCACACACTTTTAATCCCAGCACTCAGGAGGCAGAAGAAGGCAGCTCTGAGTTCAAGGTCATCCTGGTCTACAGAGTGAGTTCCAGGACAGCCAGGGCTGCACGAGAAACCTTGTCTTGAAAAACCAAAAAGGAGGAGGTGTGTGTATTTCATGTAGTTCAGGCTGGCCTTGAACTCTGTATATCTGAGGATGACGTTGAACTTCTGGTCCTTCTTCCTCTGTCTAAGTGCAGTTTTTGAAGTTTTACATTGTGTGGAAGACTGAACCCAGGGCCTCATGTGTGCCAAGTGACCTCTTAATTAACTGAGTGGGGACCCCAGTCCACCATTAGGAATAAACAGTTTAAGGACATTAAACGCATTCATGGTGGGTGTCATGACACATCTCCAAAATTTCATTTTGTTTGAGACAAGGTTTGGTTATATAACAGAGGATGGCCTTGAACTCATGACCCTTCTCACCATGCACCACCTAACATGACTCCACAGTTCTTGACATCTTGGTCCCCTCTGAACACCTTCTCTTCTGCCCCTCTGTGATGCTGACCCTGTCCTGCCTCTGAGGGAGTTGCAGCCCTGGGCCTGGGCCTCTGGGATCCTGTGGGTGGTACTTGCACACTGTGGTGTGGTCCCCACTCCTTCCACTGTAGGCAAAAGGTTGCACTACATCGAAGGCTGCTCTCTTTGCCGCTCAGATCATCTGCAGAGACCGTTGGGGGCGTCCATTTTCTGAATGTGGGCGTGTCAAGATCCCCAGTTTTCAAATCTTTTGGGCACCAGAAGGGGAAATGTTTGGTCATAGGGGATCTCCAGTTTAAGTGTTTGAGAAACTCCTTGTGGCAGTTTGAATATGCTTGGCCCAGGGAGTGGCACTATTTGGAGGTGTGGCCTTATTGGAGGAAGTGCGTCACTATGGGCATGGGCAATGAGACCCTCCTCCTTACCACATGGGGGAGAGTAAGTCCTCTAGCAGCCTTCAGATGAAGATGTAGAATTCTCAGCTCTTCCTACACTACGCCTGCCTGGGTGCTGCCATGCTCCCGCCTTGATGATAATGGACCTAACCTCTGAACCTGTAAGCCAGCCTCAATTAAATGCTGTCCTATAAGAGTTGCTTTGGCACAGTGTCTGCTCACAGCAGTAAAACCCTAATTGAGACACCCCGATCTGTGTTTCCTGATCAGGGAGCCACATCCCCCTCCCTCCAGCCTCTCAGAGCACATTGAGCTCACATCAACTCTCGCTTTGTGTTGATATGGGGTCTCATGTAGCCCAGGCTATCCCCATAGTCACCATGGAGGATGACTTTGAATTCCCAAGCCTTCTTCAGCCCTGTGACACCACACCTGCCTCTTTTTTGTTGAGTTTTGAAATCAGGACTCTTAATCTTGAAGCCTTGTTCTCTTCTCCCTCCGCCTGTCCTTCTTCCTCCTCCCCTCTTGCCCCTCCCCCCATTGCCTCACTCTAGCCCGAAACTCCTGGAGCTCCTCCTGCCTCTGCCTCCCAAGTGCTGGGACCACAGCATGTTGCCTTGGCATCTGCATGAACTTGGGGATGACTTTTCTTTTTCTGAAAAAGTCACTGGGACTTCAGTGGGACAGCAGGTTCTCAGGTCAGTCCAGGAGCTACTCCCAGTGCTTCTGGGTGTGTTCATATCCCCCCACCCCCGTGTCCCGTGTGTGTGTGTGTGTGTGTGTGTGTGTGTGTGTGTGTGTACTCAATGTCACCCCTTCATGGTTTCATCCTGTAGCCCAGGCTAGCCCTAACTTGTGGCAAGCCTCCTGTCTGATACACTTTAACGTCCGATCACCCCCATTCCTTTCCTGTTGAGAGTGTGATGTCGTGTCATGTGACACGGGCCCATGCATTTTTCTCACTGTCTCCATCTTACAAACAAGGAAACTGAGGTCCAGAGAGAATCCTGACACACAGCTGAGAAAGGTAGGATCAGGACTCACCTCAAACTCTCCACAGCATGGTTTCTAGGGCCCTGACCCAGGGCTCTCCCGGTAGTGTGTGACCGTTGGAGAATGGATGGATGCCATTATGGTAAAGGAACACTCTAAAATAGGCTGTCGTGCTCTGTAAACTAGACTATGATGCTGGCCTTAGCCTGTTCCACTCTGGATCACAGAGTGGTGAACGCACACATGGGCGTGTCAAGAGACTGCTGTTTTTCTTCTCATATACCGAAATGTAAATACACTTTGGATCATACAATGGAAATTTCCAGTTGCACAGGAGAAAGAGGCGGTGTCCCTGAAAGCAAAAGTGCACCATTGCTGGGGGTTGGGGATTTAGCTCAGCGGTAGAGCGCTTGCCTAGCGAGCGCAAGGCCCTGGGTTCGGTCCCCAGCTCTGGAAAAAAAAAAAAAAGAAAAAAGAAAAAAAAGTGCACCATTGCACCCCGGATAGATTTGTCTTCTGAAAAGGACAGGGGCAGAGACTCCGCCCCTCTCTGCTGCAGCCTAATGCAGCCTAGTGGGGAGCAAAGCCCACGGTCAGAAATCCATAGCCAGTGAACGCAGTTCTCAGGCGGCAGGTCCCACTAGCTTGCTGTGTGTCCTTGGCTAACCTCGTGCCCTCTCTCGATCTACTTTGCTTAGCTGTCAACCAATTTGTGCAACTTACTGAAATCAATACAAGCAACTTAACCGTTACTTCCACTCTTTGAGATTCTGTTTATAGCCTGCGAACAAAGGTGCAAAGACACAGCTGCGGCTTTGCTTGAGGCGCAGAATCTTGCAAACTGCCTGAAAGGGAAAGCCCCCCTCCCCTCCCTCCCCCAAACACACACACCACAAACACAAGGCATTATTGGCGTTGATTCTGTGGTTTGGCCGTGGCCAGGGATTCCTGGCGACACCTGCTGGTGGATGTCAGTACTGCAGCCTATGTAGCTGGGTCATGTTTTTCACATACAATTTTGGTTCCTTAGGGACTACTGAAGAAAGAGCCAAGGTGAGGAGGCCGCCGGGGAGTGGACGTTAAAACCTCCAATCAGATCGAATTCCGGTCTCTGCGCCGGGCGCTCATGGGCGGACCTGTCATTGCCTACATCTTTTTAGGAACCTGGGTTCCTGAGACCTATCTCTGTTCAGGGCTGCAAGAAAGTATTCAATCATTTGATACTTTAGTGTGTGCAATAACCAGCACCTAGGACTGGAGGGTCTCACCGAGGTTCTTAGGATACCGACCTGGTACCAGCTTCCTAGAGAATAAACTAGTGAGGGTGCCCAGAACCCTGGATGTGGGTGACAACGACTTGTCAACCAGATACATCTAGAATCATCTGAGAAGGGAGGGCCTCTGAGAATGTTTGTGAGGGATGTCTTGGTTGAATGATTGACATTAAAGACCCGCCCACTGTGGGTGGCACCATTCCCTGGGCTTGGAGACCCTGGACTGTGTAAATGTAGAGAGAGGGCCCAGGGCTAGCTAGCACAGACACATTCATCCATTGCTCTCTGCTGAGTGTGGATGTGATGTCCAGATGCTTCAAGCTCTCATTCTCCCGTGACTTCCCCAAGTAATGGACTGGAACCTGGAATTGTACGGTGCATAAACCCCTTCTTCCTTAAACTGCTTTGGTCAGGATATTGAGTTTGACTCCCTGGTAGGCAACCAGATAGGGAGAGGGGCCACAGCTAGAAAATAAAGTGAGTTTCCAAGATAGTCAGCCTCGTTCTCAATGTCCTGACTTCCCTCCCACCAGCAGGTTCCATGCTGATGAACTGGTTTAAAGGACCTGGTCAGGAATGCAGCACTGTTCCCAGCCAGCCAACCTTCCGAGCTTCCTTGAAACTGACGGCTTCAAGTAGAGGAGGAAAACTTTACGGAGGCTAAAACGTTTGTCCCAGGCCTTGGGAGGAACTGGGTTTGGACTCTTTCAATCCTGGCTTGGCTGTGGGGTCTTTTTCTCTGAGTGTCTGCCTTGTGCTTGCTTCCTTACCCCCAATAAAAGCTGTCCCTCACCCGCTGACTGTCTGAGGCGCTTGAGAGTTCTCTGTGGCTACATTTAAGGTTTTCTGCCTTCTAATTCCTTAACTGGCAGAGCACGCAATGGTGGGCACAGCCCTTGACAGTTCAAGTATGTTATCACAGCAACAGAGATGAAAGGAAGAGAGGGGGCTGTCCTAACAAGAAGTTACCTCAGCAGGTGAAGAGCCAGACAGCAGGAGGCCCGAGTGTGGTGCAGGCCTGCCTGGGCTTCAGTCTTATCTCAAAAGCAAAATGAAACAAAATCCCTTTATTTATACCCCATGATAACCCTGTGGTCTCCATGGCTTCCTGCCATGTTCTTTTTTTTTTAAAGAAAAGATTTATTTTATGTCTGTGAGTACACTGTAGCTGTCTTCAGACACACCAGAAGTGGGCATCAGATCCCATTACAGATGGTTGTGAGCCACCATGTGGTTGCTGGGAATTGAACTCAGGACCTCTGGAAGAGCAATCGGTGCTCTTAACCGCTGAGCCGTCTCTTTAAGAGCAGGGTCTGGAGGGACACATCTCTAGTCAGGAAGTTTGTTGAGTTCTAGGCTATCCTGGGCTACACGAGATCCTGTCTGAATGGGGGTGGTGGCTCACTGGTAAGGCATTTGCTGAGCGAGTATAAAGACCTGAGTTTGATCCCCAGCTCCGACATAAAGAGGGGAGTGCATCTATGTAATCTCAGTGCCCGGAGGCAGAGACAGGGGGATCCTGGGGCTCACTGGCAGCTAGCTGAGCTGAATGAGTGAGCTCCAGGTTTAGCGAGGAACCTTGACTCATAAAACAAGGTGGAGAGAGACTGAGGAAGTTACCTCATGTTAACCTTTAACCTCTGATGTGCAGCTAAACACACACACACATACACACAGACAGACACACACACACACACAGAGAAAGAAGACACACAGAGACATAGACACATAGACACAACACAGAAACACACACCCACAGACATACACACAGACACATACACAGACAGGCATACAGAAGGACAAACAGATACACAAACAAAGACAGATACAAGCACACTCAGACACACATGCACACAAATACAGACAGAAAGATACACACACACACACACACACACACACGTAAACACAGACAGACACACCAGACATGCATATAGAAAGACAGATACAGAGACAAACACAAATACAGAGACAGATATAGATATGCACAAATACAGACAGACAGACAGACATACTTCTGACTGTCCTTCTCCTCTCTGATAAATAGAACATGTCAGGAAGGATCCGTGGTCCTCAGTCTTAGAAAGCTTTGTGCTTTCCCTGGATGTCTCTGGGGACAACGGCTTTTGTGTCATCAAAATACTCCAGCGGCCAGGCAGCTGGTGTGAGGGCTGAAGTCACAGCCCTTGGTGGCGGCATCTGGCTGAGGTTCTAGCCCTCCAGACCTGCTGCACCCACATGGGAGCTACAGGGCTCTGCTCCCATGGGACATTGTAGGCATACAAGACCAGAAAGGACAAGCCACAGGTTTCCAAAATGGCAGGACAAAAAGAATAGCAGAGGTCTCACAAGCCTGACCCTTGGGAGGCTGAGACAGGAGGACTGTCCTGAGTTCTAGGATACCAAGACAGGTCTATATAGAAAGACCCTGTAAAAAGAAAGAAAAGAAAGATGAGGGCCAGAGAGAGACGGTTGCTCTTCCCGAAGTCCTGAGTTTTATTCACAGCACCACATGGTGGCTTGCAACCATCTATAATGAGATCTGGAGCTGTCTTCTGGGGAGCAGGTGAACACTCAGGCAGAACACTGTAAACACAAGAAATAAACAAACCCTTTAAAAATGCATTTAGGAAGAAAGACAGAAAGAAAAAAGAAAGAAAGAAAGAAAGAAAGAAAGAAAGAAGGAAAGAGAGAAAGAGAACGAACAAATGTTCCAGCCACAGGACAGCGAAGAGGCAACAGAGAGTGGCAGGCCACATCTGCATCTTAGAGGACATAAATAGCTGAGGCCAGTGGTGCCATCCAAGTGAGCCGGAGCCATAGAAATGCTTTGGTTTATATTAGTGAAACTCTAGTCTCAGCGCACCTACTGGGTCTGGCAGAGTAAACTCTGGCGCTCCCATTTTAACAGCTCAGAAAGGATAACAAGGCCTGCGTTGTATCAAATTAAGCATCAGATGGTAATAACGGAGCAACTATGTATCTTCTCTCTAAATCTTAAATTGTTTGTTTCATAATCAAAACACTTAAAGAGTGGGCGGACCAGAGGTAGAGCCCTCACCTATGCCGCACAAAGCCTTGGGTCCATTCCCAGCCTCACGAACTGGATCTGTTGATACCCACCTCCACCATGGAGGCAGAGGCAGGAGGACCGGAAGTTCATAGTCATCTTCGGCTACACAAGACCTTGTGGCCAGGCCTATAATCCCAGCTATAGGGTAGGCTGAGGTAGGAAGAATGGAAGTTCAAGGACAGCTTTGGCAGTCAGAGGGCTGGAGGGTTGACTCAGCAATGAAGAGCTCTTGTTTTTGCAGAGGATCCTAGTTCGATTCTTGGTGCTTACATGTTGGTTCACAACCATCCAAAACTCCGGGTCTAGGGGACACAACACCCTCTTTGGAAGTTTTTAGGCTCCAGGTATGTAGGTGATATACATAAACGCAGCAAACACACCCCATGATACAATAAATAAATCTAAAAATAGTGGTTGGGGATTTAGCTCAGTGATAGAGCACTTGCCTAGCAAGCGCAAGGCCCTGGGTTCGGTTCCCAGCTCCGAAAAAAAAAAACAAAAGAAAAAAGAAAAAAAATCTAAAAATAAAAACTTAAAGAAAAACGTTGGGGCTGAGCAAGATGGTTCAGTGGGTCAAGAGGCATTTGTTGCTAAACTTGAAGACCTACATTCAATCTCCAAGATCCCCATGGTGACAAGAGAACTGATTCTTAACTGGTTGTCCCCTGACCTTCACACGCCCCCTTGTGGCATGACTGCACCCTCCACACAAATAAATAAATGCAACTTTTATTTTAAGTTCCATTTTCAGCACCAAAACCCAAGCTATCACTGGGGTGGGTGGGAGGTAACAGCGGGTCTCTACACAGAAAGCCACCCCACTGTAGGATACCTGCCCACGCAGATGTTGTGCACACAGAAGTCAAGCAGGGTAGACGCTGGCTCTCCGGGAGGCAGAGCAGAGTAGGTTGGCTGGCCTGGTTCACTCAGGGTCATCTTCTGGTTAGCGATCTGATGTCAGGCGACATTGGGCGGAAGCGCCCTCTGGCGGTGGCTCTGCGCACCTCACCTGCAGGTGTATCCAGAGAGAGCTTTGGCCCATAGGGCGGGCGTGCGTGCGTGCGTGCGTGCGTGCGTGCGTGCGTGCGTGTGTGTGTGTGTGTGTGTGTGTGTGTGTGTGTGTGTTTCTGACATGGGGCCCTCAAACCACTGCTTCTGAGCCCACTGTACGCCCTTGGAATAGTGACTTAGACAATGTATAGAAGGGGTGTGTGGTTTGCCTTGGCCCAAACAGAGCAGGAAGGGGTTACAGAGGCGGGAACAGAATGGACAAAGGTTAGTGGCAGGCTTTCTGTTGTCGTCTGTATTTGAATCCTGCAGAGGCTGGGGCGTTGAAGGCTTAGATGCGCATTGGGTTGAGGGTGTGGGTTGGGGCAGTGTTAATGAGCAGAGACTGAACATCACCTGAGGTTAACCCTGGGACCAGGCAAGTTCAGCTCTTCGGAGCTGGGGCTGTCACGGGAAATGGGAACTGAGGGCACGCCTTCTCCTCTCTCTGCATCTGCACTGCAGTCTTATGTACCTTTCCTCTGTATGGCTTTCTGCCACAATGCTTCAGCCTGGCTTCCGGCCCATGGCATCGGAGCGGCTGACCCGGGACAGGATCCTCTGAAACAGTGGGACAACATAGAAATCCTTTCTCCCGCTGGCTAATTTCATTTGTGTCTCTACGTATTTTAAAGACTTTTTTTAGATTTAGATTTTTTTTATGCTGTGTGCCAGCATGTATGTCCGACCACCATGTGCACGCAGTGCTTGCAGAGGCCGCAAGAGGGCGTCAGATCACCTGAAACTCACTGGAGTTACAGACGGCTGTGAGCTGTCAAGTTGGTGCTGGGAGCTGAGCCAGCCCGCAAAAGAGCAGCCAGGGCTCTTACCCCTGAGCGCATGTAAATGTTTGGGGCTTTTCTTCGCCCGCTCTGCCTCTGAAATAATGACATAGAGAGCTGGTACACCTATTAAAAAGCCTCTTGTGTTATAGCAGGGTTCTCATCTGTTCTAACCTGGCCATAGTGGTCTGGTTGTTTCCCAGTCACATGGCATTACCTGCTATCTTAGTCTTGCTCTGGCTGCTCTTGTTCCACGCACCCTCTCCTGGTGACCCTCCTGGTGAGTTCTCATGGCCCTTGCCCCTCTCTCTGGTCCCCCACTGGAATCAGAAGTCCCGCCTTCTCCTTCCCAGCCCAGCTATTGGCTGATCAGCTCTGTATTAGCCAATCAGAGCTGAAGGAGAACTATTTACATAACATCGCGAGAGAGGAGATGCTTGACAATGCCAATGTCTGGACTGTAACTCCAGCCCCCTTTGTGTCTAAATTATTGACTCTCAGGTAGCACAGGTTGGCCTCAAACTCTCTCTATAGCCCAGGACAGCCTCAGAACTCCTGGTCCTCCCATCTTTGTCCCCTACGTGCCACCTCAGAAGCCAGCTCTTTCCTTCCACATGCGGTTCAGGGATTGAACGGTGGCCCCCGGGCTACTGTAACTTTCACCTGCTGAGTCACATGACCACCACCCTCTATTGCATTAGTCCATGTTTCCCTCAGGCATTTTGTCACACTGATGGGAGACTGACCTGAAGGTCTCGAGGGTGGAGGTCTTTTGCTGGACAAAGGCTGTATGTAACCTCTGTCCCGGAGCCACTATTGGATTTAAGCCTAGAAAGGTCTGGTAGCTTCCATTTCGACGATACTGGAGAAGCCCGTTGCCATGTCAGAAGCACATGCTGGGAGATGGGGAACACCGGTCACATGGGAGAGGATACCAGGAAAGCCAATGTGGACCATGTACTAAGGTCCCATGGAAACCACACAGGGAGGAAGCAGCTCTTGGGGACACGGTGGAATAGAGGGCTGCAGTCACAGACACACCGCTTATCCATCCATCAGCCCTGTGGGCCACCCTAGTGAGGGCTGAACTCAGGGACGAAGAAGCCACTTTGTGGGTGTCCCAGTGGGCACCTGGCCCCACTAACACCCACGTTCTGACCCCCTAGGAGCCTGGAAGGGTAAACTGGTGTGTTTTTTCTGATTATTCCCCAACCACTGAGACAGGCTTACTCTGTCATCTAGGTTGGTCCTGAACTCATTATGTAGCTGAAGCTGGTACCCTCTTCTCAGTCTGCTGAGCACTGGGTTTGAGCACTCAGGCAATGAGCTAGGATAAAATAGAGGCTCGGTGGGGTTTGGGGTGAACTGCTTGGCCCCCGTCTACATGGCTCCAACTTTCTTTCTTTCTCTCTTTCTTTCTCTCTTTCTTTCTTTCCTTCTTTCTTTCTTTCTTTCTTTCTTTCTTTTTCTTTCTTTCTTTCTTTCTTTTCGGGAGCTGAGGACCAAACCCAGGGCCTTGCGCTTTCTACCACTGAGCTAAATCCCCAACCCCTGGCTCCAACTTTCTTATGCCTTCCATTTTGAGCAGGAGCTTCCACCCTCTCCCAAAACTATAGCAGGTTCCCACCTCAAAGTTTTTTCTTCAGTTAACATGAGATCATAGAGGGGGCAGGGCAGAGGGTAGTGAAGTGTGATGGTTTGTATATGCTTGGCCCAGGGAGTGGCGCTATTAGAAGGGGTAGTCCTGTTGGAGTAGGTGTGTCACTGTGGGTGTGAGCTATAAGACCCTCATCCTAGCTGCCTGGAAGCCAGTCTTCTGCTAGCAGCCTTTAGATGAAGATGTAGAACTCTCAGCTCCTCCTGCACCATGCCTGCCTGGACGTTGCCATGCTCCCGCCTTGATGATAATGGACTGAACCTCTGAACCTGTGAGCCTGCCCCAGTTAAATGTTGTCCTTTATAAGACTTGCCTTGGTCATGGTGTCTGTTCACAGCAGTAGAACGCTAACTAAGACATCAAGAGCACTGGCTGCTTTTCCAGAGGACCTAGGTTCGATTCCTAGCTCCCATATGGGGGCTCACAACCGTCTGTAACTCTAGCTGTAGGGAATTTGACCCCTTCTTTTGGCCTCTGCAGACACCAGGCACACAGACATGCAGGCAAAACACCACATGTAACACAACAACAACAACAAAACCACCAACCAGTAGATGGTAGAGATAATTCTAGACCATTGTTACTCAGTACAGTGGTCACCAGCCACAGGTGAGAACTTAAATATTAAAATTCAAGGGTTTGGGGATTTAGCTCAGTGGTAGAGCACTTGCCTAGCAAGCGCAAGGCCCTGGGTTCGGTCCCCAGCTCCGGAAAAAAGAAAAGAAAAAAAAAATTCAAGCCAGGTGTGGTGGGTCAAACTTGCATCCCAGTGGAGCAACAGGGGTCAAGGTTGGCCTGGGCCACATGAGACTGTCTCAAAAACAAAGAGGAATGCAGTAAAAATGTTTTCGGTGGCACCAGCCAGGTCCCAGGTGCTTGGGAACCACACGCAGCTGCTGTGACACACAGGGAGAGGCTGTTCCAGGCATACCAGAAAGTTCTGTTGTGCCGCGCTGCCTCATTCCTCCCCCACAAAGCCACCTCATCCTTTTACATTCTCCGCAGAGACAACGCCCCTGTGACGTCACCAGCGCTGGTGCAGATCCACCTGTCTCTGAGCCTTTGTAAATGAACTGGTATTTCTAGGCCAGAGATAGCAAAGGATTTTGATTTATTTTTTGAGTCAGGGTTTCACTATTGTAGCCCAGGCTGGTCTTGAACTCAGAGAGTGCTGGTATTCAAGATGTGCGCCACCATGTACTGAAACCTGGAATGCATCCTTCTGTGATCATTTCCTGGGTGTAGGACCACAGGCCCGCGTCACCGTGCCCAGTGCTTGTGGAGTTACCTCACGGAGTCATTTCTCTTTCACACTTTGTAAAGAGGCTGCAAACTTGCTATGGCGTAGGCACCAATCATGCTCCGGTGAGTGCCTTAGAAGAAAAGAGCTGCATCTGACAGGGATGCTGGCACAGGAAGATGTGGACAATATGCGGGAGATGTGGAGCCCAGATCTCAGAAGACCTTGGAGGGAGGTGAGGCAGGCTGGGCTCTGTGACAAGATGGCTTCCTCATGGAATGTTGTGTTTGTGCACTACTGAATCCAGTGGAGGGATGCATTCTCTCTCTGTTTCTGTCTGTCTTTCTCTCTCTCCCCATCTTTCTCTCCCTCTCCTCCGTCTCTGTGTGTCTTTTTCCTCCCTCTCTCCCTGTCACGCGCGCGTGCGCGCGCACACACACACACACGTCTTTTGACGATAGTCTCACTATGTAGTTAAGGCTGGCCTTGAAAAACCCAATCCCCCTGTCTCAACCATGAATACTCACTGAGAGGAACAAGAATATCCAAGCAACAGAGAAAGCATCTCGACCTTTGTGTAGTCATTCATCAAACCTTTTCTGGCCATGGATTCAGACCCTAGAGACAGAGCAGGCCACTGAGGTCACTGTATCAGGGTATTGTGATGGTCTTTCCTCCAGTAGAGTCCTGAGCATGACCAAATCCCACCATGTCCTCCCTCATTTCCTGACTCATGGGTGTCTCTCCCTCACTGGCCTGTACCACAGACCATACCCCACAGGGAGCCACAAGGGTCCCTTAGAGGTCCTGTCCTGTCTCCTGTCCCTTGGAACAACCAGTTAGTTACGTTGTGTCCTCGATGATCAGCAAGGCTGTTTGCAATATGGCCTCCAATACCACGCTGCAGAGGTGCAGCCTTTGCCTGGTCTCACTGCCTGGTACAGACGCTCTCCCCACTCCCAAACGCTGGACATTTTATCCCTGGCACTGAGCCTCATCCCTGCAGTGTCTTCCCTGCATCCAGTGTCTCCAGCATCTGAACCAGTTAAAAAGTGTTTGATGAGTGACTACACGAAGGCTGAGAGCCTCTCCCCATCCCTTGGACAGCAATACTTCTCCTTGGGGCATGCTCCCGTCCTTCGAGTGCCGAGTGTGATACCCACAGCGCCTGGTTCTCCACAGTTGGTCTCCATTCAAAAGATACGCGAGTCGTTCCTGCAGTCCCAGAATCCGCCACTAGATGGCAGCACACACACAGGCAAGCTTCACAGACAGCCGGTATGCGGAGGCCAATCTGGGACTGAAGACTGCTGAGCACACGGGGAAACTGAGGCCCGAGAGAGGAGGCCCGGTGGTTTCCCTCTCTGCTTATTTTTCTTGGCTAGGATCGAAACCAAGTGCTGTACCCCAACAAAGCTCAGGTGTCTCTCAAGGACTCCGGCATCACTAGGTATGTGGGAGAAGTTGTGAGCCACTGAGGACTTCCTCATCTGCCTGCCGCGTAGGGTTTCCATGGCTTTGCCACCGTTAAGCCCTGTGTGGGGCTGCAGGGAGGTGAGTCACCCCCACCTGTCAGGAGAAGGCCAACAGGACCCAGAGACAGGACATTCCACAACCCCATGCTATATGCCCAAGGGCCACAGAAATGTCCGGGGCACCCTTGTAAGGAGGTCCCTATAGGAACAAAAGCGGTCCCGACTCTTCTCACCACCTGCTGTCCCATCTGTACGGAGTCACAGCTGCTGCTTGCAGGCTGGGGGTGGGAGGGAGTGGGGGGGGTCGGCTTCAGCCTCCTCCTCCTGCAGATGGGCTAAGTCCTCCTCTCCCGGAGTCTGGGGGTGGCAGAGTGTGTGCAACCCATATTGGAAATGTCCAAGCCCACAGCCACTGTCACCGCACCAGAGGCCAGTTTGGGGACCCGAGTTTAAAGGAAGAACTGGACATTGGAAGTGTGGTGTGAAGTCTCTGGTTTTTACCCGGTAGGAATGAATTCACTTAAAGGAACGGCTGGGACTGGTAGCACAGGCCTGTGATCCCAGCTGCTCTGGAGGCTGAAGTAGGAGGATTCTAAGTTCAAGGCCAGCCTGGGCAACTTATCAAGACCCTGTCTCAAAAAAAAAAAAAAAAAAAAAAAAAAAAAAGAGGGCTGGATACAGCTCGCTGGCAGAATTGTGGCCAGCATGTGCAGCATGTGCAAGGCCAGGCTCTTCCAACTCCAGCATCGTGACAATAAAATAATATAATAATATAATATGAAGTAAATAAAATAAAGTAAATAAAAAAAAAATGAGCTCCCAAGCACAACCCATTTCTGTGCTGTTCTGGCTACACCAAGGGACCTTTGCAGCCCAGGTTCCTTCAAGCATGAGGCTGGGACAGGGAGAGGGGAGGAGCTGGGTCTGAATGGGGAAGGCTGGCTGTGCCAGCTGCTTTGGCTTGGTGGGACCTCTGAGCCCTGAGGAAGGGCTGGCAGCCACGTCGAGGTGACAGGCATGGCCTATTGAGCAAGGACTCCGGGGGAGAACAAGGGTGCACTCCTCTGGCCTCCCTGAGGGACGGTTGGGTCAGCCGTGGGTGGGTGAGCCTAGCAGGAGGCTGCCGTGAGGCAGGCTAGCCCAAACTGGAGGCCAGAGAACCAAGTGATCTGAGTCTGGTCTCCAGGGCCTGAGTCACCCCTTGTGTCCCTGTGTGACCGGAGTCACCTTTCTCTAGACTAGAGTTTACTGTTAGAGCCGATTACAACCCCACAGCTTGGGAGACTTTCTCCACCACCGTTTCTTCACTGTGACGACCCTGAGCCCTCACTTAGATCTGCTGAGCCCCCCCGTCTCCTTACCCGTGAACACAGACAGAATGGCTCACCTCCCACAATTACCAGGGGGATCAAATGAGTATAAAATGAGGCTCAGAGAGAGCAGAGGGCTAAGGCCACACAGAGATGCTTGGGGTACTGTATAACTCTCCCCAGGTCTCGCTATGTCTCCCCAGAGCCCTGAAATGCCGACAGGAAGCTAAGGCGCAGAGCCAGTCTGCCAGAGACCACACCCAGCCAAAACAGGGAGTAAAGAGAGAAGTCAGGCCATCAAGATGGCTCAGTGGTTTAAGGCACTTAGAGCCAAGTCCGAGGACCCGAGTTCAATACCCAGGACCCATTGGATAGAAGGAGCGGCCTGTGACAGGCAGTGAACTCTGAAGTTCTGACCTTCACATGCAAGTTGTGGTGCACATTCACACAGTAAATAAATACGATAGACAGACAGACAGACAGACCCCTCCCTGGAGGTGCTGACATGGGGAGTAGGCAGCAGGGACAGAAGGAAGAGTGGCCAAGTGAAATAGGCTTTCAGGTCAGGAGTGTTAGGGAGCTTGGGGCTCAGGAAATCTTGGAGGGCTTCCTGGAGGCAAGCTCAGCCGAGACCCCAGCAGGGAACTCCTGGAGCAGGGTTGAGGGAATAGGGAGCACTGCCTTTCTGGAGCCCAGTCTGAGGGGAAACTGAGGGAAGGAGGGCAATGGTGTGAATGGTGGCCTAGAGGCAGAAAGAACAGTCACCAGTGTTGGATGAGGGAAGGCCTGTCAGTGAAGCCCCAATGTCCCACTTTATAGCCAGGCCTGGCTGGGTGGCCCTGGGGATGTCACCACGCCTCTCTGGGCCCTGATCCCTTCCTGGCCCAGAGGCTGCTGGGAAGGCCAGAAAGCCGCAGGCAGGGCTAGTGTCTTATCCTTTCCCTCCCTGCCCCCCACCCCCAAGGGCACAGGGAGATGTCATTTCTCCAGCTCTTGGGGGCGGAGGTCACCCCAGCTCAGCAGATAACACCGAAGGTTGAGCAACACCCCACCAGCTTGCCGGGGCCAGGCCTGGGGTCAATGGGTCGGGGGTCAGCCCCAGGCAGGTTGGCAGCTCCCGCTTGAGTGGCCCGGCTGGGAGTGGCAGAAGAGTGGGCCCCCAAAGTTGTCCTGGGCCTTCTCGGAAGAGTCTCACCGGGGAGAGGCTGGTGGTCCAACCTGGTGCCCATTCAAGTGCATGGAGAGTTTGTTTTTCCAGCTCTCCGGGTGACCGTTGCGTCCTTACGACTGGACTTGGGTCTGCCATGTTCCCACCGCAACCACCTGAGGAGCTGCAGCCTCCGGGGAGGGCTGTGCGGGTCTTTCTTGGGGTCCATTTGTCTCTGATACCCGGACACCACTACCGACAATACCAACACTGTCCACGGAGGAAACTCAGAGGAGCAAAGTGACTCACCCACAGACACAGTGTGGCAGAACCCCCACCCTTGCCACCTTCGCGGAGAGGCGTGGGGAGTGGAGTAGGCTGGTGCGGTGGGCGGGCCATACAAAGGGTTGAGGGTTGGGATCCGGGGACAGTAAGCATCCCCGGGGTGGGCGTGCACAGGGTGGAGAGTTCTGCTTCCAGGAGTTGGGGTCTCAGAGGCGTGGGCAGCACCTGGGTGGGCGGACATGCACCGGGTGGAAGGCTGTTTCCAGGGAGTTGGGGACCGGGGACAGCGGGCGGGATCCGACGGTTGGGGTCGTGCACCGGGTGGACTGATCTGTTTCCCAGAAGTTGGGGGCCCGGGAGAGCGGACAGGAGCCGGACCAGTCACCGCGTCCTCCAGCAGGGGGCGGGCGGCGGCAGCGCTCCTCAGTGTTCCCGAGGGGCGGGAAGGGGGCGGGCTAGCGTCACCCGCGTCCGTGGCGATCGCGGGGCTGGCGGGGCGCCCAGGACACCGCTCAGTATCCCGCGCGCGGACCCCCGCCGCTCCCCACTCCCCGCCGCGCCCTCTCGCGCTCCCGCGGCCGGGCAATGACGCGCACCGACCCGGCGGCGGGGCGGCGGGAGGGGCCCCGGCGTGACGCAGCCCGTTGCCAGGCGCCGCCTTATAAACCTCCCGCTCGGCCGCCGCCGAGCCGAGTCCGAGCCGCGCACGGGACCGGGACGCAGCGGAGCCCGCGGGCCCCGCGTTCATGCACCGCCTGCTGGCCTGGGACGCAGCATGCCTCCCGCCGCCGCCCGCCGCCTTTAGACCCATGGAAGTGGCCAACTTCTACTACGAGCCCGACTGCCTGGCCTACGGGGCCAAGGCGGCCCGCGCCGCGCCGCGCGCCCCCGCCGCCGAGCCGGCCATCGGCGAGCACGAGCGCGCCATCGACTTCAGCCCCTACCTGGAGCCGCTCGCGCCCGCCGCCGCGGACTTCGCCGCGCCCGCGCCCGCGCACCACGACTTCCTTTCCGACCTCTTCGCCGACGACTACGGCGCCAAGCCGAGCAAGAAGCCGTCCGACTACGGTTACGTGAGCCTCGGCCGCGCGGGCGCCAAGGCCGCACCGCCCGCCTGCTTCCCGCCGCCGCCTCCCGCCGCACTCAAGGCCGAGCCGGGCTTCGAACCCGCGGACTGCAAGCGCGCGGACGACGCGCCCGCCATGGCGGCCGGCTTCCCGTTCGCCCTGCGCGCCTACCTGGGCTACCAGGCGACGCCGAGCGGCAGCAGCGGCAGCCTGTCCACGTCGTCGTCGTCCAGCCCGCCCGGGACGCCGAGCCCCGCCGACGCCAAGGCCGCGCCCGCCGCCTGCTTCGCGGGGCCGCCGGCCGCGCCCGCCAAGGCCAAGGCCAAGAAGGCGGTGGACAAGCTGAGCGACGAGTACAAGATGCGGCGCGAGCGCAACAACATCGCGGTGCGCAAGAGCCGCGACAAGGCCAAGATGCGCAACCTGGAGACGCAGCACAAGGTGCTGGAGCTGACGGCGGAGAACGAGCGGCTGCAGAAGAAGGTGGAGCAGCTGTCGCGAGAGCTCAGCACGCTGCGGAACTTGTTCAAGCAGCTGCCCGAGCCGCTGCTGGCCTCGGCGGGTCACTGCTAGCCCGGCGGGGGTGGCGTGGGGGCGCCGCGGCCACCCTGGGCACCGTGCGCCCTGCCCCGCGCGCTCCGTCCCCGCGCGCGCCCGGGGCACCGTGCGTGCACCGCGCGCACCTGCACCTGCACCGAGGGGACACCGTGGGCACCGCGCGCACGCACCTGCACCGCGCACCGGGTTTCGGGACTTGATGCAATCCGGATCAAACGTGGCTGAGCGCGTGTGGACACGGGACTGACGCAACACACGTGTAACTGTCAGCCGGGCCCTGAGTAATCACTTAAAGATGTTCCTGCGGGGTTGTTGCTGTTGATGTTTTTGTTTTTGTTTTTTGTTTTTTGTTTTTTTTTTGGTCTTATTATTTTTTTGTATTATATAAAAAAGTTCTATTTCTATGAGAAAAGAGGCGTATGTATATTTTGAGAACCTTTTCCGTTTCGAGCATTAAAGTGAAGACATTTTAATAAACTTTTTTGGAGAATGTTTAAAAAGCCTTTTGGGGGCAGTAGTTGGCTTTTGAAAAAAAATTTTTTTTCTTCCCTCCTGACTTTGGATTTATGCGAGATTTTGTTTTTTGTGTTTCTGGTGTGTAGGGGGCTGCGGGTTATTTTTGGGTTGTGTGTGGTGGTGGGTGGGGGTGTCGCATCTGGGTTTTTCTCCTCCCCTGGCAGATGGGATGCCAGCCCCTCCCCCCAGGAGAGGGGGCAGAGTGCCGGGTCAGGAATTCAGGGTGACTCAGCACCCATGGGTGCCGGGGACCTTGCTAGAAACCCTGCTTGGGACGGGCCGCCCTCTGGGCTTGGTTTGAGTATCAGGCTTGTGTTGACTAGGCAGGCAGTGACTATGTAGGAAGGGCTAGTCCAGACAGCCGGATCAGGGAGGTGAGCACTGTGTTCAAAGTACTGTGTGTTTGGTGGTGTGTAGCGCCCCCCCCACCCCATCCCATGTCTGTTTGGTTTCTATGTCCCTGTGTAGCTGGAAGAGAGACTGGGCCAAGAGGAGGGCGAAGGGGACAGACAGTTCCTTCTCCACTTTCCCTTTCTCACTACTTCTCTGCCCAGAAGGGCCTAGGGGCCTCCCTTACGTGCTCAAGGTGGCTGAGCCAGGACTTGAATGCAGGGCCACCACTCACAGCTTTGCTGCAGCCGGGCCGCATTAGTGAGAGACGGGGGTGTCCAAGGAGTAGTGGATGTGCTGTGTCCCGCCGTGCCTGGCACGCCAGAACTGTTACATAAGCGTTTGTTCTTGTTATTATTTTTGATGGGAGGCTCCTGGCATTTGACTGTGAGTGTGGAGCGCCTGCCCAGGGCCAGCATTCTGCAAGCCCTGGGCCTGCCTGCATCTCCTTCAAGCCTCATGGAAGGTAGACACTAAGTGCCCTTTGCTTTATGGATGTGGATAGCTTGTGGCCCTCAGGTCCCTGTGAGCACCCTGCTGTGAAGAATTCTGGGTAACGGGTCACAACAGTTTGCCAAAGGCCTAAAGGAGCCCCGGAGCTTAGGGGTGACCAATGACGCTGGCTGGAGAATAGGGAATATGTTTTCTTCCCTTTCTCTTTGGGAACCTGGAGTGTTGGGCCTGGTGACCTGTCTCCCATTGATACAGGGTGAGGACGGAGGTACTCTCCGCCTGCCTAATGCTAAAGTGGATGGACCCTCAGACACTTGCTTCCATTCAGCTTTCTTCTAGGCCCAGACAGACAGACACTTGACTTGGTGGGCCCTGGAACCAAGGTCCAGTGTCTTGGTGGCTTCTGTCTACACCAGTGGTTGTTGTCAGCTCTGTTGCTCCAAGGCTTAGAAGCCAAGACTGGGTTGAAGCTGGGAGATGGGGGAGGCTCTATCTTCCCAGGAATGGGAAGCTTCAATGCCCCTCTGCAGCCAGACTGGCTGGCATCTGTTTCTCAGCAGAAGTAACTTGAAAGTCCCAGAAGTGCCACGCCCACTCAAGGTGGATCTCCAGCAAGTTTGGGTTGGTTTGTAGTCCCTGTCCCTACCCCAAATCCTCCACCCTTCATGGAAGGTTCATTTCCTGGCTCCGAGATCAGGTACCCCTTGCCCCTAGTAGAGTGGCAGCATAGACTAGAAAGGATGTGAACCCAGGCCCATCTGATAAGTGCAGGATCAGGAAAAAGCAGTGAGTGGGTCAAAGGTCAAAGGCTTTGACTGCCTGCCATCGGGGTGGCCTTCTGTAGCAGAGGCCACTGATGGGGTGACATGCCCCACGGATCAGATCACCAGGCTGCCAGCTGGACCACAAGCTTGGAGACAGACAGCAAGATGGGGAGGGAGAGCAGCTTGAAGGGTAATTGTTGGGTGGTCAGCCATATTGCCCACAGCTCCACTGGGTGGTTGTCGATGCTGAGACTTGCTGGGAGGAGGGGCAACCAGAGCCCTCCCCACGCCTGCTCAGGAGCGGGGCCTTGACAAAATGTACTCTCATCGTACTGTCTAACGAAGCCACCCACAACCTGGTGACTTTACCCAGGAGAAAAGTGGGTGTCGGAAAGGGAAGCTGGAGGCCACACTTGCCGTTGTGATCAGCTCAGTCTTGATTGGAGCTTCTGCTATAGGATTCTTCTGCCTGGAAAAGAGTCTCTAAGAGGGGAAGTAACTTCTCTAAGTTTGCACAACTGGGAAGGGTAAAAGTTGGCATGGGAGCCAGGAGTCGGGGGTGGGGGGGTGGGCTGTCTCCTAAAACCTTCTGAGGAATGTTCCCCTCCCCCACATCCAGCCCTGACTTGTTTGCTCTTTATCTCGAGTAGACATTTATTTGCCTGGTTCCTTTTCATTTATGTGACAAACATTTATTGAGCACCAGCTATATGCCAGCTCCATTGTTGCTGTTGGAGTTGGGTGGTGACAAGGACCGAGGTGACAATTAACAGGGAGAGAAGGACACTTAAATATTCAGCCACTGGAACGACATAATGACAGGTGGGGACAAATACTCTGAAGGAAGAAAAGTGGGGCAGGAAAGGGTGGGGAGGGGCGAGAAGGTCCCTGAGGGCTTCTGAGAGGAGGTGTCTCTCTGGGGCCAGCCTAGGCTGAGTGGGGAGTCCAGGACACTATGTACAGTAGTCACTGAGCTGTGTGCTTCTCAAGCCCCCATGAAACCGGCCCTAGTTCTCCCCTTGGCAGAGGCAAAGTCACTCTTCTCAGAGCTGCTGGGCCAGGAGAGTTTGACTTCCCAGTTCAGTGTGACTTTGGAGGCTCTTCACCAGCCCTCCTGTCACCTTAGACCTCCTATTAGGGCTGTTGTGCCTTCTCCCCACTTCTTATCCTATTCTGGAATACCTGTGGGCCTGCAAAGATAGAGGGACCCCAGTAACATCCCCCCAACTACCCCTGTGGGGGTTCAGATGTTACTGTTGGCTGAGCGTGGGTTTGGGGCAGGCTGGACAAAACAGGGGAGGGGGAGAGCTGGTGACCAAGCCCCCTCCTGCATCCTCTGAGGTAATAGCCAGGGGCCCCATTTTGTGATGTGTGGGGACCCACAATTCTTCACAGGACATTCTTTGCTCAAAGAGTGGTGTGGCTTTTTTTTTTTAAAATACAAAATGGTGGGGTAATTTAAAGGCACAGGATCTGAATGGGATTTAAACCGATCTGGGAGCTGGCAGGTGGAGGACACATTCACTGCAGATAAAAAGATGGGCCCTGTAAATGTGTCGGAAAATGCTACAAGCTTCTGTGCCAGAGGACCAATGCTGATGGAGCTGGGTTTGAACCTAGGCAGTTGATGGGTTCAGACCCCTCCCTGCTGGCCTAGTCTTGCCATGGGGCTGACAACAGGCACACACAACCTCTGAGGGGAAGGTGTACCTCAGAACCTGTGACTCTGAGCTTTGTCTTCTGATAACTAGAGACATCAAACAAGACATTTGACCTTTCTAGGCTTGTACCTTCTCATGGAGAACAAAATATCCATTTGGTCAACCTACAACAAGCAAACACTTTGCTGCAGGCCCCAGTGAGGGGGATTTACCTGAGAGTAACAATGTAACAACAGTAGAAACAATGTTGGGGGATACCTGGTAAAGTGGTATTTGCCTATTATCCCAACACTCCGGAGGTGGAGGCAGAAGGGTCAAAAGTTCAAGGTTATCCTCTACTACAGAGGAAGTTTGAGGCTAGCCTGAGCTACCTAAGACTCTGACTTAAACTCCTCACTCTTTAAAAGGACTCCATAGCAAATTGGTAAGGTCATTCAGACAGCGATAAGAGGCTTGAGAAAATAAGACTGAGGAGTGGTAGAATGTACCAGAGGGTGGGCCTCAGGGGATCAGTAGGTGCAAAGGTCCTGAGGCAGGCTGGAGGGGTGGCAGCAAAGGTGGGAACTGGCAGAGGAGTATGGAGGCTTGTGGATTCCTTCTGCAGGGCCTCTGAAGCCAGACTGAGGTCAAGAGAGGCTGTGTGAGGATGGCTGAGTGGGTGCCCCTGCCAGAGCCTGGCACCCATAGAATCCCTGATAAATCTGGTGACGAACAAAGCGGGCCCCTTGGCCCTGGAGGCTAGGCAAAGTGCAGTGGGTGAAGGAGCAGAGTGGCTGGCAGCCTGCCTGGCCCAGGAGAGCTGAGGGATTCGAGCCTGTGACCCAGGGCCTGGAGCCATTCGAGTTGAGCCCTGTGCCAGGCAGGAAGAGGGGCCAGGCTGGCCAGGAGGGACTGGGAGCCAAGATAGAGAGGAGTTCTCTGGGAAGCTATGACTGTGGGACAGAGGGCAGCTGCCTAGGGGTGGGGGTTGGGTGAAGGGTGGTGGTGAAGGGACAACAGTTTATGCTGGAGAGAGAAGCTGGGCTCCTATGGTCTCAGGACTGGGAGATAGGCTGGAGGCTAGATTTCTAAGAGGCATTTTGTTTCTATTTAATTTCCAGAGAATGTGGATCACGAAAGAAAAAAAATTAGTCAAAAACACTAATGATTTTAATACCCAGAAATAAACCTGTTCACATTTGCTGTGTGGCCTTAGATATGTTACTTCTCCTCTCTGTGCCTCTGATTCGTTGCTTATTAAGTGGGACAATGAACTGGCTTCATAAGGTAGTGAGGATTGAGTTGGTTCACATGATCCCGTCCTAGTACAGGGTGGGTGTTAGCCCTTGGCTTTGTACAGTGCAGCTGAATCCACCATATCCAATACACGTGAATCGGGCAAACAAGCACTTCTTTTCCCTGGCCGTGACGAGAAGATAGCAACATTCCTCAGTGTTTTGAAAAGCTCTGACAGGTTAGTTCATGCAGAGACCTCTGGAGATGGCATTTGTTAGCTTCTAGAATGTTCTTCCTCAGATTTTTCACCCCAACCCCCTCACTGTAGCTAATGCTGCCTGTGCAGTGTGCACGCCAACCCCTCTCCCTCAGTCACAGGACTGCCCAGTTCTAGGAACAGACACCTTGTGGAAAGACTACGTTCTCCCAGCTTCTCTTGCAGCTAGGAGTGACCCCCGAGCTGTGAGCATAAACTGTAGGAAGGGCTGCACAGAACCTCTCTCTGCAGGACCCCTTCCTTCTTCCTACATTCTGCCTGGAACTCAGACAGCTAGAGCTGCAGAGACCATCTTGAACCCAGAGGCAGCATGTCATGCATGTGTGCGTGGTAGCAAACCCAGAAGAAAAAAGGCGTTGAGTCCTGATGGCAATGGGATGGCGGCAGAGGAGCCTCACTGCTCCTTGCTGACCTTGCTCTGTGCTTGTTTATGTGAAGAAAAGAAATCCCTGTTCATTGAGACCTTTGTCATTCCGTTTCCTGTTACTGGCAGCTGAATTCATTTCTGACACATTTGCCCAAATGGCTCGGAGCTCACTGGGCCTCTTTGTCACCTGTGTTTCTCAGGGGTGGTGGCCTAGTGCTTCCTTGTCTGGGCTGTTCTGTTGACACCATTCCCCTGAGAGGAGAAAAGGTCTCTGTTAGATGAGGTGAAAGGGTTGATTTAATTCGTTTGAATTACAGAAGTCATGTGTGAAGGCGGCTGGTGTCTCCAGATAGTTCTGGAGTCTCAGCCTGCTTCAGCTCAGGCATGACCCAGGCCCTTGGGCTGGATAGAAACTTCTCAACTAGCTTCAGCTGGCTCCAGACCCTGCTTTCCCACCCGAGTCCAGAAAGGGGGCCCAGGAGTGTCAGAGAGGCTCAGGCCCTGCTGTGGTGCACAGAGCATGTTGTCAGCTGTGCAGGGCCCAGATGTCACCTGGAATGACCTCTTTGCCCCAAGCCCCAGACATCAGCACCTGCTCACTGGAGATGCCAGCCTGCCAGGGCTGGAAGGCCACCTTCACCAGGCACAAGGGCCAGCCCACCGAGATCGCTGTGGGTCGAGTCAGGAGGCCAGGGAGCTGGCTGGGTAAGTTATTATTTTTATAGTTGTCACCAGATCCCTGGCCCAGCCCAGCAGCCCTGGCAGGGACAGAGGCAGCCTGGGAGGAGAAGGAATCCTCAGAGACCTGGTAGCCAGGGCAGGGACTGTGGAGAAGAGAACACTGGGGTGGGTCAGAGCCTGCTGGGCCGCAACCTTTCCTGCTCCATGGGGTGGAGAGGGTGGTGACAGACGCACAGATGTGGCATTTCTTGTCTTCATCCCTGACCCCAGGCATGTGCCGTGAGGTTCTCGCAGGCCATTCCAAGAATTGCACTGCACCTGTCGTGAGTCCCCGTAGGCCTACTTGAAGGCCATGTCTCACTTGTTTTACAGCCTTGTCCTGTCTGGTCCACGTGGCCGTCTCCTGCTGTGGATTCCTCTTCTTTAATCTACCATCCACACCTGCAGAGGCACTTAGCTTCCCTCCCCTCCCCAGGGACTGCTAAGGACCAAGCCAATGCCTATGAGCCCCTCCCTACATCTAGGTTATCAGCACTTTGATTTTGTTGTTGAGACAGTATGGCATGTAGCCCAGGTTACCCCTAAAATGTTGGTCTTCTTGCCTCTACTTCTCAAGTGCTGGGATTAGAGGCCTGTATTATGCCGGTTTCATGAGATGGTGGGGATTGAACTCTAGACCTCGTACATGTTAGCTGAGCCACATCCCCAGCCACCGTACTGTGAGTTCTGATATCAAGAACTGGCCTACCTGTTTCTGTGAACTGTGTTAAAGGAATCCCACACTGTGGCCCCAAGTCCAACCTGACACTTCCCTAAGTGGCAGTGTGTGGCTTACTAGTCCTTTTTATTGCAGAGTGGCCACTCATTTAATAGCTTGGGGACACAGTGGTTTCCATCTGGGTTCTTTAGAGCTGGCTGAGGTGGACACTGTACAAGTAGGTGGTCCAAAGAGTGGACTTCAGGGTCACACCCCCAGGAAGCATAGAAAATGAGGGATGTGTCTGAATTCCTGCTCATGGTGATGCCTCCCTCAGTGTGTGTGTGTGTGTGTGTGTGTGGTGTATGTCTGTCTGTCTTTGTCTTAAAAGACAGACATTTTGAAAAAGATCGAAGATTTATAGGAAAATTACCGCCTGACATATTTCATCTGAACTGAGAATAAATCACTGAGTTCTCACCAATCCTTCATGATTATGTTTCTCTTGAACTTTTTGTTGGGGCTGGAGATGGTGCAGCCATTAAGAGCACTGGCTGCTCTTTCCAGATGATCCGGGTACAATTCCCAGCACCAATGTGAGCCTATAATTCCAGTTCCAGGCAACCCGATCATACAGACAAATATGCCAGCAAAACACCAACGCACATAAAATAAAAATAAGTAAATCTATTAAAATGTTTGTTTCTTGGGGTTGGGGATTTAGCTCAGTGGTAGAGCGCTTGCCTACGAAGCGCAAGGCCCTGGGTTCGGTCCCCAGCTCCGAAAAAAAAAAAAAGTTTGTTTCTTGCTGGGCAGTGGTGGTACACACTTTTAATCCCAGAACTTATGGGGCAAAAAAGGAGGCAGATCTCTGTGAGTTCAAAGCCAGCCTGGTCTACAGAGCAAGTTCCGGGCCAGCCAGGATTGCACAGAGAAACCCTGTCTCAAAATGCCAAAAAATAAAATAAAAATAAATAAATAAATAAATAACTTTTTTTTGTTCATTTGTTTTCAGGACAGCTACAGACTATGAAACTGACTGGCCTGGAGCCTACTATGTAGACCAGGCTGACCTTGGTGGCCTCATGTCCTTCACCAGCTTTAGCAGGTCGAGGGACTCCAGGGGGCTGTTTGTGACTTGGTCCTCCCAGCAGCTCCACTGAGCTCCTTGAATGTGACTGGGCTCTGAGCCTCTGCAGGACTCAGAGGGCTGAGTGCCACCCTCTGTCCCAGTGTTAAAAGTCATACTTTGGTCACCTGACCTGGGCAAGTCCTGCAGGCTTCACTTTCAGTTTTGATTTAGGGTTTTTTGAGACCAAACTGCCCTGCCTGGCCTCAAACTTGCAGTCAATCTCCGGTTTCTGTCTCTGGAGCTCTGGGTTCACCAACAGCCATCACACAGGGTCAGGGGGTCAGGTTTGTAAGGTAGCTTCTCCCTCTTCATACCTAATAGGCTTTGGAGGGAGGAACTTTGAAACAATGTAAAAAAGCTTGAATGGTCTCCAACTTTTAAGTCGTTACTTATTTACCTCTAAAAGAAGCTTTTTTTTTTTTTTGGTTCTTTTTTTCGGAGCTGGGGACCCAACCCAGGGCCTTGCGCTTCCTAGGCAAGCGCTCTACCACTGAGCTAAATCCCCAACCCCTAAAAGAAGCTTTTTGTGACTATTTATTTATTTATTCATGTGTGGCATCACAGGGCAACTTGTAGGAGGGGCTGTTCTCCCCTCCCTGTGGTCCAAAGGATCAACTCTGGTGGTCAGGCTTAGCAGCAAGCAGGTTTACCCATCAAGCCATCTGCCTGGTCTATACTTACTTCTACTTACCTATTTATCAACTGGTTCTCTCTCTCTCTCTTTCTCTCTCTCTCTCTCTCTCTCTCTCTCTCTCTCTGGTTTATGTGTGGTGTTGTGTGTGTTGTGTGTGGTGTGTGGTGTTGTGTGGTGTATGTGTGTAGTGTATGTGGTGTGTGTGTTTATAAGGGGTGGGTGCATGTGCACTCATGGAGGCTGTAGGTCACAGGCAGGTGTCGTCCTCAGTGGCTCTCTGCCTTACTTTTAAATCCAAGCTCTTTCACTGAAACAGAGCTCATGGGTTATGCTAGACTGTCTGGCCATTAGGCCTAGGGTTTGCCTGTCTCTGCCTCCCCAGCACTGGGGTTACAGGCTCACCCCATCACACAGGGTTTTGACAAGGCTGCTGCAGATCTGATCACAGGCCCTCAGGCTTGCAAGGCAAGCACATTACCCATCTCCCAGTTCCTTATTTATTTTGACCGCTATAGAGTCATAAGTTATTATCTGCAGGGTTAAACCAGCATCACCACCAACACTTTAATTTGTTAATATCCTAAACTTGTCAGGGGTTCTGGATCTTGGACTCCTGCTCTGGTGCTCTGAGGACAAGGCTTGGGCTGCCCTATAAGGCCCTCCCTCTCAGCTTCCCAGAGGTTAGGAGTTCTCAGACTCTCTGAAGCCTCTCAGGGCTTACAGAACAACAGCTTAGGATCTGTGACTCACTCTTCATAAGACGAAGCTCTCCCTCAAGTTCTGTGTATGCTGGATATCAGAACTGGCCCTTTTCTCATCAACCACTGGGCAGATAGATAGCAGGAGACAGCGATGGTGAGGCCTGCCTGTCAGCTCCTGAATGACTTAGGTCTGGTGTGGGCCAGGGTGCTGCAGCCTCAACGCGGGTGGCATTTGGAATGGGGTCACTTTCTTTCTGGGTTTGCATGCATCAAAGAGTAGTTACCACAATTCCTGTCTTCACCTACCAAACTCCACTGGCTTCTCCCCAAAGTGGGGTCTTGAATACATGGTGATCCTCCTGCCTCAGTATCCTGAGTGCTGAGATTACAGGAGTAAGTGTCCACTCTTAGATTGTTCATTTGTTTGAGATAAGATCTCTTTGTATAACCCATATTTGCCTTTAACTTGCCATCCTCCTTCCTCAGCCACTGAAGTGCTAGGCTAGAAGGTATGCACCACCACACTAGGCTCCCCATAGAAGCTTCTAGCTCTTGCTTGGAGGCAAAACTGCTTTTGGTTGGAAAATCTCTGGTATGGAGAGATAGTAAGTGTCCCTTGGTGGTACGTGGGAAATATCTGCTTTCCCTGTCCCTGTCCCTGCCTTCAACCAGGTGGGATGAATCCTGAGCTCCTTGTATCCCTGTCTCTTTCTGGGTTGGGTAGGAATTCTGGGATACAGCCAGGACCAGGGCCAGGGAGATAGGTCAGATACAAGGAGAGAACATTGCAAAACCAGTCGTTGGGCTGTGTCTCGTTTAATCCTTGAAATCACTCAGTGGGATGGGACACTTCCCTGTCCTCATTTTCCAAACATGGGACAAATTAAAGGTGTCCTCACAGGACATTCAGCAACCCAGTGTCACTCCTGCTGTCCCCATGCAGAAGCAGAGAGCCCAGCTCTAGCCCTCAGGGAATGTGAGGTGAATTCAAGTCAAGGAATGCCCTACAGAACAGCTGGGTGGTACCCTCAGTCAGGCAGAGGTCTCAAGAATGGAGGGAACGCCAGGGAAGGAACTACTTTAGACGGTGAGACCCCAAACACAAGGAAAGGGACTTATGTCACTCTGGACCGGACAAATGTCAGAAGACCCACATGTGGACAATTGCGATGTTGACTTGAACTCAGCTTTAGTACTGTTGTGTGAGTGCACACATGTGAATGTGTGTGTGCTGGTGTGTACGCGCATGCACATGTGATGAAGGCCAGGAGATATTGGATGGGGGGGGGTGATTCCGTATTAACAACTCGTGCTCAAATGCGATAGAAAGGCAGTACTGAACTGAGTCTGGCAGCGTGCGCCCAGATTCCTGGCTCTGGGGAGGATGACTTGGTCCAGGCCATCCCAGGTTGCACCATGATTTGAAACACTGTCTCAAAAATAAAAGAAAAATCAAAAGGAAAGAGGGCTAAAGTGCAGGGAAGCTGTGGGAACAGCCTCCCAGGGAGACAGTCTGGAGCCTTACACCCGTCTTCCCATTTCTCTGCTTGTTTAAAACGATAACCAAGAGAAACCTGACCTCCTATGCACCCAGGAGAAAGAAAACGCTTGCAAAGGACTTGTGAGCTTACAGCGGTTACAGCTCTCACAGCCTCAAACCAAGGCCAAGGAATATTCCCTGTGACAGATAGCAAAATCACAGCTAAGCTGCAGATCTGAGCGCATGGTTCATGAATCTTGGAGGTGTTCACTGTGTGAGGGGGGCTAGACACCAGGGAGTCCCCAGACACTCTGGCAGCTTCCTCTGTGGGCAGGGGAATTACTCCCTGGAGAGGGGCATCAGGAAGCCTCTTGGACAGCTAAGAGGGGTCTGAATCTTACCCAGGAGGGTGGTCTCTGGATACATCAAAACCCACCTGTAGAACTGTACGAAACGTGGCAGGTTCAATTGGTAGAGCATTGGCCTAATGTCAAGAGGCCCTGGGTTTCATTCCCTGGTATGAACGTGGTCTTATGGTGGTGCACGCCTGTCACCCCAGCCTGAGGGAGACGGGTGCAAGGACAGTCAGGGGTTGAAGGTCGTCCTTCCCTACATAGGGAGTTTGAAGCCAGCATGTGCTACATGAGGCACTGCTTTGGAAAACAACAAGACTATATGAGGTACATATAAGGTTTATGGAGCTCGGTGCATCTGACCCACTCCCTTACACGCTGTGCCACACGGCTCAAACCCAGAGTCAGAGTGGCACAACCGAATAGCCAGAGGAACACTTTGAGACAGAGGAGACTGAGGTGGGAATGGGTTAAAGACGACAAAGCACGCCAGCAAGCAAAGAGCCCTGTGCAGGCAGTCGTGTCTTCGGGGAAGGGGTGTCCCAGGCACCTGAGCTCAAGGAGAAAAACTAAAACACGGAGTTCAACAGGGCCACGCACATCGCTGGAGGTCACACAGAGAGTGGGTCTCAGGACCTGATTTGAACCCGGCTCTGAGGATACCGGTGTGCTCCCTTCTTGCTGCTCTGGTCTGGCCTCACCAGCAGGAAGAGCCCCAGCGGCAGTCTGGGAGGCTCCCCAGGGCCTGCTGAAAATGGCGAAAGAGGTTTGGCAAAGAAGGTCCAATCCAGAGCTGCAGCTCCAAGTGGGGAGGGGGGTCAGTGGGGCACAGGCCCACTGTGGAGCGTCCGTCTCTCCCGGGCCTGGGCAGCCAGAGTCTCCACCTACCTCCTTGGCTTTTGCCTCGCTTCCTGGGTCAGAGCGTGGGATCTCTTGCCTCCGGGCTTGGGTACAAATCCAGTTTCATCTGGCTTGGCAACACGGGCCCTGGGCCTGGCTTTCCAGCCCCAGAACCCAACCTCTTAGTCTCAACCAGGCAGCATGGGGGACTCAGAAGAAGGTGGGACTCACTCCAGTGCCTGCGTCCCAGGACTGCCAAGGTAGGAAGGGGGCCCTCAAACCCCAGCCTGCCAGAACTGAACGCCGAGTTCTAGAAGAACACCTTCCTGACTGATGGGGTCAGAGAGGACTCTTACTGACCAAGTGGTGTTTGAGAAGGTTTTCAGCAATCTCAGGGGACTGTGGTAGGCTTCTGGGGGCATGCCCTACGCTCTCCAGGGCAGTGCGAGGGAGCAGGTTTCAATTAGAGCACGCTGGAGGTCCGGCAGGAAGCGCATTTGTTTGAGGCCAGAATGAGATCCTGGTTCAAAAAACAAAGCGGGGCTGTCGAGATGGTTCAATGGGAAAAGGCCCTTGCCGCTAAGCTGAAGACTTGAGTTTACTCTCCAGGACCCACACCTCAGTAGGAGAGAACCGATTCCCACGAGTGTCCTCTGACCTCTACACACGAATGGCGGGTGGCACACCCAAACATACAAATAAAAACAAACCAAAATTAAAAACAAAGTCATGTAAGCAAGGACAAAGAGGAGGAGGAAAAGAAGAGAAAGCGCTGGCCCCTGCAAGCTAACAAGGCCTGCTACCACCCACCGGCTTGACAATTTTAGTGGTTCTAGAAGGCCCTGGGTTTCTGTGGGGCTGGCTCTGTAGGGCTGTTTGCCTGCCAGGTCACCCGAATCATCTCCTTGGAGGGTCAGTGACAAGCTGAGGACAACAGTCCCCACCACTCACCTCTCTGACCTGCATCCTCCCAGGGAAGGCCACTGGGGTAGGGGTGAACCCTGAGCTCTACCCTTGCACCCATATCAAGAAATATGGGCAAAGATGGGATTGGCAGGGCAGACAGTACCACTGGGAATTCGAGGGGCCCTCCATCCATCCAAGGTGCTCTTGACTCCTGCCTGGCCTGTCTTGTGTTCCTCCTCCTTAGCCCCCTTCCTCCCCCTTCCTCCTCTCATTATTATCATGTGTGCACACGTGTACATGTGTGTGTGTGTGTGAGTGCGTGCACGCCACAGGTCAAGCTCAGGTGCCCTTCCTCAGGCTCCACTCACCTTGATTTTGACACAGGGTTCCCTCCAGCTTAGAACTTAGCTGGCAGGCCAGCGAGCCCCAGAGACCCACCCACCTTACCCTCCCCACCTATGTGTGCCAGCAAGCCCAGCTTTTGCACATGAGTTCTAGGGTTAGGAGTCAGGTATCAACTGAGCCCTCTTCCCCAGTCCCAGAGTTCAAATCACTCTTCCCAGTGGTTATGGGAGGATGGGGGATTGAACCCAGGGCCTTGTGCATACAAGGCAAATACTCTACCACTGAGCTACATCCCCAGTCAATGTTTTACTTTTCATTTGGAGACAGTGTCTTGCTCAATTGTCCAGGTCGGCCTAGAACCTGCTCTATGGTCCAAACTTCAAGGCAGGCCTCAGTTTCTTGAGCAGCTGGGATCACAGGCCCGAACCTTCAGATCCAGCTGCACTGACTTGAGACAATCTCAGTCCATGAACCAGACTGACCCTGAACTCAGGGCCTCTGTCTCTGCTTTTATTCCTGTCCATGATGAATAAAAATGGCTTTAGCCATACATGTGAAGATTCTCAGAGATGTTTGCCATGAGACCAAGATCGATGGGTGCTGGATGGCCAGGCACAGGCTGAGCCTTCCTCTCACACCCCATGGGGGCTTTGGATTAGGGGGCTCAAGTTCAAACCTCCTGTTTATTTCCTTTCCTTCATCTCTTTGCAAGCATTACGTCTTTTTTCTCTGCTAGCCCTTTTGAGCACGTGACCTCTTAGCGGTCACAGGCATAGTGAAGGCAGGGGCTTGAAGTGTTTCCTAGTGGAGTCCACCTTGCAGGCTTTCCCCGGATCCTCTGCCCTTCTGCCTGACTTCCCCCAGGGCAGCTGACCTGTGGGCCACCTACTGGGGGGTGCCTGCTCTTGTGTTTAGTGTCTTTGCCTTGGCAACACTTTTTGGGGTCCATCTGTGGTACGTGGTGCCTGGTTTCCTACAGTGACGTAGACCTCCAGGTGACAAGCTGCTTGCTGTCCAGCTAGCTGCCTGTCAGCGGATACCGGGCCACGCCCATGGTCCGGCTGTGGGTTATGAAGGCACCAGGCACATTTCTCGAATTCTCAAGCAAGTTCTGGCCTCTGCACTTTTGTACCTGGGCAGCTAGGCTAGGCCTGGGTCACTCTGTGACCAGCTCCAGTGGACAGCACGGGGGGGGGATACAAGCCAGCCCCAGCAGCCACCCCAGTTGATCTCAGAGACTCTATGGGCTGTAATTGTGAGTCGTCCTTGTGTGTTAATGTTTCCCGAGGTGCTTCTTCCTTCTCCTTGCTTTTTAAAAATCTTACTTATTTTCCTTCGTAATTATGAATGTTCTGCCTGCCTGCATGAAAGTACACTGCACGCATGTATGTATGTGCGCTGTGTGCGGCCTGGTGGGTCTCCTGACACTGGGGTGACAGGTGGTTGTGAACTACCATGCAGGTGCTGGGAATGGAACCCAAGTCCTCTGAAAGAGCAGCCAGCGCTCTTAACCTCTCCAGCACCCCCAAAGCCGCCTTCTTAGTGCTGTGGTAGCTTCACACCAACCATGTCACCACGTTTCCGGGTTCCCAGATGTCAGTCATGCCTCTGAGTGGGGGGCCCTAGGATGTCACATGCTGGGTGTCAGTGAGCAGCTGGCTGGTGAGTGAATGAGTAAACCTCAGACGCTTGCACCCCACCAAACCTCCCTGAGCCCTTGTAGGACCCAGGGAACTGGATATCAAACAACTGGAGTTCTTTCTCCTCCCTTTTGTAACCCTGGCTGGCTTGGAACTCACTATGTAGCCAGGCTGTAGTGGGGAGAGGAGGGGCAGGAGTGGGGTGCGTATGTGGTCATGGGTTCCTAAGCAGAATATGCTCCCCTGACTGCTCCCCTGCCACCCCCCACCCTTCTACCCCCACCCCCCTAGCTCCCCACCTCCTCTTACCCCTCCACCCCATCCAAAGGCTCAAGGAGATTTGCTTTTCAGTAATCCCTGGGAAGGCAGAGGATCTGTGGAGGCCTCGCAGAGGGCCTCGCTGGGCTTCCTGGTGGAGGTGGCCTCTCAGTGTGGGAGCTCTGGTTCCCCCACTCCCACCCCCTTGCTAACCCCAGGCAGGGCCTCAGGGCAGGGAGACAACTCTCTGGAGCAATGCACAGGTGAATGGGAGGGGCCGGTGGGGTGGGCAAGAGGGTGATTCCAATGGAAGGCTGGCCTTCTGGGAGGGGCAGGAAGAGGATCAGACCCCTAGGGGGTTCCCAGCACCCCTTCTTCTGCATCCCAGGAGCTGGCTCCTGGCTGTGTGGTCCTCTCTTGCTGTTTGGTCTGCTTCCCATCCCAGTTGGTCAAAGCTCTCCATCGCTGGTTTTATTAACCCCCCACCCTTTGAGAACCCCAGCACATACACAGACAAGAAGAAAGGGCTTCAGGAGAGCTGAGGCTCCAGCCTTCCACACCCCAAGAGCCTTTCCAGTCAGAGACCTAGCCTTGTCCACCACTTGTCCCACTCTAGACTCTTACTGATGGTCACTGCCAGGCACCTCCAGCTTGGGGGCTTCTGTTCTGGGGGTGTCTGGAGTAGAGCCCAGAGACCTGCAGTTTGGCAAGGCCACCTGTTGCTCCTCATTAAGATTTCATACCATGTCCCATGATTCTTCTGTCTTATAGCTTAGCAGACTCAGAGGTGTGGGAGTACACATATGTGTACATATACATGTGTGCACATATGTGTACAGGGATATGAGGAATCACTGACACTTCCTGGACCGGAGAAGACTGGCTTCTACTAAGATGTAGGGAGGAGGCCCGGTGGAGGCTGTCGGGCTACTGGTGGGCCCGGAGGTAGAAGCTTTCAGCCAGACAAACTTTCTGGTATCTCAGTCACTGTGCAGGGGCAGAAAGAGTGAACTGTTTCTCTACCTGTGTGAGAAGCAGGCGATGCGTGGATGGTTCTGGAAGAACTCCCAGGACAGGAGGCCCAGTGGCCTCTGCGGAAGGAAGCTGGGGGCTGGAGGGGGAGCGAGTCTCTCTGAAGCCCTGCCCAAGGCCCTGGGGTCATATTCTGACTGCAATTAGCTGTGTGGCCCTACGCCAGTGGTGTGCCCTCTCTGAGCTTTGGTTTCCTCAAGTGTGAATGGGGGCCCTTCCGGGGAGGCTCAGACCTACTGGTCCTACTCAATCTTGAGTTCCCAAGAGGACCCGAGCCACGCCTCATCTTCCTGAAGCCCTGCAGGTTCAGAGTGATAGGTCCTGGTTTGGGTTGACCTAGAAGAATGAGGCTGGGAAGAAGACGCCTGTCTCTACCCTGTGCCCCTGGGGCTAGCCAGAAGAGTATCTACTCAGACCTCAAGCTGGAGACCGGGGATCAGGTGGGTTGGGGGACAGAGATAGAGAAACAGGGAGAAAGGCAGGTCAGCTAGGGGGTAGCAGCTGAACTGTGTACAGCGAGGGCGGGGTGGGTGCACACAGTAGGAAGGGTGTGGGCACCACATGCCCACTGGGAATGGAAGAGGCAACCATATGTGGGGACTCAGTGTCATGGGCATGGCCCTCCAGACACTGGTCACTCCTTGTCTTTCCCATCCCCCTGGTCCTGTGGTTGCTTCTCCAGGGGGCTTCTTGAGAGGGGAACTGGAAAGGCCTCAGCACTGAGGTAATCACAGTCTGGAATGTTCTCTAGGAGGTCCTGGTGCCGGTGAATAGACCTATGAGGTCTTGGACTCCCAGGGCCTTGTGTGTCAGGGCAGACATGTCCTTTTGTCCTAGAGCCTTCAAATGCGTGAACTACCACACCCCCTTGACAGCTCTTCTCAGCTCCTTGCTAATGGCTTCTGTGGTTTCTTCTGTGTAAACTAACCTCCCCCTTGCCTGGGGGCCCGGGCTCTGGCCTTCCTTCCTGGCCTCCTCTGGGGCTTGCTGCTCCTTTCTTCTGCCTTTTCTGAGACCAGGCCTTTCCACATTGCCATGGCAGCTGGCTTGACCTGCTGCTATTTTGTGAACCTTCCGAATTCGACCCACCACAGATCCTTGGCACCGGCTGTGCTCCCTACCAAGCTCTTCCCAGTTGTCCGAGGTCAGGCCACACATCCTTCAGCTCGAAGTCCCCAGCAGCAGGGACTCAGAGAAGCCCGTGCTTCTCAGGATCCTCAGACTCCTCGGACTATCCAGCCTCTCTCCTCCCCAAAGCTCAGCATCCCCTGCTCTCTTCTGAGTGGTGTTGGTTTTGTTTAGCCCAGGCTGACCTTGAACTCACTACATATCCAGGGGTGACCTTGAATTCCTAATTCTGCCTGCACCTGTGCTGGAATCCCGGGTGTGAAACATCACACCTGGCTGCTGGCTCCTTCCTTTTCCGTGTTATTTTTACTTTCTTACTTTACTTTCTCAATTTCGTTTAAAGACAGGGTCTCATGGAACCCAGGTTCTGCTCCATGGTCCTCGTGCCTCAGCCTCCTGAGAAGCTGGGATTAGAGTTGTCTACTGTCAGGCCCAGCTATTGCTGGGGCTTTACAAGTGACTGGGGCCAACTGAAGCAGTAGTGAGGGATGAGGGTGAGGGGTGAGGGATGAGGGTGAGGGTGAAGGATGAGGGTTAGGGATGAGGGATGAGGGTGAGGGTAAAGGATGAGGGTGAGGAATGAGGGATGAGGGTGAGGATGAGGGGTGAAGGGTGAGGGTGAGGGTGAGGGTGAGGGTGAGGGATGAGGGATGAGGGATGAGGGTGAGGGGTGAGGGGTGTGGAGGCTTAAGCCCATTCTGATCCATCGTGACTCCTTGATTTACATCTGATGAAGTGTCAAGAGTTTCTGGGGCTGGGACTCAGTCGTTAGAGTACATGTAGCCAACATTGGGCTCAGTCCTCAGCGCTCCATGAACCAGGTATGGTGGTGCATGCCCATCATCCCAGCTCTCAGGTGGTCGTGGGCGAATCAGAATTTCAGGGTCACCCTTGGGGAACATAATAGGTTCTAGTCCAGCCTGGCTACACAAGACTGCCTTAAAGTCTCTCTCTGTGTGTCTCTCTCTGTCTCTTTCTCTCTCTCTCTCTGGGTTGTGCGGAGAGGGCCCCTCCCCAGGCTCATAGGCAGCAGTCAAAGCCTCTAGCCAGGCTGAGCTCCGACTCACCCGGTCTCCACCCCGACCTCTGCCACAACAGGAGCGTCTCTGAGTGAATCACCCATGAGTCCTCCAGCCTCCAGCGGCTCCCTCGCTCCCAGCCTTCTTCCTATGCTCTCTGTGCTCCAGACTGCCCTGACGAAACACAACTGGATCATGACCCTCCCGTGCTCCAGAGCCTCCTGTGGCTCCTACTGCCTTAAAGACTAACCCTTACAACCTACAGATGCTGTACCTTGAAGTGGGTGGCTCCTCCTCCCCCTCCCTCCCCTTCCCAGGCTGCCTTCCCATTCCCCTTCCCTTCCCTCTACTTTGTCCCCAACCCCACCCCACTTGCCCTCTGCCTCCAGCTGAGGCTGCCTGGGTTCTTTTAGCGACTCCTGCTAGCCTCAGGGTGATTTGGAGGCTGCCTCCTCCACTTGGTGTGTCCCCCCCCCCCCACCTAGCTGGGCTCTCTGATTGGGAGACCCTCTAGTAGCAGACCACCGGACTCTTTCTCAGACTCCTGGGCCCACCTCCAAACTGCCATCTAGGGGCTTGTTGGGTGACCTCTGAGAACAGGAGCCCCTCGCCTGGGAGCAGGGGCCTAGCTGCTCACTCTCTGACATGCTCCTGAGTAGAGAGGCTCAAACGCCTGGCTGCAGCTGAGCTCCATTCTGTCAGCGCAGTCGTGGCCTTCTCCCCTGTTCTCCCCAAAGCAGGTCCTCGATGAACTGCATTCACCCCAACCGTGACTTAGACTCTGCTTCTGGAAACTTAAACAGACCCATCCCCAGCGGAGAGACTTTCCAGGTGCTCCCTGCTTTTTGATTTAGTCCTCGTAGCCCTCTGGGTCCCCCAACCCCCTTGTCACAAAAGAGGATGACTAAGGAGTTAGCTGAAATTGTCCCCCACCCTAGAATGAAAAGCAGGAATCCTGCTCACTGCCTTCCTGGAGTGTTCCCAGTGCACACTGCAAGGCTTGGCCCACAGTGCATGCTCAATAAATGCTTGTTGAATGACTGAATAAAGAAATAGCAGGACGAGTTGGAGGTTGGGAGCAAGGCCATTGTTTCTTCCATCCACACCCAGCCCAGGTCCTTACAGTGCCTTGATAGCTACTGAAGCACTGGTCATCTCTTCTACATTTGGCCAAGGCCAAGGCGGAGAAAGGTTACATAACCACTCAAGACTGAAGAAAGTGGCCAGGTAGTGCCCCATGTCTTAATTCCAGTACTTGGGAGGCACAAGCAGGCAGATCTCTGTGAGTTTGAGGCCAGCCTGGTCTATAGAGCTAGTCCTAGGACAGCCAGGACCACACAGAGAAACCCTGTTCTCAAAAAACAAAGCAAAAGAAAAAAACAATACACACACACACACACACACACACACACACACACACAACTCCAATGAGTACAGAAATCATTCCCAGGGGCTCCCTGGCTTCTCGGTAGAACTGTTCATCTGACTGGCCACCGTGCCACCTGTGCCCTCCATGTCCAGCCTTGGCTTACCACTGAAGGCTCAGAGGGTCTGGTCCAACTTAGGCGAATCATTGAGGGTGGCTACACTTACTCACTGAGAGGATTTAGTTAGCCCTGTGCTGTGGAGCCCCCTGAACAGGGGCTTTTCCAGCCTCCCTGGGGCTGTCCTATGTTCCCTGAGTGCTCTTGGCAGTGGGTGTGGGTGGGGAGTGGAGGTGAGGCAGGGGCATCGTCCAGCCAAATTCTTTCACCCAGTAGATATTGTGAGAGACAGGGATGGAGAGCAGGAGAGCCCTGGGAGGGGAGCGAGATAGAAGGCCTGGGTGAGAATGGAGACCCCAGCTGGACAGTCCATGCTGACACCTTCCCCGGAATGGCACTCTCACAGCACTGTCCTCAGACACTGCACTCTGAAGTGACCACGGGTCCTATGACACCTGAGGCTTGTACACGGCCTTGTGCAACGTTGGGGTGGGGGCGAAGACCATGACCTCAGAGAAGAAGAGGAGGAGAAGGAGGAAGAGGAGAAGGAGGAAGAGGAAGAGGAAGAGGAGAAGGAGGAAGAAGAGGAGGAGAAGGAGGAAGAGGAGGAGGAGAAGGAGGAGGAAGAAGAAGAGGAGGAGGAGGAGGAAGAGGAGAAGGAGGAGGAGGAAGAGGAGGAGGAGGAAGAAGAGGAGGGAGAGGAGGAGGAGGAGGAGGAGGAGGTGGTGGTGGTTGGTATTCAGGTTAGAGCAGGCTGTGGAGGGAGGGACCTGTCTGGGCAGAGTGTCGGGTATGTGTTCCACAGCTGGGAGGGGCTCCGGGTGTCCCGGGTACAGACTACAGCTCTGCACTCCACAAGAGCCACCCTACTTAATAACCACAGCTTGGGGCCTATGGGCTTCCCAGATGGGGGCCAGCCCCGGGGTGGGGGGCACTAGTTCTGTGGTTGTCCCCACTTTATATAGACAGAAATGGCTTTAGAGACATCTGTGGTCTCCTGGGAAGAGAGCAAGCTTGGGACAGGGTAGCCTGGGTTCAAGTCCTTGCTACTCCAAGATCTGGGCTGCCTGTCTTCTTGTCTGTGTCTTCTTGATGAGTGCCTGCTTGCCCATGAGTGTTTGTTTTCGAGGCAGGGTCTTACAGAGCCAAGCACGAACTTGACCCCTGTTCCTCCCCACTTCTACCTCTCATGTGCCATCAAGGCTGTGAGCTGAAGTCTGTGGGTGCTGAGGCTAGGTGCCTACCACAAGAGCTCAATCCTGGATGGATGCTCAGAACGGTCACCTCCACGGTTTAGAGAGACACTCGTGACCTGTCCTGATGTTCCTGTAGCCTCCTGTGGTCACCCGCTGGGGTAGTTGCGAAAGCCCTTTCTCTCTCCCCACTGTTGATAAAGCAAGGAACTCACTAGGCATTGTGCCATCCTGGGCCAGCCCGTTGCCCCTTTCCTGCCTGGAGGCCTGGGTGGGGCCAGCTCCTCACTCCTCCTCAGGCTAGATGGACCTGAAGGGGGCTTTTGGGAGTGGGACAGGCTGGGTGTTGGGTCCTCCAGCACCTGCCACCCTTGGGCAATGGTGGCTCCAGCTTGCCTGGTGTCCAGGCAGGACCCAGCCCTTACTCTGCCTGTACTAACTGAGCTGTCTTTAAAGTCACCCTGAAGCCAACCAGGCTTCCCTAGTTCTCACCTTGGACTCCAGATCTACTGCCTCTCCCACCCATCCCAGGGCAGTAGCCACCAAGGTCTCTTTGTTGCCACTTTCTTTTTTGGGGGGCTGAGGGGCTTTAGAGATAGGTTGTTTGGGTAGCCCTGGCTGTTCTGGAACTCCCTCTGAAGACCAGGCTGGCCTTGAACTCACAGAGATCCTCCTGCCTCTAACTCCTGAGTGCTGGGATTAAAGGTGTGCACTGTTGTGTCCTGTGAGTTGACATCATTTTTATACACCGTATTATCTGTTTGATGTCCCTGTCCCTCCTGGGAATGTCACCCTTCTCAGTATGGGGACTGCGGTCTGCTGCGATCATGGTACTCCACAGCCTTCCACAGACACTGGCTGAAACAGAAATGGGGTAGGAGCTGCTGGCAGTCCAGCCACTGCAGCACAGCTTTTCTGACTGAGAGTAGGGCCAGCGACAGATGTCACCCTCCTTCAGGGTCAGCTGGCTGCTTCCTAGTTCTCTTCGTCATGCCCCCCTGGTGGTTCGAATATGCTTGGTCCCAATTAAATATTGTCCTTCTAAGAGATGCCTTGGTCGTGGTGCCTGTGCCATCCGTGCCCTCACCCAACCCCTGTCACACTTTCCCTACCCTGGCTTGCTTTGTTTCTTTATTTTTGGTCTCTTCTCCCTGAGAGGGCCAGCGGAGAACGCCTCATCCGGTAGGTCAGTGACAGGCCTGCATGGACACCACAAGAACAGGACAGTCCTGATAGCTTTGCCAGTGGTCTGCTAAGTCAGAGGGAGAAGGAAGGGGGCCGTGTGTGGCTCGTGAGACCAGGCGCTAATGATACAGTGTTATAATGGGCTCACAAAGAGTGCTAATCTGATATCCCGCGTGTGCTTCTTACAATAGATATAATCAGGCCCGCAGTTAGCTAAGGCATTCTCCACCTATCCGCACACTCCACCAAGATCTTTATCACCCTTCTTAATTAAGAGCCTAGAAGCTCGGCAGCCCACAGCCCAGCTCCAGGGAGTCCTGCCCAGCAGGCCCTCCCTAAGCTGGGATAATAGCTACCCCCACATGGCCGGGGTGAGGCCATGCTGTCCGCCCCATCCCAGGCTGTCCCAGGCTGCAAGACCTTAGGAGTCATCTCTACCTGACATTCAGGACTGCAACCGGCAGCCCCTAGGTCAGGCCAGCCTGGAGATGTGTTGGGTCTGGGGCATGGGGCTTATAGGCTGTGAGTTTACATGCTTGGCCGACGCTGAAAATCAGGCCACAGTCTGGTTTCCGGAGCAGTGGGAAGATAAGAGAGTAATGTCCCTACTAGCCAGGCCAGGGTCACATTTGCCTCCTGCCAGTTCATTTGAACGTCTCTGCCTGGAGCTGTGGGCCACTGAGTTTGAGGCTCTGCCGTGGTGTAGAGTTGGGACTCATTTATAAGAGTAGCCATGAGGTTCAAAGAGGCAAGTGACTGAGCACACAGTGAGCCTTGGACTCAGGTTGGCGTGTAAGCACTGGGGACAGAGGGATCATGCTGACACGCAGGTAGTCCCTGGCTGCATAGCTGGTGTTTTTGCAACTGTGTGATAGGATTTGTTAGCATCGTCTTTTTCTGATTCCCTAGAGGTGGTAGAGTCAGGTTCTTATAGCTGAAGAACTGTGGGGCTAGGGTTGGAGAGTGGGTTTGAGAAGCTCAAGAGATTGGAAGCTGCCATTTTGAAAGTTAGCCCCGTGATCTCAGGGCAGTGATCCTCAGCCTGAGTCCCAGTAGAGAGGAAGTGGTGGTGGGGACAGAAGCTGGTGGAGGAGGGTCAGCACTGTAGGCTACACAGAGCACAGAGCCTGTCCTGTCCTGTTGAACCAATGATGAATCCAGGAAAGTGGGTGCCGGATCCTACCTCCAACCCCCACCCCATCCCATCCTGTGTGTCCTGCATGAATACACGACACACACACACACACACACACACACACACACACACACACACACACACACACACACACGAAGAGACAGAGACAGAGAGGGAGGGAAGGAGAGAGTCTTGTTGTCCGTCCTACCACGCACCTCCTGAACACAGGACATGGAGGGGGTGGGGTGTCCAAATGCTGAAAAGCCCAGGCTGCCTAGTCCAGAAAGGCTTTGGCTCCTCCAACTGGGAGCAGAGATTCTATCTTTAGTTTCCTCACTCATAGCGCCTCTCCTGGCCAGGAGGAGGAACTGCAGCCTGGAATCCTTGAACTATGTCCAATCCCATTGAGGTCTTGAGTCCTGGACCTTGCTAGGGTCACTCTGACCCCAACTGGCCAGTGCGGGCCAGCCAGACTCTCGGGTCCCAACTCGAAGAGCATCCAGTACTTGTGGCCAGCTCCCCACTGACGCGGGAGACTGAATAACAGGCTAAGCCATCATGTGCTTTTACTAAAAATAGAATTGACATACTTTTGCGTTGGGAAAGAACGCAGATTCCAAGCATTCTCAAAGGGCAAAGACGGGGAAAAGAAAGAATGGAAATTGGATTTTTGAGCTTAGTAATTAATTAGTGCCTGTAAACACATGATTCATGCTTTTTTCCTGGCTATTTTTTTTTCTTTCCATTTCGCGTGGTCTTTCATAGAGATGGGAGAGAGGGAACCAGAACAAAGAGAGAGGGCGGGGCAGAGACTGGAAGGGTTAGCAAACCTTGGCCAGCTGTAAAGGAACGGGCACTCCCTCTTCAGGTGGAGGTGGAGCTAAGAAGATGGCAATATGTCCAAAGAACATGAGAGGCTAGAGTGGAGGGACTGGGGACAAGGTCACACAGACGTCCCCTGAGAGGTGTGGTGGCTTTATTATGGTGTCACACTAAATCCTGAGGATGGGAAGCATAGTGGAAGTTTGAGCTAGGGAGCATCATCCATCCCACACAGTGGCAACGGTTTCTCTGCATAGCCCCGGCTGTCCTGGAACTCACTCTGTAGACCAGGCTAGCCTCAAACTCAAAGAGATCTGCCCGCCTCTGCCTCCAGAGTGCTGGAACTGAAGGCGTGCTCTGCCATCGCCTCTGCCACCACCACTCAGACGATGACTTGTGTTGCTGAAGTTTCCCAGGGAGCACCTTGTGGACGTGTGTCTCTGAGGGCTGCATGTTAATGTCTGCCTCTTTCCTACAGAACACTGGCCAAGTGTCGTCGTGTGGGACCTTGTCTGCCCTTTTGCTTCTGTCTTCCCAGGGCCTAGGATGTGTTTGTCACTTGGCCTAAGGCCAGGGTAGAGAGGTCTCCTAAGACCAGCATGGGATGGTCCTTGAGAAAGGCCGGTTTTTATTAAATTCAAACTGGGGAGGAAGTAGGGTTGGAAAACTCTCTCTGTGTAGGATGAACTTCTCAGCAAGGAAGGCATCCAAGCAAGGCGTATGCCACCAGCCCACCCCGAGCACGTCCATTCTAGCACCAGCTCTATACACAGGTGCTGTGTGTCCTGGGGCCAAATAGTTTGCCTCTCTGAGCACCTTTAAGTGGATGTAAGTACACTTGTTGACAGGGGGCCGGGTGGGGGCTGGGAGGTCTGAGCTGCCACTGGAGTGCAGTCTCTCAGGCCCTGCTCAGGTGCTCTGCCCCTGGCCCTCCTGGCTCGTGACCTCTCTTCACTCAACACTCTGATGGAGTCTTCCCTCCAGCCACCCACTCAGCCTTGATTCACCCGGGCTGTGAGCCTCTACCTTCTGCCTGTTTTGTTCTCTGTTTTCTTAGTAAAACCACTGCCTTCCCCAGTCGCCAGGGCTCCCATCAGGGAACAGGCAGGCAGGGGCCCCTGTCATCCCACAGAGCCATCTCCCCAGCTTCCCCATCCTACTCACCCTCGCTTTGAGGACTGAAGTCACCAGGCATGAGCCAAGGGCTGGGGACATGAGGGTTTAGATAATTATCACGGGGTAGTGAGGCTCTGCCTGGAGTTCCCGAAAAGGGGGGGGGTCGCAGCTGGGCTGGTGGGAGAGCCCGGGCAAGCCAGACAAGGACTCCTGGGAAAGTTGGCAGCCACTGCACCAGGCAAGGGAGTGTGTGGGCAGGTTCACCCAGGTGCAGAGGGGGTGCACGTTGGGGATGTGGCTGGGGGAGTTGCTCCATGGAGAGGCAGCTGTTAGTGGGCACACTGGGAGGGGTGCCCTAGGAATGGAAAAGCACCAGGGATGGGGGGGGGTGAGGATGAGTACCAAAGGATACATGTTAAGTAAGATGAACAAGTGAGCTCGATGTCACACGCCTTTAAGTCCAGCACTTGGGAGGCAGAAGCATGAGGATCTTTATGAGTCTGAGGCCAGCCTGGTTTACGTAGTAAGTTCCAGGAGAGCCAGGGATGTGAGACCCTGTCTTAAACAAACCAAACCAAACCAAACCAAACCAAACCAAACCAAAAGGGATGCAAATGAGCATTGCCAGGATTGAACACCAAATCTATCCGACACCAAAGCCACTCGGAAGCATTGTGCCTTTGGCAGGCTTCATGGAGGAAGTGAGGTGCAGGGAGTGCAGGGAAGAGATCTGGTTAGGGAGTGGTTTTCCCGGGCTTGCCTCTCAGTTCTGTTGTTGTCTTGCTGTGAAGTGGGTCAAATTTCCATGCTAAGTCTGTTTTTTCTTGTGGAACGGAGACCTGATGCCGAGTGGCTTTTCCAGGCCTTGCGATAGTTCAGTGAGACAGACAGACAGATAGACAGACAGACAGACAAAGGAACCCAGCCAGAAGATACGCTGCTTGAGCTGGTGCTGGAGTTTGGAACTCATCCTTCTGTCTTTTCAGTGTGAAGGAAAGTGATGGTGCCTTGGCTTTTGATGGGGCTGGGTGCAAATCCCAGCTTCCCAGATTCTGAGCTGGTCTCCATACAGAGTTCATTTGGAGCTGGCTTGACTTTCTGAGGTGAGCTGTGTGTCCTCACAGCAGGCACATACCCTGGTGGCAGGCAGATACCAAGCGGCTAAGCACAGGGTTTGAGAGTTGAGCATTTGGCACACAAGCATGAGGACCTGAGTTCAAATCTTAAGAGTCCACATACAAACTGGACCCATTAGCATGCCCTATGGTCCCAGAGCTTTTTATGGAGGAAGGGGAGACAGAGACGGGAGAATTCCCTGAAGCTCAGGGGCTAGCCAGACTGGCATACACAGTGATGAGCAAAACCAGATCCATCTCAAACATGGTGGCTGGTGAGGGCCAATATCCATGGTTGTCATCTGACCTCTAAATGTGCATGCACGCACGCACACACACACACACACACACACACACACACACACACACACACACAATGTGCCAAGCTTGAGTGTCTGAGAACGTCCTTGGCCTATGAGCTGCATCAGGGTGAGGAGGTCACTAGGTTAGACCCCTCAGTATGTACCTGCTGCACAGCAGGGGTGTGCTTAGAATAAGAAAACCTGGAGTTTCTGTTTTCCTCAGGGCCCTAGTGAGGTCACTCTGTCCAAATGAGGCAATTTCTTGTGAGGCATGGTAGTTCTGTCCCTTGCATGAGGAGAAAAATGAGGCAAGAGAGGTGATATCACCAGCCCAAGGGGAAACTAGGGTGTTTGGTCTTGGCCCTGTCTTTCTGAGATAGCGGTCTTGGGGTACTTTCACTGCATGAGGTGACCATCAAGAGTGTAGCACATGCCAGTGGTGGAGGATCGAGGCTCAGTGTATTCAGGGCCACATTGCCGACTGGGGATGGGAGTGGCTTTGTGTGCATGGGAGCTGGCTTGGGGTCCAGGTTGGCAGCCTCCAGAAGACCCAGCCTTTTCTCCAACAGCCCTCTGCCCTTGCTTGGGTATGCCACCACTGTTACCAATGAGCCCCTTGAGGCATCTTCTGGAGTTGTCCACACCATGAACTTCCTTCCTGGGTACAGAAGTTCTCTATTCTGCTTGGCTGAGTGAGTAAGGATACCATTCTGCTTCCTTTACAGCTAGACCATGAGCCTATGACACAGCTGGGTCCATCAGCTGCATCACCCTGGACCTGTGGGACATGGAGAGATTTATCTCCATTCAGCAGCTTCCATCCATGTACGCAGGTCATGGGGTTCCCCAGTTCCAAATCCTCCCATGGCTCCCCTTACCCCTTAAAATAGAACCCAGGCCCCTTCTCAGATGCCTGCTGATCTTACTTCCTTCTTCTGGGGGTTCAGAGTGTATGCTTCCTTCGGGGTTGAGCACTAGCAGCTCTCTTTGTTTACATGTCACGTGTGAGTGAGGGTGTGGGGATGGAATGGGGACCCAGGGCCTTGAAGGCTGGAGACAGAATAAGAGGCAGGATGACCTTATAAAACATCACCAGATATGCAATCTGTCTGAAGCTGTAGCAGCTTGTGGGTGACTAAGAAACAGATGCCTGGAAATGTCCTGGACAGTGGTTCTCTTGACTCAGTTTGACTCACTTTTGTTAGGAATAATGATGCAGATCTGTAATCACAGCTGAGGCAGGAGGATCACAAGTTCAAGGTCAGCCTGGACTACAGAGTGAGTTCAAGGCCAGCCTGGGAAACCTAATAAGACCCTGTGTCAAAATATAGAGTGAAAATATAGAGTCAGGTGTGGTGACTCAGCAAGAGAGTGCTTGTTTGGCCAATGTGAAGACCAAAATTCAGTTTCTAGTATCATAACCAACCAAAGAACCAACCAACCAGTCAACCAATCATTCAACCGAAACCCAACAAGCAAAGCAAAAAACCAACACAAACTCCACCAACCAATCAAAAACCCAATCAACCAGCCAACCAAACAACCAACCAATCAACCAATCAACCAATCAACCAACCAAACAAACAAACAGTCAACCAACAAGCCAACCCACCAGTCAACCGACCAACCAGTCAAACAACCAAAACCAACAAACTAAGCAAAAAACCAACCAACCAAAAACCCAATCAACCAATCAACAAATCAACCAACCAACCAACTAACCAACTAACCAACTAACCAACCAACCAACCAACTAACCAACCAACCAACCAACCAACTAACCAACCAACCAACTAACCAACTAACCAACTAACCAACCAACCAACTAACCAACCAACCAACCAACTAACCAACCAACCAACCAACTAACCAACCAGTCAACCAACCAACCAACCAAAACACCAAAAAATCCAATCGACCAACCAATCAAACCAACCAAGCAACTAACCAAAACCCAACCAAACCAGCCAACCAATCAACTAAACAAACAGAACCGAAAAACCAAACAACCAAAAACTCAAACAACCAAACAACCAAAACCAAACACAAAAACACAAGCAAAACCAAAAAACTACCAACCAAACAAACAAACAAAAAACCCAAAAGGCAAAAAAACAAAACAACCAAACAACCACCAACCAACCAAAAATTGAAACAGCCAACCAACCAATCAACTGGACCCAACCCAAAACCTTGCTTTCACATGATTTGATTCAAGGTGATTCAACTCAACGCCATTCAGCTGCTGAGCTGCTCTCACTGGCCAGATCACTGTCTTAGACACTTCTTCTGTGCAACACGGCTTAGCCCTGGGTAGCCCCTGAACCATGCACTCCTCCTAGCTGAGTGGTATCCCGTACTCTCCCAGCTCAGTTCCTGACCTCACCCCAGCTCACCCTGGCTCTCCAGTTGCTCCCTGCTTACCTCAGCTCACCTTGAGTTAGTTCCCTGGCCCCATTCACTGGCTCCACCCATCCGCTCAGCCCAGCTACTCACAGCCCTGCTCACCTGCCTCATCCAGCAGGTGGTACTCCACTGCCTCCCCAGACACACCCCAGGCCTTGCAGGAAAGAGGGGCTTCTGGCCTAAGATGGCTCAGTAGGCACTTGCTACCAAGCCTGACAACCCAAGTGCTTTTCTTTTCACACACTTGTACACACACACACACACACACACACACACACACACACACACACACACTAAATACTTTTTAAAAAGACAGGAGCTTCCAACTGGGTCCTGGGGTTGCTGTGTGACTGGGATGTGGGAACCTGAGGGTTGGGGTGAGCAGAGGTCAGCATCCCTGGGAAGCCCAGTCCCCTGTCTGTCTTAGACCCTGCTCCATCCCACGATCAGGCATACAGTAGGTATTTAATAAATGCTTGTGGAATGAATAAATTAGCAAGAGGAGGAATAAATTGAGGGAATGAATTAAGAGTTGGGGTGACAAAGCCAGGAGAAGTGATACACGTCTTTAATCCCACCACTCAGAAGGCAGAGTTAGGCAGATCCTTGAGGCCAGCCTGGTCTACAGAGTGAGTTCTAGGACAATCAGGGCTACACCAAGAAACTCTGTCTGGAAAAACAAAGCAGCAACAAAAAGATTTGGACTAGGGCTTCAGCTCGGGGGAACATCCCCAAAGGTCTCATCTAAACTTGTGTTTGAGCATTTCCCATGGTCCACTAAAAGAAAAAGAAAAGGGGAAAAAATTGAGGGGACAGAAGGAAAACAGCTCAGGTGTGTCCCAAGCCTCTTTTCCCTGGCTTCTTTGCTAGAGGAGGAGCATCTGTGGGGCAGGAGGGCATTGGGCAGGGTTGGGCGGAAAACCCTCCCAGTGTTTTATCCCTTACTAACCAGCTCAGACACTCCCGATACAGTGTAATAGCCGGGCGCCTTATCAACTGCATCTCTAGGGCCTGCTCTCCCAAACAGCCATTAATCACACCTCAACACCACCCTGCTCTCCTTCCTCCTGGTGCCTCCCTTGGAAACTGAGGCCCAGAGAAATGAGGCCTGCTAATGCAGGAGCATGGGCTATTTGGCCCTGAGCCCTCTGATGTGAGCTGGAGGAAAGGCAGAATCTTCTGCATGACCAAGGGGCCCTGCCCCCAATTTTGGGCCCCCAACCTCCCCTGGAGCCCCAGGGGCCTTCCAAGGTGGCCTCTTAATCACTGCTGGTTAATTAAGGAGGTTGGACAACTCCACCTGGCCCTCGTGGGCCTGTCTGGGAAGGGACTGCAACCTGGCTACACTACACTGTGGGGCCCTGCTCCTCAGCTTAGCCCCACCTGCATGGGTCTCTGGGTGGCCACGTGAGAAGCCTGGGGTCCTTGGTGGGTGAGGGGCTGTGGTGGGAGGCAGGGTTGCCACCACTATGGTACTCCCTGAATCAGGTACGGCGTGGGCGGCTGTGGCTGGGCTAATGAGGCTCCACACTGCCAAGGAGAGCTGGAGGAGTTGAGACAGGTTCTGGGTGAGGTGAGTTTCGTGGGCCGGGCAGAGTCATGGCCCTGTGCCATGTGCATTCCCCTAGGCTGTGGGGGGCTGCCAAGACCCCAGCCCACCCTGTGCCCTGCTCCCTGTCTTACTGATGGGTCTAAGGAAAGGATGCGGGAAGGAGAGGGGACAATAAGGGGCATAGGAGGAGATGCTCCACCCACTGTGGGAAGTCACGCCCCTGATCACAGCACTGAGTCTGGGTTCCTGTGGGTTGTGTTTGAACCCACACTTGTTTGTACCCAAAGAATGGTAACAGTTTCATGGGCTGATCTTGACTTTACAGTTTAAATCTCAGAGTGACCTGGTCCACTTGCCTTGAGTAAGTGACCGTTCCTCTGGTCCATGTGGTTCTGACTAGGATGTGGCAGTGGTGAACACTGAGGAATTAGTGGATGGCTCCTTTGGATCTGTGTCCCTGCCGAGGCTGTGACACAGGTTCCTGAAGGCTCACACCTGCTTCCCCAGGCCGATCAAAGAAGCCATTCAGGCCCAGGGGAAACTCTGAAGTCTGGGAGGCTGTAGAAGATGTTTCCAGAACCAGCTGTGCATCTTGGTGCCTGGAGGACCGGTGCAGGAACCCGGGCTCTACAATAGATAGGCAGGGGGCGGAGCTGGCTCTGGAGTGCCTGCAGCGCCTGGGTTTTGTTAGCCCAGCCTTTGTTCCCCGATTTCGATCTCCTTTGCATGGATTTGCAGCTGACGGGCTGAAGTATTCACCTGCATTTGGTGGACAGTATGACACTTGACCACACTTAACAGTTGTGTAACCACCACTAGGGCCAAGAACCAGAATCTTTCCATCATTCCAAAGTTCCCCAGTGCCATTGGCCCCACATCCCTCTGCCAGCCCCCAAGCCTTCCATTCCAAGAGAGTTCAGACTCACTGAGAAGTGAGAAACCTACCACCCACCAGCAGCTGCCTTTACCACATCGCCTGGAGGTCATATGTGCCTTTCCTCAGCCTGCCCCGGACCCCCAAACCCCCCCGCATGCTCAGGTGTAGGCATCCTTGTTTTCTCTCTTGCTTCCTCCATGTACATCTCTGAAGGACCCAGGTGTTCCAAATCCCACAAAACCATGCTCTGGCCTGAGAATCGCAACATTGTTGCATTTTGATATCAGCCCTCGCTCAAATAGCTCCGATTGTTAAACGTCCCTTCCCAGTGATCTTTCTTGTTTTTTTCTGATCCAGAGTGCAACCTGTGTTATCTCTTGCACTGGGTGGCAAAAGGTTCCTTGGTCTCCTTTTGTTTTGGAAGACTGGCTTTGGTTTTGCTGGATTTAAGAACACACTGTCTTAAAACTACCCTCGAGTTTTCCTAATCCAGGAGCCACAAAGGAGACCACAGGGGGACAGGAGTGTTAAGGAAGAGGCTGCAGATCTAAGGCATGGGGTGTCCTGAGGGGCTGTTCTGAAAGTGTTGATTAAAGAGAAGGAGGTGGGTGTGGGGACAGGAGAAGAGGGAGGAGACAGCCAGACGCAGGGACAAAGAGTGGAAGATGTGGCTGTAGTCATGCGGAGAACCTGCATTCACAAAGCAGAAGCCAGGTGCAAGGATGGGTTCAGATCCTGGCTTTCATTCACTGGCTGTGAGGTCTGAGGCTCACCTACTGTCATGTACAGTGCCTTAATTTTCCTTCTGTAAAATGGGAGTAATGTATCCTGCCCACTGCTGTGAGGACTGAACAAGCGATGACAGAGTGGTCAGTGGCTGTCACTGTCTCTCACAGTTTGGTGACAGTCGCAGCACACTCTGCCTTTGCCTGTGTAGGTGGACGTATGGGCAGAAGCATTGGACTCTTCACTATAGGCTACTGTCCCAATTGTCCATCAAAGAAAAGTTCAAATTTTGCTGGTTCTTGTCTGTGCTGCTCTCTTTGTGTGTCCCCATCCCAATGTCTCTCTGGAATCCTTTCCTGTGGTGTTTCTAGAAGGGCTCTGGCTTCACACATCTTCCTGCTTCGGGGTTTCTGATGCTATCAGAAGCCTGCACGTGGTTTGCATCCCGCCGCAGACCTGGGGTGCTCCCCGCAGCTCCTCCTCTCTGAGGTGGCATATTCCGATGGTGGAGACAGTGATTCAGCTCTCAGTTCCCTGTATATGGAGACCCAGGCTGGTGGGCTGTTTGGCCCAACCATGCATATTACACCACAGCCATGTGCCCTGTGCCCTGTGGCCTGCGTGGCTTCCCACTGAGTTCCTAGAAGCCGTCTGGCTGGGTCAAAAGTCAAGTGCGGCTTGGGCTCTGTTCAGCGTAAGGAGCTGCAGCCTGGGCCCTGCGCATGCGCCATTCACTAGGGTGGGCGCTTCGTCGGATCTGTTCATCCTTCCCACAAGCAATACCATATGGACATCTCTGTGTGGCTGTCTTTGTGTATAGGACCTTCAGTTTACCGAGATTCCCAATGTCCTCATGAAATAGCAAAGGAAGAAAACCAAACTTGAGGGGCTGCCATAGCTGTAAGGCTGCGGCGTCGGAGGTGGCTGGGGGCTCAGGCAGTTCCCCCTTGCTTCTAGTGTTCCCTGCTTGGGGTGTCAGTGTCAGTCCTACAGTCCCATGGATTCAGAACAGGCTTTCCAATTTATTTTACTTATAAAATTACATCTCATTTAATTTGTGTGTAGGTGCATGGAATAAGACAACTTATTCTCTTTCCACCATGCAGGTTCTGGGGATCGAACTCAGGTCATTAGGTTTGGTGGCAAGCCTCTTTAGCCAGTGAACCATCTCACCCACCCAGGACCTGCATTTTAAATAGGTCTTCAGAAACTGAGTCCTGCTTGCTGATAAAACAAACCCAGACCTCACCCTGCTGGAGTAAGTTCTGCCTTGAGAATGAAACGGTATCGTCTGCTGCTTGTTGTGTGTCAGGCTTAGCTGGGTGACCTTTCTGGGTTAGGGAGGGATGCTCAGTGCTCCCATCAAGTCTCAGTGCTTAGACCTTTGCTCGGTGTGGCATAGAAATCACTCAGTGACCACTTCATGGTCATCAAGGCCCATGCTGGGTACGAACTTCTGTTTCTGCTTCCTCAGTATGTCTGTTGCTATCTTTCCTTCTGTTCCTCCTTGACTCCACATGGCCCTCCATGTTTCCCTCTGCTCTGTCCGGGACACCCCTGTGCTGGCCTTTCCCCTTAGCTCAGGGTTATCTCAATACTGTGGGCTGATAGGTGCGTTCTGATCTGGGAATCGTTGAGCCTGGAAACATGGCCTAGGTATACAGATTGATGGAAGGAAGGATCACAGCCCCGCTGATCAGTCCCACTGTGGATTCCACTGCTGTTTCAGGAGGCAGGGGGTTCAGTCTGGTGGGTGGGAGAGGGTCCGCGTTGTCCCCCTTTCCTGTATCTTTGAGCCTAGGGTGGCCTATGACCTGGACAAGACAGGGTGACTCAGCAAAGCTCTTTGCCTCACAGGTTCCTTTTTAACTCTGTCCCTCTTGGCCCCTCAGGGGGTGGGGTAGGGGTGGGGTGAGGGGTGGGAGTGGGGGTAGGGATGGGGCTGGGGGTGGGGTGGGGGTGGAGGGTGGGGGTGGGGGTAGGGATGGGGCTGGGGGTGGGGTGGGGGTTACCTTTAGAGTCCTGCTCTCCTCTGCCCAGCCTTTGAAGCACCTGTCCTGTCAGGCCAGGGTCACAGCAGTGGAAGAGACAAATACCAACTTGTGCGTGACAGAAGTGAATCGCGAACTGTGCTGGACGATGAACCCCTCACTACAGTAAGATCTGGTTTTGTGATAGAGAGGGGACACAAAGTGACACTCCCTAGGGGCGAGTGGGGGTAGGGACTTTAGCCTGAATTCAGAAACCAGAACTATAGGAAAAAGCGGGGCCTTGTCAGCGTTGAGAATATATCAGGCAGAGGAACAGTGTGTGCAAAGGCCCTGGGGCAGGAAGGAGCATGGGGGCCAGCTCTGACTGGGAGCTGCCAGAGAGAAAGATTTCTGAATAAGGCAGTCTTAATTGGGTCCCTCCTGTAAATTACTAACTTTCCCTGAGCCACGGCTCTCCCCCTACATTAAGTGGGAAAGACACCGACCTATCCTGAGAGATGAATGGGGGTTAAGTCCAGCTGGAATGACAAGCTGAGGGGCTAGGGGCTGTGTGCCCATCAGTGACATTCAGGATACTAGGGGTCTTCGGGTGGCTTTGAGGCTAAAGGTGATGCCCTGGTTTTTCTGTGGTGAGTGAGCCCCTGGTCTCAGGAGTTAACCGCCTGTAGCACTGGGCACAGTGCCTGGCACGGAGGAGGACAGGAACGGAGGAAGAACATCCAGGTGGGAGGAAGGTGTGGACACGGGAATGTTCGAGGCGTGTTTGGGAAGAGTGAGGAGACCAGCCCGGCTGGTGGGGAGGCTGGAAAGACAGGTTGAGGCCAGGAGGCCCTAACAGGGCCAGAGGAGGGCGGGCCTTAGTTGGGAAGCTGTAAGTAGCCATTGTGTGCTCTGGAGCCCTGGAAATGGTTCTTGGATTTGGTTTGATTTTTCATAAAATGTGTAAGAAGTATGAGCCACAGTTTGAAAGCTCATGACCCCCACAGAGGTGGCCCCTCAAAGTGGCACCCAAGTTGGGTTCCTTTGTACCTGGTGTGTGCCTAACATTTTCCCGTGAGGTCCACTCATCGATTGTGTTTCTTTTCGCTGCTGTATAGTACTCCAAAGATCAAATAGACCACAGTGTGTTGACTTTGGATTCTTCAGACTGGCACTGCTAGAATATTCTAGCACGCTCTTCTTGGTAATCTCCAGAAGACTTCTCTCCTAGGCTAGTCCAAGGCAGACCGTGTTGGATGGAGAGGGGAGGGATGCATGTTTTATTTCTGTAGTCTGTCCACATTTCCAAGGTGGCTGGACCCCATCTGTATCTTTTTAGACACAGCTGCACCCTGAGGTCTCCTTCTGCAGCATCCACACAGGTCAGAGTTGGGGTCATGACACATTTTTTTTTTTTGGTTCTTTTTTTCGGAGCTGGGGACCGAACCCAGGGCCTTGCGCTTCCTAGGTAAGCGCTCTACCACTGAGCTAAATCCCCAGCCCCCATGACACATCTTTGAAGTCTCTGCTGCAGCCATTGGGAGGCCCCGGGCTCTCCTACCTCTGGGAACCTCGGTTTCCTTCAGGAAAGCAGGCTAGTGGCCGGGCTTCCCATCCAGGCAGCCTCCTACAGGGCCCAGGATGCTTGGGGTTGGTGCTTGGATCTGGTCAGACAGGGTCCTGCAAGAGGCAACATCCAGCAAAGGGATGTGGTCTGAAGAGGAGCCCTCAGAGATGGGAGCTTTGGATTGAACTCCCAAAAGGGGGTTATGGGCTGAGAAAAGAGAATGTTCTAGTTCTGAACTCTTGGCAGGTGTTGGCTGTGAGGGAGCTGGGGACACTCAGCTATAGTGCTGAGGGAGCCTAGTATCCCAGGTTACCAACCTGCCCAGAATCCATGTGCTGTGTGGCTTGGATGCTCACAGCGCCCTCTCTGGGCTTGAGTTTCTTCCGTGTGGGAAGCTCAAGGAGGCTGGCTCCCTGTCTGCTGGCTGTCCTGGCCCCTTAGGCCTCCTTGGCCACCCCCTCCGTACCCTCGAGGAGGCTGGGGCTGGGGCACAGGGCCAGAGCTTACACCTTGACAACACACCCACGCAGGGCACAAAGGCCCATTGTTTGAGCCCACATTGGCGGGGAAGCGGGTGGGAAGCAGCCAGCCGCCTTTCACCCAACCCGCTTGTGGTCGGCAGACTGAGGAGCAATTCACAAAACCCCGCCCCTGCCTGGGCACTTAGCCAGGCCGCCTCCCGGGCAGGCACCCTTGCCAAGCTGAGCCAGCCTCTACCCTGCTCCTGGCCTCAGTTTCCCGCAGCAGGGAAAAGGCCAGGAGAGCATCCAGGTAGGAGGGTAGGAGCTGGAGTCCCAGCACAGACATACCACCCACTTGGTTCAGAGGAGGCTTGAGGACAGGGGCTTGGAACCCAACAAAACTAATATGAGGCCCTGCTTGAATAGTTTGAGGGAGTCTGTTTACCCACAAGCCTTAGTTTCTCCAACTGTAAAGGAATTTAGGAGCTCATGACCATTGGGGCTCATGGGACCACAGGGTGGTAGCCATCCATTTATTGATCTACCCACTCACCATCTGTCCTCCCATCTGTCTATCCATCCACCCTCCTGTCCATCCTCCCATCCATCCATCCATCCATCCATCCACCCACCCATCATCTACCCTCCCATCTGTCTATCCATTCATCCTGTCTCCATCCATCCATCTACCTACCCATCCTCTGTCACATGTTAGCCATGCATTCAGCCAGGACAGCTGTGGAACTTCCAAGACCACATGTAAAGTGAAATAGGAGGCCCCACATTCAGAACCGGGAGCTGCAAGACGTCATCTGTATCTCAAAGATCACCCAACTCTTTGAGAGTCTCTGTGCCACGGGCCCTTGACCTTGCTGTCCTGAGGCTAGCTTAGGGACTGGATACGGAGATACACCAATGAACAAAGTCTCTGCAAGGGACTCTTAGCGGCAGAAGCTGGGGCCTCTGAGCTGTCCCTTGCGGCACTGTCTATTGTGACCTCTGACTGTCTGGCACCACTGTTCCGAGGGTGGTCCCACTCAGGTGAACCCCATGTATCTTTGTACCCATCCTGTGAGGCAACACATAGGCTGGCTGTATGTTGGTACTGAGAGGGAAACTGAGGCTCCAGTTCTCTGGATCATCAGTAGTTGAGTGGTAGTGTCAGGATTCAAACTCAGGTCAACTGATACCAGAGCCTGAGCCTCCTCTGTGTGGGGACAGCCAGAACCTTCTGCCAGGGCTCTGCTGGGGTTCAAGTTTGGGGAGGGTGTGGGTGTGCTGGTGGCCTGCCAGCTGCCACCTGGGCTTGATCCTTCCCATGGCCCTGAGTCACAGCTCTGTGTCCTGGGAAGCTGGCTCTGCCCTCTTCCCAATGGACTGGTGTGACAGAGACACATTCTGCCACCAGTCCACCTCCTCTACACTTCAGGGTCATGCAGGACCCTGAATGGGCTGGTTAGACAGGACCCTGCATCTTTCTCCTCTTGTGTCCCTTACAGATATCTCTCTGTGTCGTCTCACTTGGGCTAAACCCGTCCTTCTGAGATACTCCAGCAGAGATTAGCTATCCTCTGGTAGAATTGGGAGGGCCCCATCTCTAGGGAGGCATCTGATGCGTCCGGTGGGACCTGAAGTCTAGCCTTGGAACTTTTGCCATCCCAGACCTTGACTTTGTTGACTTCTTTATTTTGAAATGGTCTCATGTAGCCCAGGCTGGCCTAGAACTCTATGTAACAAGCTGTTTTTGAACTCTTGATCCTTCTGCCTCTACCTCAAGAGAGCTCAGCGATTAGGCCAGGCCTGGCTTCACAGTCTATTTTAGAGTTCCTGTGAGACAAAGCTACATCGTCCACAAATACAAATTCCTAGATCCCAGCGATGGGCTGCCCTGAGCCCCTGTATGCCCACACCAACACCCAGGACCTCCTCCTTGTCTGATTGCCTCCCTCCTTGACAACAAACACACCCCTCCATGAATGGGGGCGGATAAAGTGCCCCACAGAGCCATCTGCCCCACTCTGCCCTGGCTACCACTTCAAACAGCCAGTCACACTCTTCAGCAGAGGGGTGGGCCATCCTGAACCAGTACTCTGGGATCTGCCCAGTCTCTCCCTCCAGCGGTGGCCTGAGAACATTCTCAATATCTGCCCTGTCTGCTGGGGTCAACATGCATCATGTAGTTAAAATTAAAATGAGGGGGAGCAGGCTACAGAGAAGGGGGTGGCTTGTGGGGCCAGGGAGAACAGAAGAGAGGCTTTCTCATTGGAGGCATGGATCAGGACCATCTCTCAGTCTGGGGGCAGGACCCTGGCCAGTGCCTACTGCTGGGTTTTAGGTCTGGTCATAGTTGGGAGTAGGCCTGAGGCCTCGAAGCTGGCTCTGTGGTACAGCTCTCTGGCTGACACTTAGGCCCAGTTCATGGGACTACTGGAGGGAATGGGTAGGGCAGGTGCCCTGGTCCTGGATCTTGGTGTGTCCTGTCAGGCCCTGGCTGGGACTTTCAAATTCTACAGACTGTGATTCCATAATCCACCTGTCAACCTGGCAGACAGGAAAAGAGAAGTTCAGAGTGGTTGGGTGACTTGTCCAAGGTCACACAGCAAATGAGGGGCAGAGGCAGGAAGCAAAAATGAACCTTGAGTTAGACTCATACCCACTCTACACTCCTATCCTCATTCTCTCTTTCTCTCTCCCTCTCCCTCTCTTCCCTTTCCTCCCTCCTCCCTCCCTCCCCCTCTCTCTGTTTCCCCTCTTTCCTTCTCTTCCCTCTCTCACTTGCTCTCATCTCTCTCTCTCTCTCTCTCTCTCTCTCTCTCTCTCTCTATCTCTCTCTCTCTATCTCTCCTATCAGGAAAGGGACAGAGTCAGGAACTTGGCCAGCCCAGGAGCTGGGGAATGAAAGGACCCTTTGGGCCAACATGGTTTTCCCCAACACCTCAGACATAGCGAGGCTCCCTTCTCTCCTCTCGAGGGAGAGAATAATAGAGGGCTCAGGTGTCAGGCTTCCCAGCACCTTAAGGAGACTGGTTGAGCAGGTCTGGGGGAGGGAATGCTCTGACAGAGGACATTATTATCAGTCACTCTGCACCCAGACCTTGAGCTGGGCTGGCTTTGGAACCGTGGGGCTGGGGGTGCTCACCCTAAGGACCTGACTCAGGGCAGATGTGCCTGGAGACCAGCTGCAGTTTCCCCAAGGCCTGTGTGGGCAGGGGAGGTGAGGGGGTACAAGTCTTCCCTAGCTGAGCTAAGACACACCCAGCCTCCCACCTGCCCTGCTCCCCGGAAGGAGGGACCCGCCAACGCCAGGAGGAGGCAAAAGAGCTTCTGTATTCCTGCTCTGTCACACCCACACAACCCAGAAGAATCTGGTCCTGCTGTCTGCAGTTGGGGAAATTGAGGCACAGAGGGTCAGGCTGAGGTTTGAACCCATAGGTCTGAAAGTAACTAGACACTCCTGGCCTGTGTCATACCCTGGTGTTTTCATTTGCTAGCGGCTCCCGGGGCCTCCGCCTGGGAAAGACAGCCCCTTCCAAGTAGTGTGCATCCCTCCTGTCCTGCCCAGGCCCTCAGCTGCTCCGGATCCTTAAATCAGTTATTCTCATCTGTGGAATGGGAGGGAGCAGAGTCCCTTCCTCCAGGGCCAGAGGCTCTGGCTGTTCTACCTTCCTCCTAGAACTTTTTGTGCCTAATTTTTCTCTATCATCTCTTCTTTGCTTCTATTGCTAGGTTTGACTGACTGACAGCTCCAACTAGGCCTTGCTGTACTAGACCCGAGGGCCCCCGTGGTACCCTGGCTGGGCCCTGGGGCATTCGTGGAAAAGCAGTTGAAGAGAGGCCAGAAAGGGTAGAGCTTGGGTTTGGATGGGAAGTGAAGTTCTGAGGTGCCGAGAGCCCACCTGGAGCTGCCTGCCCCCATCCCAGGATAGTGAGGCCAGGCACCTCGGGGCACACTCCTCCCGACCTGCCCTGGTGATGGGTCTGATAAGACCCCACCTGGGAGAGGCGGTGGCTGTAATTACAGGCCTCTCTGCGGCTCAGGCAGGCGGGTCATGAGGTGGGGGTGACTCATGAGATTACTCTATGGGCAGGGCGGGGGCGGGGGTGGCAGGTCCTCCCCTCACCCTCTGGCCAGAGATGAGCCTGGGCACCCCAGGAACGGCCAGCTTTGGTGTTACTCTGGAGCTTGTGCCAGGCCTGTTCTGTTTGACACCTGCCCAGCTTGGCGTTGATGGGAATGTGGGACCGGCTGGGTTTTCCCCTTTCTCGGTCCCAGCTGTGAGCTTCTGGGAAGGAGAACTCTGAGGTCTGAGTTGGTAATGGCAATGTCTGGACCTGCAGAGCCACAGATCTAGGCCTTGAAGGTTTGCTGAGCCAGGGGCATCCTGCCAGGAACCCCAGATTATGAGACCTACAACCCCAAAGGCAGGACCTTCCGAACTGAAGGCTCAGGTGTTTCCAGATCCTGGCTTGAGGGTTCTAGGACGCACAGGGCTGGAGAGCTGTACACCCAGTCTCATGGAGTCGTTGGCTATTGCTCCAGGGTGAGGGAGACGGCCCAGTGGGTAAAAACGCTTGCTGTGCAGGCCTCAGGATCTGAATTTGAATGCCCAGAACCCATGTCAAAGCCATGTGTGGCGAGAATACCTGCAATCCTTGGGCTCCTACAGGAGAACCCTGGACACTGGTGGGCAGCTAGCCTGGGGTAAGCAGCTAGCCTAGGGTAAGCAAGCATCTGGGAATAACAAGGTGGAAGAAAGGACCTATACTGAGGTTGTTCACACGAACTCATGCACACATACAGCATGCACACACACACGGACATACATATATATATACACACACACACACACATATACATACACAGGTGCACACATGAACACACACATACACAAATACATGCATACATAAATACGCACACGCACATGTGCACACACAGAAAAACACACATACATGCACATATAGGCATACACACACACAAAAACACATATACATGCACATATAGGCATACATACACACACGCACACACACAAAAACACACATACATGCACATATAGGCATACATACACACATGCACACACACACACAAAAACACACATACATGCACATATAGGCATACATACACACATGCACACACACACACAAAAACACACATACATGCACATATAGGCATACACACACACAAAAACACACATACATGCACATATAGGCATACATACACACACAAAAACACATATACATGCACATATAGGCATACATACACACACACACAAACACACATACATGCACATATAGGCATACATACACACACGCACACACACACACAAAAACACACATACATGCACATATAGGCATGCATACACACACGCACGCACACACACAAAAACACACATACACTCACACACACACTCCGTTAGAGTCCTATCTCCATTGAGTCAGGTTTAAAAATGTCATCGCGGCAGCTGGCCCTGCTCCCAGGTGGATCAGAAAAGAAAAGACAGGGAAATTGAAGTCTCATGACCACCCCCAACTCCTCAGGAGAGAGCCAGGCAGGCTGAGTGCTCCGGCTGGGACAAAGGGGTGAGGTGTGTTTTCTGTTGACTGTCTATGGGTTGAGACCTTAACAGGGTATGCTGTTGGGAAGAGGCCAAAATCAAAACCAAGGGGGGACATCATTGTGGTGCGGGCATCTTATGCAAGCCCTGCTCCAGCTCACTGTGACTACCATGGCTCCGAGAAGTCGAGAAGTCGTGGTTGTTCATTACTTTTTTATTTACAGGCCATTGTGAGCAGCTCTTAGGCCATTCCTCACACCTTCTGGAGAACACCTTGCCGGGTCCTTGAAGCAATCCTAGGAGGTGGAGGCTGTTACGCTGTGCCTTTCACAATAAGGAAACTGAGGCACTGGAAGCCAGAGCCTCTGTAGGATGCCAGGTGCCGTGCTGGGTTCTGGGGATGCAGTAGAAACAGGAAAGACATTGTTCTTGTCGCCTAAGGGCTTGGCAGGGAGACAAAGAACTAGCAAGGCTTGTCACAGGGTGGCAGGTGGTGGAACGCAGTCTCTGAGCGAGAGGCAGATGAGGAACTCTTAGGTGAGTGAGGAGGGGTCTCTCTGAGGGCAAACTCATGAAGATTAGACATGCTTGTCACTTGCCTGGGCTGTGTCCTTTGCTCATGTGACTCCTCCTGTGTCTCCATGCCAGATTCCTATTCATGGCCAGGGCCTGGCTGGGCAGGTTCTTCTCCTCCACAGGTGGGTGGTGGACTGGGGTCCTCCCTAGCCCTCTGGGACACCATCTTGCTTCCATGGCCTCTTCCTTCTCCTCTCCCAGAGCATACCTTTTGTATGGAAGGTATTCATTTGACGTGGTGGTGTTGCCAGGCACGAGGTACTGGGCTGTACTCTCTCTCACCAACCAACCCCTTGAGTGGGAGGCACAACTATCTCCCTGGAGAGAGAGATGGAGGCCCAGAGAAGTGAAGAGACTTGCCTGGGGACACACAGCCTACTGGTGTGCAGGGAGCTAGTTTGCTCAAGACTGACCGGTTTAGCTGCCTTGCCCATTTTGGGGGACTGTGTAGCTGGGGCCCTGATGGCTTAGAAAGGGTATGGAATGGGCCAAGGAGCTAAGCTAGGGCCTCCAGAAGGACCCCACACCTGCTCCTGCTTATTGTCCCTGGCTAGGTTGGTGATGTCCTGCTTGCCGCTTGGGATGCTGGGAGGAATAGGGGGCCTGGGCTCCTGTCTTCAGCAGACACCTGTGTCATGGGCCCCTAGGCCACTGTGCAGATGGAAACCTAACTCTGAGCTGAGTCAGCCTCATACTCGGGTGTGGAGACTGGGCCCAGGAACTCCACGAGCTCAGAAACGGACTCTAAGGCAGTGGGCACACGGCTCTGTGAGTCTTCGAGGGCACTGCTTGGTTGTGCTGGTTTCAGGGACATCATGCTCACCCTGCAGAGTGCCACCCATGTGCCTTCTTGGGTCAGACCCACCTGCACCATCTGTCCTGTGTACATATATGTCACACTGTCTGGGCCTCAGTGATTGGACCTGGGAAGTGGGAGGAAGTGACAGCTCAGGGAGGTAAGGCTAATTGTAGCCTCCAAGGCTGCTTCTCTGTGGGTTTTTCAGCCGCCCTGAGGACTAAAGAGGGGGTTCAGCTTGCTGGAGTACCTGATGCTAACATGAAACAAGGACCCCTCTCTAGACCAGCCTGGACTCTGCTCCCAACACGGTCTTCTGACCCTAACTGGCACTAGCATAGCACCAGGCTATGCTGCTCTGAGGCCATCTCCCATACCAGCCTCAAGGGCTCCTCCAGGTGTCATGGCAGGGATATGCCTGAGACAGGAGTGCCCACGTGCACCAGAACAGTGGGGTCTGGGCTTGGCTTCTGCTCACATCTTCCCCTGGGTAGCAGGGGCCAGCCAGAGTCTCTGTGCATTTAGGACCTGTTCAGGGATAGCCTTGGGATTTTTGATGTAAAAAGGAGAGGGGAGGTCAGGCAGGGATGGACCAGTATTGAGGGATGGACCTACCTATAGCCAAGAACTGCACAGAGGACACACTTGGTGCCCTCCATGTCTGCCATAGAGGCTGTGACTCTAGGCCGTACAATTCCTTCACTGATTGCCCACGGGTCAGACTGAGATTATGTCACAGAAAACGTAGAGGAGACCCCTGCAGAGGAGAACCCTGCTTCCATGCCCCCGGCAGGGTGGTGGAGGTTCTGGTGCAGGACGGAGCAGCCCAGTTTTAACACTGCACAGGCTGCAGGGAGACACAGTAGGGGTTCAGGGTTATGATGCTCTCCATGGAGAAGCCTGGCAGCCTGTTGGATGAAGGACCTGAGAGAAGGCTGTGGAAAGTGGAGGGAAAAACAGAGATAAAGGTCCTGGGGCAGAAAAGAGCCAGAGGTTCAAGGAACAGGAGGTAGGTGCTACACCAGGACAGCAAAACAGAGTGGGCTGGAGGGAGGCGGTGGATATTGTCTTCATCTGAACTCACTTCAAGGGTAATTGTTAGGCACAAAGACTAATGCTAGGAATGGCTGCAGTGTGCACAAAGTGTCCCTTGGGTAGGGAATTTTGAGAATTGCTCATGGCAGACTCAGCTGTCCCTGTGAGTAGGAGGTGACAGTGTTAGGGGAGGGGGGAGCACTGCTGGGGAACACGGCCGGCTAGGGGACAGGCCCACCATGGTCACAGTCAGCTGCTTCAGCCATGACTTTGAGGAGGGGAAGTGAGTGACCAGAGGTGATCCCTTGACTACAGGAAGAGAGGGACTAGAACCCAGGTCCTCTGACTCCTGACCCAGACGTTCTGAGAATTGGGTGTCTTGCCATGTGCTTCCCCTTTGCTCCTTCCTCCCACACAGTGTCTGCTGTCCTCATGTCCAGTGGGGGAACATGTGGGGACAGGGCTCAGGTCTGCTGCTCACTGTGCCACAGTATTGCTGGCCCGGGGAGACACCTGGGTGGGACCAGAATCAGAAATTGAACAGACAGGGGTTTGGGGATTTAGCTCAGTGGTAGAGCGCTTGCCTAGCAACCGCAAGGCCCTGGGTTCGGTCCCCAGCTCCGAAAAAAAAGAAAAAAAAAAAAAGAAATTGAACACACAGAACCTCACCACCTTACCCTTGGTTGCCCGTCACTGGCCTTCTCTCAGGGGCTGCCTCTGGGTTGAGCCTCCCTTTCTGTTGGCTTCTTACCTTAGTGTGCGACATCAACCAATGTCCTTAGCTGGCTCAGATGCCCCTAGTTTGTAAGTAATGATCCCTTTCCTGGTCCAGAGTCCTACCTACATTAGGAGCCTCATCTCTTCAGTCTTCTTGTGTGGGACAGTTTCTCAGACTTGATGTCTTCAGTGATCTTGATGATGATGATGATATATATATATATATATATATGTATGTATATATATATATATGTGTGTGTGTACACATATATGCATACACGTGTATACACATACATATACATATATATGATGATATGATGTATGGGCACACCATGTACATGCCTAGTACCTGAGGCATAAGAGGGTACCAGATTCCCTGGGACTGAAGTTACAGATGACCGTGAATACCACATGGGTGCTAGGAATCTAACCTGGGCCCTTTGGAAGAACAGCCAGTACTTTTAACCATGGAGCCATCTCTCCAGCCCTGACCCTGACGGTGTGGAGGGTCTGGCTAGCCCTTTTGTGGAGCCTTTGAGACCTCTCAGGTGTTTGTGTGTGGTTCCACAGGGCATTTTGACCATGGTGTCAGGGGTAGTCAGTAGGGGCAACCAGCTACCAACAGTCAGCCATTAACACTGACTTCATACCTAGCTCGTGAGCCCCCACTGCGTGGTCCCTGGTTCTCTAGATCGACAGTGCGGTCTCAGGGAGTCAGAGCATACCCAGTTGTAACTGTAAATTATTTGGAATTCTGCCTGAGAGGCTTATCTATGCTTGCCTGCCTGTCTGTCTGTCCATCCATCCATCCATCCATCCACTCTCTTATTTATGTTAACTTTTTCACATGGACTCAGAAATTATTGGCCATAACCTAATGCTACTTCCCTCTCCCCTCGTGGTGCTAAGCATGTAACCTAGAGCCTGGTGTTGGTGTGAAGCCTCTGGCCCCCGCTGCCCGTGTCCAGCACCACCTGACATTCTCTGTGACTCAACGTCACTTTCTACCTCTGGCCTCTGGGCTTCTCAGTAGATACTGTTAATGAGTCCCCCTTTGAACCTGTCCTTACTTTCCAGGGCTCTGAGTTTCTTGGAGTCTCCTGCAGCCTCAAAGCCAGTGCTGCTGGAAGCCCAGGTCCTTTTAGCAGAAAGGGTGGGGAGCAGCCGAGGGCTCAGCTCCTCACGGTGACTGTGGGATTTTTTGAGTGTTTTCCACTGAAAAGTGAAGAGATGTGGGTGCGGTACCTGTCCATTGCCCGTGTTTCTGCTGGCCATTCTCACACTCACAAGCAGCTGAACACAGACTCACTCTGCTGCCTCCAGAGTTCCTCAGGCCTCAGTGGTGGTATGTCCTTTCCCCCTGCGCTCCTCCTTTCTTCCTTACTGCCTTTCTGTCCTTTCTTTTGGCTTTTGGTTGTTTTGGTTTGTTGAGACATGGTTTTTCTGTGTAGCCCTGGTTGTTCTAGAACTTACTCTGTAGACCAGGCTGGCCTTGAACTCACAGAGATCATCACCTGCCTCTGCCTTCTGAGTGTAGGGAGTAAAGCCCCCACACCTGGCTTCTTTTGGCTTTTTTGAGTCAGGGTCTCATGTAGCCCAAAATGCTTTTAAATTCCCAGTGTAGCCAAGGTCCTCCCTCCACCTCCCAAATGCTAGAATTGTAGGTATATGCCACCACAATGGCTTGGTGATTTATTAATTTACTTTTTCATTTGACACGAGGTCTCGCTATGTAGTGGGCTAGTCTGGAACCCTCAATGCTGCCCCTTCCACCAGAGTGCTGGGACAATAGGCACGTGCCACTGAGTCCCATCAGTGTGTCATCGTTTTAATAACTCCATTTTAACAACTCCATTGCGTCTCTGCTTTAAGTCACTCACTTTCTAGGTACCCAGGGATCTCCTTAGCCCATTTCACAGGCAGGGAAAGGAAGGTGTGGGGAATTCAAACATCTCTGAAATCCTCATCTTGGAGGCTGGTTTGGGCCATGATGTGGACTCGATCCTGTCCTGAGTCACCATGTGCCCTCACCCCACGGCACATGCTTGGCTATACACCCTGTCAGCATCGTGTTGTCTCTGAAGCCCAGAGCACTTGGGTTCTGATTCCCAGCCTTGAATTGCTTGTGGCATGTGTCCTGGGAGTGTGTCAGCCATGTGCCATGTGGGTTGTGTGCTGGCCCCAGGTGGCTGCGTGCTCCTCCTTCCGCAGTGGGCAGGTGGACCCTGGCAGGGACATAGATCTTAGAGGGATACCCTAGCATGATCACAGAGGGCCTAAGGAGAGAGATGATGCTTTGTGGAGGGACAGGAAGCAGCCAGGATGCTCTGACCCCCAGGGGCCCTTGGGAGAATCTAGTCTGACCTGCTGGGCATCTTAATATTGGAATGGACTTACTGTGTCTTCCAGCATGGCTTGAGGGCCACCCAAGTTACCAGGCCTGGCCTCTTCCTCCTCCGAGAAGCCTTCCCTCATGCCTCACCACCGTTGGCCACTGTTTCCCCGTGCCAGGCCCAACCTGAGGGGCTCCAACCAGATGTCCTTAGCTGTGCTTTATCTTTTGGCCTGGAGTGTTTTCTGGGATTTTTGCCTAATTGTCCACTCTGACCAGCAAGAGGCTCCACACAAAGTTGTGGATACCTGCTTTTCCTCACAAGACTTGAGGGCCTCCTAGCCTAGGTCCATGTCTGCAGACTGAACTTAGAGTAAGGGTTCTGAAGCTGGAGGGCTGCTGGGAGACAGCGGGAGTGGGGGTGGGGGGGTGGGGAGGGTGTGGGGATGGGGGGGTAGGGAGCACAGCACACCATGGACTGGAGGGCTGTGTGGCGGGAGTGGGGGGTGTTAGGGGGCAGTACACAGGGGACTGGTCAAGGTAGGCCCTGGGGAGCCAGTAGGGACATTGCGTGTTCTTGTTTTTGTGTGAGACAGGGTTTTAGGTAGCTCAGGTTGCCCTTGAGCTCCCTATGTAACCAAACATGTACAGCCTTGAACTCCTGACCCCTCACTCTTGTCCCCCAGGCAGTGGAGTCACAGATGTGCACCGAGCTCGCATTTATTTCTTAGAGGGAGACAGAAGGTAGCGTCAGAGGACAGAGGACAGCTTGCAGGAGTCCGATCTCCCCTCCCACCACATGAGTCTCAGGGAGCAGACTCAGGTGGTCCATCTTGACAGTGTCCTTCCCTGCTGAGCCACACTGGCCAATCTATTGTTATTTTGAGACTGGTCCCTATCCTGGGCTGGCCTGCCTCAGCATCCTGCTGAGTGTTGAAGACATATGTCACTGCCTCAGTTTCTTTGAGCCTCTTTATTTTGTCCCTTGCTGCTTCCCAACAGGCCCTGTCCTTTCCTGCTCTGCCTGTCACATGTCCCTTGTCCCTCCCATGTCCCTTATCCCTCGAGTGTGGCAGATGCTAGTGGGAGCTGGCTGCTGTCTCCAGTGAGTCCAGCTCTGAGTAGCCCCAGAGTCTCCTTGATTCACTCATTCATTTTGCTCTGGGTGGGGTGGGGGGGATGGGAACTGGACAGGGGGCTGGGAGTGGGTGGGTCTTTGTGTGTATGGGTGGGCTGGCCCCTCAGGGGCAGGGACAGATCATGTAGGAGGAAGAGCTAGTTCAAAGGTCCCGAGGTGGGAAAGGTTAGTGTCTGAGGAGTGTTCTGTATTTCCATAATGCTAGAAACTGCCTCCCTACCACACCACCCCAATCCCTTGATTCTCTAACCCAAACACAAATGACGATCCCTAAACACTGAAGTGTCCGGAAGTCCCAGGGCTTTGGCACTAGAGGCCTGTTTGCTGCTCAGCTGTCTCCCTGCTCGCTCCTGCAGGGGTGAATCACCAGGTCTCATGTTTCCTAAAGAGGTAATGGGCCCTTTCCAACATGAGGTGCCTCCCTCTGCCCGGCATTCTGGGAGTTTCTGGAAGGTGAGTGTGGGGTGGGAGACATTCCTACCCCTCCCCCTGCTTGCCTCCTTTTGATTTCAAACCTTCAATGTGGGGCGGTTTGTGGGCACACTTCTTCAGAGAGAGGCTGTGGAGGGTTCAAAAAGAATCTTAGGAACAGGGACTTGCTGTCCCCTGAGAGCCTCTACTCATCTTTGCCCCTAAATATCAACTCACTATGGGGGTCCACCCTTCTACTGGACAGCCTTTCCCCCATAACATAGTCCCAGAATCCTCCTCTTCCCTGTCCTGGACCTCCATGCCCTGGAGACCTACTCAGTCCCAGGAGAGTGGCAATCACTCGACCCTGGATCCAGCTTCTTTGGGGATGGACGGTCCACAGACTCTGGGCTCCAGGTTTGACCATGCCCCACTCGAAGCTTCCTTCTTCTCTTTCCTGGGCTGGGACCCCTGCTACACTTGTCAGACACACACACACACACACACACACACACACACACACACACACACACACACACATTCGAGTTCGCAAGAGAGAGGGGGGAGGGGAAGAGGGAGGGGGAGAGAAGGGGAGGGGGAGAGAGAACGTATGCATGACCATCACTCCTCGGGAGCATGCTCTCCCTACCACCTTCAGCACACAGTAGGTGTTCAATGTGTGCTTGGCAATGAGACACGGGACCTCTGTAGGGCATTCTGAGTTCCAGCATTGGAGACAGGCCAGCACCACTCCCCATATGGGGTGCTGTGTCTCTGGGGTCCCCTCTCTCCCTGTCATGCTCTCTCTTGTCCTCTCAGGTGTTCTGGATCTTGCCTTTTGCTCGCCTCTCTCTCCATGTCTCTTTCCTTTGTGTCCCTTCTTCCTCTCAGGCTCCCACCCCCACCCCAAGTGCTCATCCCCCTTCATCCCCCACCACGTTCTTCAGCCTTCATGGATGGACCATGGAACTATATGGAAACCTGTATGTGGTTGGCTCTGCAGTCCCCAAGGAGCAGGGGCTAAGCCCAGCCCGAAGCTCTCCAGAACCTTCCACAGTTTTCTAGTTCTGACTCCATTGTCTTTCAACCGCAGGTCAGATTTTGGCCTCCCGTGATTGCTACTCCACATAAGCTTATAACTTCATAGGAGTAGCGGGGCTCGCAGAAGTTCAAGGGGCTGCATCAGGGCCTGCAGAAGCCTCCCTAGCTGCAGCCCTGGTTGGGACTTGACAGGAGCTGTGCATAGCCTCCCCAGCAATCATGAACACATTTGGTTGCCCCTGGTCACAGGCTCTTAGCACATTCTGTTCCTCCGCATGCAGGGCCACTCTTCTTGTACCTCTAGCCAAGTTAAACTTCCACATGAGTTCTTCCCATCCCAGGTCCAAATGCCACCTCTTCCAGGAGGCCCTCCCTGATCTCCACTTTAGGCCAGTGGCCCACCCCACCCCCATTTTGAGTCTGCCTCTTTCTGTCTTTTGCATGGTGGTTACTGGCTCTCTCTCACTCCCTAATCCCAGCAAGGCTTCTGACTGGGGGAAGTGGCCAGCCTGGGCCCCATGAGTCAGCAGAGTCCATTTCCTCTCTGGGCACTTTCTCTGACTGCCTTCCTCAAGCTGGGGAGGCCCAGCTCATCTCAAGTTCAGGGTGGTAGGCAGGTGGGCCATCTTCTTCCCACTTACTACCTCAGCAGTCCTGAATGGCAGCCTGGAGCCAGCCCTGACCCCCTCCTGCCCTATCTATCCCCCAGTACTGACCCTCTTCTGTCCCCCTCCCCCCAGTACTGATCCCCTCCTGCCCCTCCTCCAGCACTGACCCCCTTCTATCCCTCTCCCTCAGCACTGACCCCTCCTGCCCCTCTCTCCCCAATACTGACTCCCTTCTATCCCTCTCCCTTAGCATGGACCCTCTCCTGCTCCCTCCCTCCCCAGCACTGATCCCCTTCTATCCCCTTCCCCCAGCACTGCCCCCTCCTACCCCCTTCTACAGCATAGGCAGAGCAGTTTCGGGGAGCCCTGTTGGACTCTGTCCTACCTCACTCCAAACCTTTCCAAGGCACCACATGGCTTCCGGGATAAACCCTGCTACCTAAGCCACAGCACAGCTGTTGGTGGCTTGTCCCGTCTCCTGCCTCACCTTACCCACAGACACTTCCAGCTCCTCATAACCACAACCCAGCCCCCTGCAACTCCTGCCTCCAGTGTTCTGCATGTGCTGTTTCTCTGGAACGCTGTTCCCCAGATGGATGAAGGCTTCTCCCTCGTTCCTTTCTGTCTTGCTTTTCCCAGCAAGGCCTTTCCCAACAGCCCTGTTTAAACCTCCATCCCTCACCCCCCTAATCCCCCTCACCCGAGTCTCTCCCCGAGCCAGGACATCTGTGAGCATCCTGGGCATCTGGGAACCGTCCTGTCTGACTCAGCTCAGTTCTCCTCCACTGTCTCTGTGAGAAAATCAGGCTTCTGCCACTGGTTGCTGTGTCCTCAGCAGGCAGGGAAGCTGGGCCTGGGTTCGAGTCATTCAGAACTCTGTAAGCCTCAATTTTCTCATGGGAAAAGGAAAGGAAAAATAGGACTGGACAATGGCATGGGGCCGGAGTGGAAGTCCCCCTCATCAGCTGGGAGGAACGGTTGGAACTGTGCTTGTCAGTCCCAACAGGAATATTATGCAGCCTTTAAGAAGAGCCATTGCTGGTTGCCACGATGTTTGTTTTAAAGTCTGTTTGTGAGCTGCCTTTCTTCTATAATTCATTTTTCATTAAAACAAACAAAAACAAACAGGCTCGGTCCAGCATTTTGTTTTTTCTGCCCCCATCTTTGGTTTTAAAAGATTAGAAATTTGTTTTCAATTGAGATAAAAGCCACTCGTTACAAAAGTAACCATTTTACTCCAGGCATCGCAGGGCAAGCCTGTAATCAACACAGGGGAGGTGGAGGCGGAAGGACGAGGGTTGCAGGCTATGCTCTGCTGCATTGCAAGTTCGAAGCCAGTCTCAGTTACCTGAGACCCTATCTGGAAAAAGTAAAAAAGTCATTTCAAGTAACCATTTCATCCTGTCACAAGGTGAGCATGCTCAGATCTCCAGTTACAAACATTTCACATCCACCCCTCCCCTACTCTGGCACTTGCCCTAGTTGGGGAAGCCCCAGTCAGCCAATCTCTATGGAGATTGCTCA